>NC_088863.1:17055375-17365209 GCF_032884065.1 Artemia franciscana
AAGATCCTCTAACATAGCCCCCTCTCCTCAGCCCCACCCCCAAACAAAACAAAATCCCCCTGAAAACGTCTGTACACTTCCCAATAACCATTACTATATGTAAACACTGGTCAAAGTTTGTAACTTGCAGCCCCTCCCCCAGGGATTGTTGGGGAGTAAGTCATCCCCAAAGACATAGTTATTATGGTTTTCGACTATGCTGAACAAAATAGCTATCTCAAAATTTTGATCCGTTGACTTTGGGAAAAAAATGAGCGTGGGAGGGGGCTAGATGCCCTCCAATTTTTTTAGTTACTAAAAAAGGGCACTAGAACTTTTCATTTCCGTTAGAATGAGCCCTCTTGCGACATTTTAGGACCACTTGGTCGATACGATGCCCCCTGGAAAAAAAAAAACAAAACAAAAAAAACAAATAAACACGCACCCGTGATTTGTCTTCTGGCAAAAAACACAAAATTCCACATTTTGGATGCCCTCCAATTTTTTTGGTCACTTAAAAAGGGCACTAGAACTTTTCATTTCCGTTAGAATGAGCCCTCTTGCGACATTCTAGGACCACTTGGTCGATACGATGACCCCTGGGAAAAAAAAACAAAAAAAAAAACAAAAAAAAACAAACAAATAAACACGCACCCGTGATTTGTCTTCGGGCAAAAAATGCAAAATTCCACATTTTTGTAGGTAGGAGATTGAAACTTCTACAATAGGGTTCTCTGATACGCTGAATCTGATGGTGTCATTTTCGTTAAGATCCTACGACTTTTAGGGGATGTTTCCCCCTATTTTCCTAAATAAGGCAAATGTTCTCAGGCTCGTAACTTTTGATGGGTAAGACTAAACTTGATGAAACTTATATATTTAAAATCAGCATTAAAATGCGGTTCTTTTGATCTAGCTATTGATATCAAAATTCAATTTTTTAGAGTTTTGGTTACTATTGAGCCGGGTCGCTCCTTACTACAGTTCGTTACCACGAACTGTTTGATAGGACATTAAAGACAGGGTTTGCTGTCTCGCATCTTGAAAATCTACAATTTTGTCACATAGGATAAATTGGGTATACTTCCCTTGACCTTTTTGAGGTAGACAAAATACTAAATTACTTATGAAATATTTTCTTATACAAAATGTGTACAAATTTTTGAAACCAGAATAACGAATCTAAGAAGAATTTAAGATGTGTAGTTAATATAATTAATGGAAATTAGTGTTATTGTTATTTTTCTGCCGTCATTCTAAAATGAATTTGAACTTTCAGAATTCCAGGAAGTCAAGGCTGCGATGGTCCCTATACAAAAAACCCAGCAACTGACACATTGATTCGACACTTTGTAAGCCAGCAATGGTTCTGAGGAGAAAAGGAGAATTTGTAATGGTTGGTCTCTTCTGAAGGAAAAATATCAGATTGTTAAAAATAGCAACAAAAGGATCCTTATTTAGACTATTTCCATATATCATAATCGAAGTTATGAATATGCCTCCTCCTCTTGGTGGTTCAACGTATAGCCCAATAAATATATTAAAAAAAAAAAAAAAAAGATACTAAAACAATGAAATTCATACTTACAATACGCAACCTACTTCTATAATTTGTAAAATCTTGTTTTTTTTTTCCATTGATATATACTATTAAATCTTCTTAATTCATATTTACACCCACCATTTTATTGTTCTCATTCACGCGAAACTAAATTTCGTCAAGTAACTGAAAACACATTTCAATATATTGTGAAATGCATTTGAACATAAAATCATTTAAAGGATAAAATCAAACAGTTCGTGGTAACGAACTGTAGTAAGGAGCGACCCGGCTCAATAGTAACCAAAACTCTAAAAAATTGAATTTTGATATCAATAGCTACATCAAAAGAATCGCATTTTAATGCTGATTTTAAATATATAAGTTTCATCAAGTTTAGTCTTAGCCATCAAAAGTTACGAGCCTGAGAAAATTTGCCTTATTTAGGAAAATAGGGGGAAACACCCCCTAAAAGTCGTAGGATCTTAACGAAAATGACACCATCAGATTCAGCGTATCAGAGAACCCTACTATAGAAGTTTCAAGCTCCTATCTACAAAAATGTGGAATTTTGCATTTTTTGCCCGAAGACAAATCACGGGTGCGTGTTTATTTGTTTGTTTTTTTTTTGTTTTTTTTTTGTTTTTTTTTCCCAGGGGTCATCGTATCGACCAAGTGGTCCTAGAATGTCGCAAGAGGGCTCATTCTAACGGAAATGAAAAGTTCTAGTGCCCTTTTTAAGTGACCAAAAAAATTGGAGGGCATCTAGGCCCCCTCCCACGCTCATTTTTTTCCCAAAGTCAACGGATCAAAATTTTGAGATAGCCATTTTGTTTAGCATAGTCGAAAATCATAATAACTATGATTTTTGGGGATGACTTGCTCCCCCACAGCCCCTGGGGGAGGGGTTGCAAGTTACAAGCTTCAACCAGTGTTTACATATAATAATGGTTATTGGAAAGTGTACAGACGTTTTCAGGGGGATTTTTTTGGTTTTGGGGGTAGGGTTGAGGGAGGGGGCTATGTGGGAGGATCTTTCCTTGGAGAAATATGCCATGGGGGAAAAAAATTCAATGAAAAGGGCGCAGGACGAATCTGGTCACGTTAGAAAAAAATGTCAAATTAAGAGCTTAATATACAATGCTGGGTGTTCGGAGCCTCTCTATTATGGAGTATAATTTGAAAATAACACAACTATACGAGCGATAAAACATGTATACCACAACCATAACTCAACTAACGAAAGAACTGCTAAGAGATAACACAACTATAAAGCGAAAACAGGTGAAAACTAACGGGAAAATAAACGAACTAAGAGGTGGAAGGGGCCCAGAGAAAAAATATAATCCTTTTTCAATTTTGAGCCTAACTTCCGCAAAGGAGTAATAATGTCAGAAGCCCCGAAATACCGAATTATTTTCTTTTCAAACACTTCGTGGTAAGGAGCTGTAGTAAGGGGCGACCCGGCTCAATAGTAAACGAAACTCTAAAAAACGGAATTTTGATGCTAAAAGATACATCAAAAGATTCAAATTTTTACGCTGATTCTAAATATTAAGTTTCAATTAATTTAGTCTTTGTCATCAAAAGTTACGAGCCTGAGAAAATTTGCCCTATTTTGGAAAAAAGGGGGAAACATCCATTAAAAGTCACAGAATCTTAACGAAAATCACACTATCGCATTCGGTATATCAGAGAACTCTATAGCAAAAATTTCAAGCTCCTATCTAAAAAATGTGGAATTTTGTATTTTTTGCCAGAAGACAAATCACGGGTGCGTGTTTATTTATTTGTTTGTTTTTTTTTTTTGTTTTTTTCCCAGGGGTCATCTTATCGACCAAGTGGTCCTAGGATGTCGCGAGAGGGTTCATTCTAACGGAAATGAGAAGTTCTAGTGCCCTTTTTAAGTGACCAAAAAATTGGAGGGCAAATAGGCCCCCTCCCATGCTCATTTTTTTTCCAAAAGTCAACAGATTAAAATTTTAAGATAGCCATTTTGTTCAACATAGTCGAAAACCATAATAACCATGTCTTTGGGAATGACTTACTCCCCCACAATCCCTGAGGGAGGGGCTGCAAGTTACAAACTTTGACCAGTGTTTACATATAGTAATGGTTATTGGGAAGTGTACAGACGTTTTCATGGGGATTTTTTGGTTTGGGGGTGGGGTTGATGGGAGAGGGCTTTGTGGGAGGATCTTTCCTTTGAGGAATATGTCACGGGGGAAGAAAAATTCAATGAAAAGGGCGCAGGATTTTCTAGCATTACTATAAAAAAAACAATGAAAAAATAAACATGAAAACGTTTTTTCAAATGAAAGTAAGGAATAGCATTGAAATTTAAAACGAACAGAGATTATTACGCATATGAGGGGTTCTAAAAATACTTTAGCATAAAGAGCGAGGTATTTAGGAGGAGATAAATACCTCGCTCTTTATGCTAAAATATTTTTAGTGATTTAAACTATTTATTCTACGGCCTTTTTGATTCAGGGGTCATTCTTAAAGAATTGGGACAAAACTTACGATTTAGTGTAAAGAGCGAGGTATTAACGAGGGTACAAACCCCCTCGTACACATAATAAAAATATAAGAATATAAAAGTTTGTTACGTAAGTTAATTCTTAAGTTACGTATATTTTTTACTAATAAAAACGTTCGTTGAATATTAAAAGTTCTAGTAGCCTTTTAAAGTAACCGAAAAATTGGAGGGCAGCTAGGCCTCCTTCCCCACCCCTTATTTCTCAAAATCGTCTGATCAAAACTAAGAGAAAGCCATTTAGCCAAAAAAAATTAATATACTAATTTCATTTCAATAATTTATGTGCGGAGAGCCAAAATCAAACTTGCATTAATTCAAAAACGTTCAGAAATTAAATAAAAAAAACTAGTTTTTTTTAACTGAAAGTAAGGAGCGACATTAAAACTTAAAACGAACAGAAATTACTCCGTATATGAAATGGGTTGTCCCCTCCGCAGTCCCACGCTCTTTACGCTAAAGTTTTTAATTGTTTTAAAAAGTAGAATTGTGGCAAAGAGTCAAACTTTAGCGTAAAGAGCTAGGGATTGCGGAGGGGACAACCCATTTCATATACAGAGTAATTTCTGTTCGTTTTAAGTTTTAATGTCGCTCCTTACTTTCAGCTAAAAAAATTAGTTTTTTTTATTTAATAAAGTGAAAGGGCTACATCTAAGACCACCAGAAAGGGTAGTATCATCATCAGACCGTGATATTTAGAAATAGTATAAAATAAGCACAAATTTTATTGGTATAGCATACTTTTTGCAGAAAAGGCCAGTAACTAATCTCATGAAAAGTTATTACTTACACATACCCTCTGAAACGCATATTAGTCGAGATTTCAGACTAACTTCCCTTTTGCTAGGGACCGTTTGCCTATCTCCAGGGTTGCCACCTGGTGAAAAATAAAATCACATGGTTCTTAGAAAATCCCTAAATCAGTACAAAAATCAAGGATTACTGACTATAAATCACTAGAAATCACTTGAACTCTAGTACTCTTTATCATTGTAATTAATGATTATTTTTTTACCATGTTTTATGCAGGCACACCAACAGGAAGGGAGTAAACTTAACCCTCTCCCCTAGACGTGGAAAAATACATTTAGATGTATTTCTCGAGCAAAAATTATCCTTGAAATTTAGAAAAATGCCTTTTTGCATCTTTGTGCTAGGAATAGAACAAAATCCTTACATCCTACCTGTATTTTTCTGAGTTGGTACCATTGGCTTATATCCTGATCACTAAAAATTAGTTATCGGTGATCTAATCAACATATTTGCTTTTCCCTTTTAATATATTTTCCTTTTCGATCAAAAACTCCAGTTTCTTTCCCAAAAAATACAGAAACTATTTTCTTTTTTAGTTGAGCTAATATAATTACTAGGACACTAGCGACAATTCTGAAATTCTCATGGAAAAAGTGTGTTTCCATGTGTGTGTTCCCTTGACAAATTTCGATAGGCATTGGTCTTAATGCTTCTTTAACAAGAAAAAATAGGTTCTTGTAAATTATACGGAACACACCCAAGAAGTAAAGTTATGTTAATCCTAATGATATATGCAAAATAAGATGAAAACATAATACTTTTTTTATACAATAATATAATTTGGGCTATATTTCTGCATATTAGAGGAGGGTGGGGGGTAAAGAAATCTAGCCTAACCTTACCCTACCCTTCTTAGATGCAAACATGTAGCCTAAGTTATAATAGTCCAATGCATTCTGTCACCCGTTATATGTCTTTGTGGCTATGAAACTGGTTTTCATAGATCGTGTATTATCCATATTATCCTTAGCAAATTATCCTCAGTATACTTTCTTCCCCAGACATATCATAAGGGGCTATGTCGGGCGGGTATAGTAAACCTAAACCTAATAAACCTAATAACTAAACATGAAGGTATAGTTATGGAACCTTTAGACTGTGCTAAACAAAATGGCTATCCCAAACTTTTGATCAAACAATTTTTGGGGAAAAAGGGACATGGGAGGTGGGGCTAGTAGCCGTCTGATCTTTTCGGTTAAATAAAAGGTACACCAGAAATTCTAATTTCTGTTCAAATGTATCCTCTTCCATTGTTCTAGGACCATTGGTTCGGTACGATCGCCTTAGAAAAAAAACAAATTAAAACGCATCCGTGGTTTTTCTTCTGGCAAATAATACAAAATTTGACACTTTTGCAGATAGGGGCTTGAAACCTCTACGCTAGGGTTCTCTGATACGCTGAATCTATTGTTTTGATTTAATTAAAATTCTT
The DNA here is from genome assembly GCF_032884065.1 of Artemia franciscana. Lineage (NCBI taxonomy): Eukaryota > Metazoa > Arthropoda > Branchiopoda > Anostraca > Artemiidae > Artemia > Artemia franciscana. The sequence goes on from NC_088863.1 coordinate 17,061,679, forward strand.
TGACTTTTAGTAGGTGATTTCTCTTTCAAAAATCAGGCAAATATTCACAGTTTCTTAGCCTTTTATGGATCTTAAATGCTTAGAATCAACATAATAAGCCGATAATATATCGATTGATATCAAAATTCTGTTTCTAGAATTTTGGTTACTATTCAGCCCTGTGGCCCCATTCTTGCAGTTCGTTACCACAAACTGTTTGATATGTTAGCACATAAATCCAAAATTTAAAGAATAGGACTTAATCTGCGCATATTAAATGTTTCAATTACAAATAAGAGAATCCGGAGAACTATTGGAGTTTCGATTAGATATTAGAAGTAAAGATTAAAATCATTAGACAATTCCTAGGTTTAAACCTCTCCCCCCCCCCTCATTCCCAACCAACTTCAATCATCAAACTATAATCGGTTTAATTTATTTAGTTGTATTAAAAATCGTATTAAAAAAGCACTAAGTCCTATTTTCTTTTTCAATGATTTATTTTTTTCATTTAGAAAATTATATTTAGTGTACACCTGCCTTCTTTTTTTTCAATGAGACAATTTCTATTGTATTTGCAGATATAGAGGGTGTATTTATATCCACCATTCACTCCACTTTCAAAGGTTTTAACAAAAGAAAAACGATTTATCAGGAAAAAAATATATAAATATGGAGACAAAATTTCGATATGAGCAAATGTTGTGAAATTGGAAGCATGTTTGTGAAATTGAGAATTTAAAGTGGCGAAACCCTATAGGCCAGTGTATTCTCCTGATGAGGCTGATGAGTTGGGTTGTTGCCTCTGAATTATTTGTCTTTATTATTTTTTCTATTGTTTGGTAAATGACGACTTATACTTATTGACGACATGACTGCCTGTCCATGGATTATTCTTTATCGTTGATTGTGTTTGGCTATGCTGTTTGACCTATGTGATTGTGTGGATGAGTAGGGTTAAGGCCTCATTCAAGTGCTGGTCTATATTAATCACTAATTTAGGAAAACAGTCTTCCTTTTCTCCTTCTGTCTCTTTTTTTTATGTGTTTGTGCTGTTGCATTGGTGATTTCTCTTTTCATGATATAACATTTTTGCAACTTTGCGATTAACTAGCTTCGCCTGTTATCTTTATGATAAGGCTCTGGGGTCTGTATCTGATATCGACATATGGTGGTAAATCAGAAGTTTTAAAGGCGCTATATTTGCATAAATGCTAATCTGGAACATATTGGGAACTCTACTGAATCACTATTTTGCGTTTTTATTGAAAAGCTTCTTGTATGATTTATTCGATTGAATCACAAATCTAAACGTAAAATCGTGAAAAATCACAAAATTTCGGAAAAATCACTAGTTTCAGAACAAAAATCACTATAAATCACTAGCTACAAGAAAATCCCCTAGAAAACATAAGAATTGACTAGAAATAGTGATAAATCACAAGGCGAGGCAACCCTGCTTATCTCCTTGGATATTTTAACACAGTAAACAAGAATAGCCTGCTTTGGCGGTGGGTTTGCTTTGTCAAGGTTGAGCGGTTTCAGGCTCTTATCTAAATTCTCCAAATCTAATGTTAAATGAAAATACTGTTCTATCAAGTCTATGCAATTCAATAAAATTTGTATCGAAATTTTATAAATGAAAGGACAATATTTTTCTTTTAATCAAAACGTGTTTTACAAGTATCAGGTACTATTGGCCGTGGTTTACTCTTTACATGGATTTAAAAGGGCTGAAACAGGTAGCAGTAAAAAAGGGGGCAGGGGTCAAACTCTGATAAATTTTTTTTTGACTATATAGTGTTATAGCACCAGTTTTTGTTTTCCAGTGTTTTTAATCCACAAATTATGCGAATAAATACGATTTTTTAAGTCTTATGGAACTTTATGATGATTTATCGAAACAAGTTTACAAAGAGAAAGTAGACATAATTACGAGCTAATTAGCCATTAAACATCTCTCCACAATGTTGCAGTAGGCTTTTACTTCTGCTAGTCCACCCTAGTCAGCCTAATTGAAACTTAATAGGGACATGGGAGGGGGAATACAAAAGAGAAATGGTTATAAAATGTACACTGAAGGTTTCCAGCCTTGGGGATTATGAAGGTGGCCTTTTCAAGATTCTTAAGTCATTCCACTCAAGATGCCGCATCAAAAACTACACTTTTTGGTGTCATATGGCTCTGTATGACGTTATTACAAAGATAAATATAAAAAAGTACTTAGATATGAAAATTAGTGTTTGAATGTGACCTTAAAAGTCCTATATGATGTTATAATAGCTTATTACTTCCATTAATCAGAAAAAAAGTTCAAGAATAATATATAACGGGCTGGCAGAGGAGACTGTACATTGAGATTATAATCTGGTCCTTTTTATTCCTCTAAGTCTCTCTATTCTGGAAATGGCAAACAAATTACACTTTTGGGGTGCCATATTTCACTTTATGCTGGTGTTATCAATCAAAACTTAAAATTAGTGATTGCGTATAAAAAAAAACTACCTTTGAAACGAGCCCCCTGAACATTGAGCAGCCTACTAAACAATAAAAGGGTAAATTACTTTGTTGGTACGCTAGCATTAAAGTGGTGTAGTGACAACAGTGTAGAGGATTTTCTTGATTTATTGTGTTTTCAATTGCTTATTGTGTTGGTATATATACGTTGGTATTGCTAGACCAAATATCTCAAGGTGTCAGTGTTTTGCGACTTTCTTTTTTTCTCGAACGGTTTAAAGGCCCAACTAGAATTTAGAGCCGAAATTTCCATCTTCAAAACACGGATCAAAGTAATTGTTATAGCTTTTTTTGCTATTTCTGCCGAGAGACCTACATACACTTAACTTCTGAAAACAACTCGACAGTAAGCAGCGTTGATCCCAAGAACGGTGCAATTGCCTTCCAGATCTATCACTGTTGGAAATAATGCTCGCTAGACCTGTACACACTAGAAATCTAATTACGTTTATAATTCTTCCATAATGTTTGGTCTCTTTTTTTGCAAAATCCACCTGTTTTAGGCATTGAAATCTAAGCTCTATTAGTTATCCCAGCGTTAGCTCTTAATTTGCTGATAATTAATCAGGAAAGAAACAGCTTTGTAACAGCAAAATTTACCTGTCATCTGAAGCATCTGGCTTTTTTTCTTATCATGCTTATCATATTTCATATTTATCATATTTATCATCTTATCATATTGGCTGCTGAATCTACATGCGTGACTGTAATTTGGCTAAGATAATATTAACAAATCAAAGGTAATATTAGAAAAAGTTAATATTAAAAATCGAAATATTTAATAAATTTAACAGCAAAAGATAAATATTTTTACAATTAACTCATGACAAGATTTCATAAGAAATAGGAACAAAATGGGCCGAAAACATTTTGCTGATGGTGGTCACTGTACATGTAACCGAAATATCCAGTATTTTTTGTGAATTATTACTGTCTAATAAAGGGATTCATCCTATTCGAACTTTTATTCATCGTTTTGGAAAAGGCTTTGCAGTCTTTGAAATTACCTACGTCTACAAGACTGTAGCAGTCAGGTTCCTGTGAGTCTTTAGTGAAATAGACTTCTACTCTTAAAAATCCCTCATCAAGATACACATAGTCTGCTTTAAGTGTTGAGTGGAATGTTAAATCTTAAAATGCTTTCCCATTTATCCCCGAGGAAACAATTTCACATAGAACTCTAACTTTGATAAAATAGTGAAAAAAAATCTAATGGCTTTGTACTGTCACTTTATCCATGTTAAAAGGACAGCAAGGGACTCCCTTATTTAAAAGTGACAACCATGGTCTATCTTTCTTTCTTTTGTTTAGAGGCAGAAGGCTCGTGGGATATAGTCTTAATTTATTTCTTCATGGTTAGAATTTTCATTTCTTAAGATCTGATATCGTTCTCTCAATCTTCAAGTTCTTAAAACCTTCTTTAAAGAATAAAAGCAGGAGCTTAGAGCATCCAGTGTCCGGTGAAACAAGTATTATCAAAGAAAAGCTTCATAATTCTCTATCTACGAAAAAAGTGACAAAAAAAGTTAAAATTTGTCTTTATTTTTTGCGCTAGTTGAGAGGAGGCTTAGGCTAAGGGAGGACCCAGTCTATGTGGAATTCATCCTTGAAATTGGGTTACCCTCACCTGCAGGGTCGTAGACACAATCGGAGCACAATTGTATCTTACGCTAAAGCTTTACGTTAAATCGCTCTTACGCTAAAGCTTTACGTTAAATCGCTCTTACGCTAAAGCTTTTTACTCTTTTTAAAAGTAGAGTTGAGAGAAATAGTCAAACTTTAGCGTAAAAAGCGGGGCGTAGAGGAGGGAACAGTCCCTTTCATATACGGAGTAATTTTTGTTCGTTTTAAGTTTTAATGTCGCTTCTTACTTTCAGTTTAAAAGAACTTGTATTTTTTATTTAATAAATTTAGGGAAGGGGGCAGTATCCATACTCTTGTTTGTAGTGAAGCTATATTCGTCTTCAACAGCCTTGGAAAAAACTGGTAAAATTAAACTGAATATTTGATATACAATAATATTACTCTTGTTTGTAGTGAAGCTATATTCGTCTTCAACAGCCTTGGAAAAAACTGGTAAAATTAAACTGAATATTTGATATATAATAATATTAACCGCTGAAATCTCATCAGTTGAAAATTTAATTCTATTGCAATTTTGTGTTTATTTTCACTGTTGTGATTAGTAGAAAAGAAAATATTTGTAATATAATTCGTTTTGAGTAATGCAACAATGGTGCAGTAGGTTTTAGACTTTTACAGTGAGATAAGGAGGGAATACTTACACCTTTATTTGTCGTGATTTCTGTTTGCTTAAAGCTTAATTTGCATATTCAATTTAAATTTTACTCGTTTTAAGATTTGTTTATTCATTCAGGTTAGTACCTATTATATGCTTTTTTGCTATGATTGTTTAATTAATTTCCGTTCCTTTTGGGCTTCATTTATTCTTTAATAGTAAATTTTTGGTTGTTTTGAGCATGTGCTATTGTGTGTTTTTATTTCTTCTCATCTTAAGTTTAATTTGGACTTCACTATTCTTTGAAAACTTATTTTTCAGAAAGTTTTTTAATTACTTTCTGTTCGTTTTGATTGTCAGAGTTTCAACTTTTTCAAAATTCCCAATTAAAATTTTTTTCTTATTCCGAAATAAATCTATACATATAAAAATAAGTTGTTTGTTTGTGTGTCTGTCTGTCTGTCCGCATATGACGTCTGAATTATTTCATCATATACCAATTCAAAAACGAATGTATTCAAGCCGAAGTAGCTGAGTTGGTACAGCGTTATGTTCCAGGTTCTAGGTCCGAGAGGTTCCAGGTTCGAACCTTGGCTTTAGCATTAATACAAAAGAAGAAAAAAAAACTAAAAAAGGTAAAAACTACAAAAAAAGAAAATACTGAAAAAACTAAAAAAGCAAAAAAACTAAAAAAAACTAAAAAAAGGTAAAAAACTAAAAACTAAAAAAGAAAAAAAAATAAAAAAACTAAAAAAGGTAAAAACTACAAAAAAACTAAAAAGAAAAAAAACTAAAAACTAATAAAAAAACTAAAAAAACTAAAAACTGAAAAAGGAAAAAAAAGTAAAAAAAGGAAATAAAACTGAAAAATAAAGGAGAAAAAGAAAACTAAAAAAAAATAAAAATAAAAATAAAAAAAACTAAAAAAGGTGAATTTATTCAAGCCGAAGTAGCTGAGTTGGTAAAGCGTTATGTTCCAGGCTCTAGGTCCGAGAGGTTCCAGGTTCGAACCTTGGTTTTAGCATTAATTACATAAAAAAAACTAGTTTTTCTAACTGAAGGTAAGGAGCGACATTAAAACTTAAAACGAACAGAAATTACTCCGTATATGAAATGGGTTGTCCCCTCCGCAATCCCTCGCTCTTTATGCTAAAGCTTTTAATTGTTTTAAAAAGCAGAATTGTGGTAAAGAGCCAAACTTTAGCGTAAAGAGCGAAGGATTGCGGAGGGGAAAACCCATTTCATATACGGAGTAATTTCTGTTCGTTTTAAGTTTTAATGTCGCTCCTTACTTTCAGTTAGAAAAACTAGTTTTTTTATGTAATTTCTGAACATTTCTGAATTAATGCATGTTTGATTTTGGCTCTCCGCACATAAATTATTAAAATGAAATTTACATTTTAATTCCTTTTTTGGCTAAATGGCTTTCTCTTAGTTCTGATCAGACGATTTTGAGAAATAAGGGATGGGGAAGGAGGCCTAGTTGCCATGCAATATTTCAGTTACACAAAAAGACAACTATAAATTTTAATTTTTAACGAATTTTCTTATTAGTAAAAAATATACGTAACTTATGAATTAACTTACGTAACAAACTTTTATATTCTTAAATTTTTATTATGTATATGAGGGGGTTTGTACCCTCATTAATACCTCGCTCTTTACACTAAATCGTAAGTTTTTTGCCGGTTCTTTAAGAATGACCCCTGAATCAGAAAGGCCGTAGAATAAATAGTTGAAATTACTAAAAATACTATAGCATAAAGAGCGAGGTATTTATCTCCTCCTAAATACCTCGCTCTTTATGCTAAAGTATTTTTAGAACCCCTCATATGCGCAATAATCTCTGTTCGTTTTAAATTTCAATGCTACTCCTTACTTTCAATTGAAAAAACTTTTCCATGTTTATTTTATCATTTTTTTTTTTTATAGTAATTTTAGAAGATCATGCGCCCTTTTCATTGAATTTTTCTTCCCCCATGACAAATTTCTCCGAGGAAAGCTCCTCCCACATAGCCCCCTCCCCTCAACCCCACCCCTAAAACCGAAAAAAATCCCCTGAAAACGACTGTACACTTCCCAATAACCATTATTATATGTAAACACTGGTCGAAGTTTGTAACTTGCAGCCCCTCCCCAGGGGACTGTGGGGGAGTAAGTCATTCCCAAAGACATAGTTATTATGGTTTTTGACTATGCCAAACAAAATGGCTATCTCAAAATTTTGATCTGTTGACTTTGGAGAAAAAATGAGCGTGGGAGGGGGCCTAGGTGCCCTCCAATTTTTTTGGTCGCTTAAAAAGGGCACTAAAACTTTTCATTTCCGTCAGAATGAGCCCTCTTGCAACATTCTAGGACCACTTGGTCGATACGATGACCCCTGGGGAAAAGAAAAAAAAACAAAACAAACAAACAAATAAACACGCACCCGTGATTTGTCTTCTGGCAAAAAAATACGAAATTCCATATTTTTGTAGATAGGAGCTTGAAAATTTTGCTATAGGGTTCTCTGATACGCCGAATGCGATGGTGTAATTTTCGACTTTTTCTGTGACTTTTAGGATGTTTTCCCCTATTTTTTAAAATAAGACAAATATTCTCAGGCTCGTAACTTTTGATGACAAAGACCAAATTTAACGAAACTTATATATTTAAAATCAGCATGAAAATCCAATTCCTTTTATGTATATTTTAGCATGAAAATTCCGTTATTTAGAGTTTCGTTTACTATTGAGCCGGGTCGCTCCTTACTACAGTTCGTTACCACGAACTGTTTGATACAAAAGAAGAAAAAAACTAAAAAAGGTAAAAACTACAAAAAAACTAAAAAGAAAATACTAAAAAAATAAAAAAGCTAAAAAACTAAAAAAAGGTAAAAAACTAAAAACTAAAAAAGAAAAAAAAATTATTTCATCATATACCAATTCAAAAACGAATGTATATACAGACCGGGACACAGGGAATATAGATGACGACCGGGACACTCAAAGAGAAGTTACAGACTGGGACATCGGGACACAAATGACGACTGGGACGTGTGTGTCGACTGACGTCATGTTTGTGTGTCGACTGACGTCATGTTTGTCGACTACGGGGACGCCGGGGGGATATATAAATGACGATGGGAACACAGGGAATGTTTGATTAGCAATCACCATCAACAAAGCTCAAGGGCAATCATTAGAATAATGAGGTATAGATCTGAATACGGATTGTTTTTCCCATGGACAATTATATGTTGCATGTTCAAGAGTCGGTAAACCTGACAATCTATTTATATGTACAGACAATGGGACAGCGAAGAATGTTGTATATTCGCAAATTTTACGTAGTTAAAAACATATATATATATATATATATATATATATATATATATATATATATATATATATATATATATATATATATATATATATATATATATATATATATTCACGGATGAAGGATGACGGATTACCGAAGATTGTCCTTTTTGGCCAACCGTCTGGGGCTACATGGAAAGCAGGTCGTCCTTGTCTGGGTTGGGAGGATGTCATAAATAAAGATTTAAAGGAAATGGGAACTTCCTGGGAGGGTGTAAAGAGGGAGGCTTTACATAGATTAGGTTGGAGGAGGAGCGTGCGTAGCTGTGTTGGCCTCAGGCGGCTTGGTGCTGCAGTGAGTTATTAGTAGTAGTAGTAGTAGTATCTATATTCATAGGTGGGACACAGGGACACAACTACAATGGCGCGTAACTAATATGGCACGTAACGACTTACGTGCTCGGGGGGCTTGGGGTGGCGCGAAGCGCCACCCCAACAGCTAGTTCTAAAATAAAACTATATGTGTTTGGAAACAGTCTTGGCAAGACCTGATAATTTTTAAACTTAATCTTTGATAAATATTGATACTAATTACTGAAAGCACATCAGCTCAAGATTTTATTTCACTGCAATTTTCATTTTAATTTCACTGTTGTATTAAGTACAAAAGAAAATACTTGCAATATAATCGGTTTAGTAAAGCAAAAACTATAGAATTCTTCAAAAATCTTAGAAAGAGCTGACAAATAAGACAAAATTCTCATTAGTCTTTGGAGTGAATAATCGTTTTAAGTTTTTTTCGTGTTCGAGGGGGGGACATGGAAAGAGGGTCAGGGGTCAGCTCTCATGGTTCTGGAATAAATTTCGTTAATAAGTTGGTTTTAAGAGGAGGGGGGTTGGTCCATGGAGGGCGGGTCAGGGTCAGATACCATGATTATTGGAATAAAATACCGTTGATAAGAGTTGGGATATAGAGGGAGGATCGGGTGTTAGCTCCCAGGAATTTTTGGAACAGAATATCGTTAACTAGTTTTTTTGGATGGGGATGCAGGGAGGGCCAAAGGTCAGCTTCCATGATATTTGTAAGATATCCCCAGGGCATAACTTAAAATACTTGTCCCCAGGCTCTTGGGGGTTATGTCGACCTTGGAGTTTTTGGTATCTGATTTTTTGTACTTCTTTTAACAAAATGAATGTCTCAAAAATTCAATCGGATGACTTTGGTGAAAAGAGGGCAGGGGGTCTAGTTGTCCTCAGTCTGGAACTTTCCAACTAGAGCTATTTTTCCACCAGCTAGAACATTCAGTTTCTATTCAAACCAGCCCCTTCTGAAATTTATGCGCCTACCCCTTCCATTAGAGCTCTCTTTGCCCTTGGAACATAATTTAAAAACACGTGCCCCTGGATTTTGGGGGTTTATGTAGACTCCGGAGTTATAATTTATGATATTTGGTCTATTTTGAACAAAATGACTATCTCAAAATTTTTATCAGATGCATTTGGCGAAAAGGGCGTTAGGGGGGGGGGCTAGTTGCCATCCAATCACTATTGACTCTTAAAAAGGGAATTCATATTTTCACTGTATAGTCATTTGAGTCCCCTTCGAAGCTTATACGAACATTTCTTCCATAAAACTTTATATGCCCCGGGGCATAAACTACAACCCCTTCTTGACTCTGGGGATTATGTTGACCCCAAACTTTTTGTTATCTGATCGTTGAACCATTTCGAACAAAATGGCTACCTCAGAATTTTGTTCAGATCTATTTGTGGAAAAGAGAGTGGTGGGAGGAGTAGATTAACCTCTGATCACTTTTGAATCTTAAGAAAAAAACTAAACTTTCAATTCCCAATCAAGTGAGCCCCATTTGAAGTTTCTACGACCCCACCTTCCATGAAAACCTTTATATGTCCGCGGGCATAACTTAAAACACCTTCCCCCGGCCCTGTTTTTTTTGTCAATCCTGTAGTTTTCGTTATCTGATATATGAACTATTTTAACAAAATGACTATCTCAAAAAAAATTTATTGCGATCTCTTTTTTTACTTAGAAAGTGATCTAAAAATTTCAATTTCAAATTAAATGAGCCCTTTCTGAATTTTATACGAGCACCCCTTCCAAAAGAACCAAATATGCCCATAGGTCATAACTTACAACGTCTGCCCCTTGGCTCGAGGGGGGTTTCGACGTCAAGATTTTGATATCTGATCTTTGAATTATCTTTAACAAAATGGTCATCTCAAAATTTGATGAGACGCATTTGGGGAAATAATAGCCAGGGGGATAGTTACCCTCCGCTCACTTTTGACTCTTAAAAAGGGCAATAGAACTACAAATTTTCAATCAAACGAGCCCCTTCCGAACCTTATACGACTGTTACTTCAACATGAAATGCCCCTGGGAAAAACATAAAAAATAATCCAACATTGGTGCCGGATGGCCTTTAGTATAGGCATTTTAAATAGCGTTGCCTCTTATGGATACGAAATACAGACAAAGACGAAAGAAAGCTATTAGCACTCGAGATGAGATACCTCCTCCAGCTTGAGAGAAACAAATACACTAACCGCATATTAAACATGGAAGTACGCCGAAAATCCACTGCCACCATTCTCAACAAAATCCAGAAGTACCAACTGCACTGGCTGGGCCAAGTCAGGCCAATGCAGCCACAAAAACCACCCAAAATGGAAAAAGAATTTGCAGGAAAAGGCACGGTATTTCCTGTCGTATTTCTTTATTATGAGGTCATAGGAGGATTTCTTTCATATTGGAGGATAACGGAGAGCTAGCAGCAGGTAGTAGGGGGCACAAAGGGCAAATCACCACACAGTGTAGAGGGACAATGCGTGATTTGAAACATTTTGTCTACTAATAGCTACTAATCACTATTTTTCATTCTAAGAGGAATTGCCAAAATTAATCACAGTTAGGAGTACATCTTTAAATTTTATTAGATAAAAAGACAATATTACAACTGAAATAAGGAGCAATGTTAAAAGTTGAAACGAACAAAAAATATTCCGTAATGAAGGTGTTTCTCCCCTTCTCAATAACTTGCTCTTCATGCTAAAGTACTTAACACTTTCAAAAAACCTTCCTATTCTAATTAAACAACCTTTATGCTTCAGGAATAGTTCTTAAGATATTGGGACAAGCGGTCAAACTTTAGCGTAAATAAAAAGGTATTGAGGAGGGATGTAAGAACTATATAGTAGGAATAATTTCTGTTTGTTATTATTTTTGATGTTGCTTCTTACTTTCAGTTTAAAAAACTTATTTTGAATTTAATATCTGAACTCTCCTTGAACAATTCCCTCCCCTCATGGGAAAATCGTCCGTGGAAAGCTCCTCCCCAAAATGTAACCTCCCCGTAGGTTCTTCAGGGCAATTTTATCCACGCTAAAAGTTCTCCCCTCTCGTAAAATTTCTGGTAGACGATTTGGTAGTCAGGTTGGTGGAAATTGGTAGACGGGTTTCAGCGAGAATAATTCTTCTTGGCTCATTTTCATTCGAAAAGGAATCTAGGCTCTAATCGTTCTCATTCAGATTTCTCTGGAAATCTTCCCATCCATGAACAATTTTTTCAAGAAAGTTTCCACAAGTTAAACTGTGTATAAAAAGAGAAAGTAAGACAAATAAAAATAATTTTGAATAGGAAATATTTCAAAAAACCCTAGAAAGTACAAAATTTTTCTTCATCAAAATTTCGCCCGCAAAGTTAACCCCTGAAAATTCCCTCCACACGGAAAATTATCCCCATAGAAACCAATCTCAAGCAGAAAGTCCCCTCTCGTTCAAAAATGTCTGTATACTTACCCAATAAAAAACACTATACGTAAAAATGGACAAATTTTTAAACTTCAACACCTAACCCAGGAGCTGGAGGGGGTCTTGTTATTTCCAAAGGCATAGTCTTTGGTTATATTGAACAAAATAGTCATTTCAAAATTTTGATCAAATGATTTTGAGGAAAAGGAGCGTGAGAGGGGTTCCAATTGCACTCCAATCATTTTGTGCCACTTAAAAAGGGCACTATAACTTTTAAGTTCCATGTAAATGAGTGCTGTCCCAGTGTTCTAGGACCAATGGTTTGATATGATTTCTTCTGGAGAAAATAAACACACAAACATATAAATAAATAAACACGTAACTGTGTTTCCTGTGACAAATCTTTCTTCTGACAGAAAAAAATTATATTCCACTAGCTTCCACTTTTGTTGATAGGATCTTGAATCTGATGGTTTGATTTTCATTAGTATTCTTTGAATTTTAGGAGTTATGTCTCTCCTTTTTCGAAAATCATACAAGTTTTCGAGGATCGTGGCCTTTTACGCCTTTTACTAGTAGCACTAAACTGAAGGAATTTTATATGTTTTTAATCAGCATAATAAGTTAACTCTTTTTATATACTTATTGATATCAAAATCCCATTTTTTAGAGTTTCGGCTACTATTGAGCCCTGTTGCTCCATAGTTGCAGTTTGCTACCATAAACTGTTTGATAATAGTATCATATTACCAATTATTCATCAAAGTAACAGGGTTATGTTTTAATTCTTATGTATATCTCTGCATAACATCATCTTGGCGATTCTTCTAGTTCGTTTGAATCTGCAAATAAACGGGTTGTGCATACCCTGTCGTAAAGGATTTCACGTACTTGTCAAGGATTTCGGTCAAAAGGTTTTAACAATTTTTTCAAGCCATGAATCACTAAGATCAAAGGCAACGCACAAATCGCCACGGCTATTTCCGTCCTAGGAAGACTCGACAACATTTGGCGCAACCTTCAAGTAAGCCATCGCACAAAGATGCAGATATTCAATGCATCTGTAAGGAGAAGCTAAGACCCTGCAACATTTTTTTTTTACAATTTTTTGTTTTTCTTCGTGGAACAAAGAAATCATTGAAAGGAAGCAGCGAGAATTGGCTTTAGTTCCCCCCCCCCCACGATTGAATTGGACTGTGAAAGTGTTGAACCAGATTTTTTGGAAATATGACTCAACTGTAAAAACGCCTACTGGGCGTAAGAAGGTCGAAAAAATTTTGAAAGTAGTCAAATTTCTATTCTGTTTTCCATTTTCAAGTGTCGTGGTAGACTCTTTAGCCTCTTAAAATCGGTCAAGACTGGAAAGTGCAACCGGCTACCCAGTGTAACCCTTTGCACTACTCTTTAGACGAAGTACGGACTAAAATAAAAAGGCGACGATTCGCTGACGATTTCAAGCGGGTTGAATCTAACGCAACGGCTTCAGAATACTGATGTAGATATTTCTCCTTTAGATTTGAAATTCGAAGCAGCCTGAAATAATTTTTGGTTCGATCACATTCGGCTTTGCTAGCCGGTATTTTATTTGATTTTATCCCTTTCTATGTATGTGCTAGTTTAACAATTAAAGTCATTTATATGACAAAAGCTTTATGTGAGCTTCGGAAACCCTAATTTCTTATCCAAATTCTTCAAGTAATTTATGCATAAACTTTTTCCTTGTATTTAAACTGTTTCTACTTCCAATCTACTTGGTTCTTCTGGATTACCTACTTCTTTCTGAACCATGCCAAGTGGAAACTCTGATCCAATGTCATTCTTTATTTTGTTTACAAACTATTTTCTTTTTTTTTAACCAAGAGCTGTGGTTCCATTCATTATTGCACTTTATACGTGACTGTCGAGGCTATGCATATCATCAATATGAAAAATTTTAAGGACATACCTTGTTTGAATGACACTTAACTGGAAAATGTACTCTCCCTCAGGGGCTACGTGCAAGCATTTTTATTGAAGGAGGTGGGCAAAAATTTTATTCAAGCGCTATTGAAGAAAAGTTACCATTTACTGAAGACCCTATTAGGTTAAACTCGACATATACTAAATAAAAATATAATTAAGTACTGGTGATAAAGCTTTTACTCAAAATTATCAGCAGTAAGTTGCCGCAGGCGACTTCAGTATAGTTTAAAAGAGCTTTTGCGTGGGTTAAGGTAAATTTATATTCATTTGGTTTTTTCAGCAGGCTTCACCGCTAATGGTGCAGAACCTATCCCCCCTCAACTTTCTCCAACCTCCCATCCCAGTAGAGGATGCTCAATCTTATAGTTGAACCAAGCACCATTCTAACAGTCACGTCTATTGTGCTATTCAGTTGCATGTAATATTGAATGGATTTTGACTCTGTAAGATCAAATTTTAGTTATGACATTTGTTAATTTGATTTGGCAGTGGGTTCGCTGCTTTATATTAATAGATAGCCTTGAGATAAGCGACCATATAAAGCAAAAACAAAATATACGATAATTAAAAGTTTTATTACATATAATTCCAAGTCTAATATTATATTTTAACATGAATCTTACGATGTATCAGAACCAGACGAATGTTCATATAAAAGAAAACCTCCAATACAGACTTAATCCTGGAATAAAAAAAATCAATGTTTTGGTTCTGTATTACATATAACTGTATTACATTGTAAACTGTCGCCCTCTTTATAGTGTTAAGGTTTCACCCGGAAATGCGGTTTACTTGCCCGAATTTCGGTGATCTTGATGGGCTGGACCATTTTCTTTCCAGGTGTCAGGGGCTAAAAGAGCTAAGAGGGAGCTTTCATGGGGTGGGTGGTCGTGACCCCCTTCTTGAAACTTTGAAGTCGACATCAAAAGTAAATATAGTAACAGGGGGAAATTTTGTCCGGAAGGGTCTTATTATTCGAAAGTCGAGTGTTACATGATTCTGTTTTTTGTTGTTGTGTATAGTATGTATACGGTCTGAAAAATGGCTTTAAATACAGTCATTCATTCATTCATTCACAGACTTGCTATGGAAATTGTAGTCGTCAATGTTTCTCTATGTTAAATTCCTTTATCACTTTATCAAGGTTGTAGTTCTCTTTCCTTTGCCAACAGTGCAAATGAAGATAATCTTTCTTGCCCCGTGGTGTTGCGGCAGTACGTCTTCAACCACCGAAGGCAAGAAAAAGATCTTTTGCACGAAGCAGAATTCATAGGAATAGTGAAATAAAGTTTAATTAGATCAAATATCAGAGGACACATTTCAAGCGTTTTTTTTTTTTTTTTTTTTTTTTTTTTTTTTTTTTTTTTTTTTTTTTTTTTTTTTTATAGCAAAAATGGATTCTATTTCTACAATGTTCTTGTTTCTTATATCCTCAACTTCGTAAAAACACTGTAGCTCAGACATGCAGTGTTCAAAATCGAGCTTATAGTATTCACACGCAAAGCTTACATTGTGCTAGCTCATTTTGTTTGCACCTAGCATTATGCTTAAATTGTTCCAAAATTCCAAACTGTTCTGTTCTAGGCTATTTTCAATCTCTGTATTTACAACATCAATAACAGAATACAACACTGTATTTTTGAAAAAGTCTTGCGCTGTCTCATATGGAACTATTGTGCCCCCACCTAATTTCCCTGGAGCTTATAACATTCACACGCAAAGCTTACATCGTATTTGCTCATTTTGTTTGCACCTAGCATTATGCTTAAGTTGTTCCAAAATTCCAAACTGTTCAGTTCTAGGCTATTGTCAATCTCTGTATTTAGAACATCAATAACAGGATACAACACTGTATTTTTGAAAAAGTCTTGTGCTGTCTTATATGGAGCTATTGAACCCCCACCTAATTTCCCTGGAACTTTACGATACTGGGGCAATTCAGGACCTCTAAAACCATATATATTAGCTTATTCTGAGCTGTAAAGGTAACCATGAAGTGCAATTTGACGCCCACAACTTCTACTTTTGTTTAAAAAAAAAAAACATTTTTAAGGGAAATGTCACGGGAAATCTTTGCTTTTCAACAATTTCCAACCTACCTTTTATGATCTGAGATAGTGTAGCAATTCTTAGTGAGAAAAAATAATTGCTTCCTATCATTCTGCGTATTTTCAAAGTGGGGCTAGAAAGCTAACTGCCTTCAGGTTTCAATTTAGCCTGGGAAAGACTACTTTCTTTTAAATCTTCTCTTTTCTTCCATGCGCTGCAATTTTAGAAGGTTTTCGGTAAGGCAAGGCAAACAATGAACTAGTATTTCTTTGACTTCAAGCAATCTAAGATACTTAAATAGAAAAATTATCATGCTCAGTGTTCTAGCAATTGGGCTTAATATTGCCATTTAAAAAAAAATTCCTTTCTACCTCAAATGGATATAGTATTTGGGTGTGTCCCATTATATTCAAATAAGTAAATTAGCTAGTTCTTATTCTGTGTTTCAAGAGAATCATAGGTAGCGCATTAGCGCTGCCTAAGTAAAGAAGATGTGTGTACAATGTATTATTTTTTTGTATTTTGGTTTTAGACCAGGGCACTTAGAATCGAAGGAGTTGTCGAAGAAATTTGGAACAGGGCTTATTCGATTAGAAATTGAAAGGGTTAGTGCTTTTTTTAACAGTCGAAAGTTACTGGAGAGTAACTAACAGTTACTGGAGGGTAAGATGGCCATTTGTTGTGTTAGAAACTTCAAAAAAGGCTCATTCGATTGGAAATTCAATGGGCTAGACCATTTCCCTAAACACATTCAATCAAAATTCCGAGATAGCCATTTTGTTCAACATAGTTGAAAGGTCCAGAAATTATGTGTTCGAGGATGAACCCCCCATCCCCCACCACAGACCGCAGGGCAAGGGTTGTAAGATATTCCCTGGGGGAATACAAGGTATATAAGGAAAGGGTGATCGTATAAGCCTCGGAGGGGGCTCACTGGATTGGTAATCAGAAGTCTAGTTTCCTTTTTAGATTCAAAGTGATTGGAGGGCGGATACCTCCCCCCCACATACATCCGCCGCGTATTTTCCCGAAATACAACTGATAGAAATTTTAAGATGGCCATTTGTTGTCCTAGAAACTTCAAAAAAGGCTCATTCGATTGGAAATTCAATGGGCTAGTACCCCTTTCCATAGTCAAAAGTTATTGGAGGGCAACTAACCCTCCTCATACGCTCAGAATTTCCCCCAACACATCCAATCAAAATTTTATATAACCATTTTGTTCAGCGTAGTTAAAAGGTCCGTAATCTTTTAGGACGACAACCCCCTCATAGTCCTTGGGGCAAGGGTTGTAAGTTAGTTATGCCCTGGGACATAAAAGTTTTTTTTATAGAAACGGTGGTCGTATAAACTTCTCAGGGGCTCACTGGATTTTTAATCAGAAGTTCTAGTGCCCTTTTTAAGACTTGACGTGATCGGAGGGTGGATTCCCCCCCCCAGACACACACACACCTTGTATCCAAAATACATCGGATGGAAATTTTTAAGATGGCCATTTTTTCTTCATAAGAACATCAAAAAAGACACACTCGATTGGAAATTCAAAGGGCCTTTTTCAAACAGTTCGTGGTAACGAACTGTAGTAAGGAGCGACCCGGCTCAATAATAACCAAAACTCTAAAAAACGGGTTGCATTTTAATGCTGATTTTACATATGTCAGTTTCATCAAGTTTGGTTTTACCCATCAAAAGTTACGAGCCTGAGAAAATTTGCGTTATTTTAGAAAATAGGGAAATAGTTAGAAAATAGTATCTTAACGAAAATCACACCATCAGATTCAGCGTATCAGAGACCCCTACTGTAAAAGTTTCAAGCTCCTATCTACAAAAATGTGGAATTTTGCATTTTTTGCCAGAAGGCAGATCACGGATGCGTGTTTATTTGTTTTTTGTTTTTTTTTCCCAGGGGTGATCGTATCGACCCAGTTGTCCTAGAATGCTGCAAGAGGGCTCATTCTAATGGAAATGAAAAGTTCTAGTGCCCTTTTTAAGTGACCAAAAAAAATGGAGGGCACCTAGGCCCCCTCCCACACTAATTATTTTCCTTAAGTCAACGGATCAAAATTCTGAGATAGCCATTTTATTCAGCGTAGTCGAAAAATCTTATAACTATGTCTTTGGGGACGACTTACTCCCTCACAGTCCCCGTGGGAGGGGCAACAAGTTACAAACTTTGACCAGTGCTTACAAATAGTAATTGTTATTGGGAAGTGTACGGGCGTTTTCAGGAGGATTTTTTTGGTTGGGGGAGGGGTTGAGAAGAGGGGAATATGCTGGGGGAACTTTCCATCGAGAATTTGTCATGGGAGAAGAAAATTTCCATGAAGGGAGAGCAGGATTTACTAGCATTATTTAAAAAAAAAAATTAAAAAATAAATAGGAAAAAGTTTTTTCAGCTGGAAGTAAGGAACAGCCTTAAAACTTAAAACAGAAACAGAAATTATTACCCATATGAGGGGCTCACCTCCTTCTAATACCTCGCTCTTTACGCTAAAGTATTTTTAGTAATTTCAACTATTTATTCTACGGCTTTTGTGATTCAGGGGTCATTCTTAATGAATTGGGACAAAATTTAAGCTTTAGTATAAAGAGCGAGGTACTGACGAGGGGGCGAACCCCCTCATATATGCAACAAAAACATGAAAATGCAAAGTTCTTTACGTAAGCTAATTTATAAGTTACGTAAATCTTTTACTAATAAAAAGATACGTAAAACATTAAAAGTTCTAGTTGCCTTTTTAATTAACCAAAAAATCGGAGGGCAACTAGGCTTCCTCCCCCGCTCTTTTTTTCTCAAATCATTCGATCAAAATTATGAGAAAGCCATTTAGCCAAAAAAAAAAAAAATATGCAAATTTCGTTTTGATTATTCCTCTGCGGAGAGCCAAAATCAAAACATGCATTGATTCAAAAACGTTCAGAAATTAAATAAAAAAACAAGTTTTTTAACTGAAGGTAAGGAGCGACATTAAATCGAACAAACATTACTTCGTATATGAAAGAGGCTGCTTCCTCATCAACGCCCCGCTCTTTACGCTAAAGTTTTTTACTGTTTTAAAAAGAAGAATTGAGAGAAAGAGTCAAACTTTAGCGTAAAGAGCGGGGCGTTGATGAGGAAGCATCCTCTTTCATATACGAAGTAATTTCTATTCGTTTTAAGTTTTAATGTCGCTCCTTACTTTCAGTTAAAAAAAAACTTGTTTTTTTTTATTTAATAATAGTCAAAAATGAATGGAGGCAGCAAGCCTCCGCCCACACCCATCAATTCCCAAGACAGATCTATCAAAATTTTGAGATAGCCATTTTGTGTGGCGTAGTTGAAAGTCCTGGAAATTATTTCTTAGAGGATGACGCCCCTCCCCCACTACAGCCCTCAGCGCAAGGGTTATAAGTTATGCCCCGAAGGCATATGCGGTTTTTATGGAAAGAGTGGTCGTATAAAGTCCAGAGGGGGCTCATTGGATCGGAAATCAGATATTCTAGTTCCCTTTCAAGAGTTTAAAGTGATCAGTGCAGCCCCCCCCCCTAATTCGCATTTTCCACAAATGCATCCGATGAAAATTTCGAGATAGCTATTTGTTCAAAAATAGTCCAAATATCATATAATAAGGCTTTTGGGGTGGATGGAATCCCCCAGAGTCCGGAGGTAGGGGTTTTAACTTATGCCCCAGGGGCGTATTAGGTTTCTATGGAAGGGGTGGTCGTGTGAACTTTACAAAAGGCTCATTTGATTTAAAATATTTAGTTCTAGTTCTCTTTTAAGAGTCAAACATGATGGAGAGCAATTAGAACCCCTCCCCGATATCTTCTTTTCCCAAAACGGATTCAATTGAAATTGTGAGATAGCCATTGTGTTATCAACAGTCCAAAAATCATATAACAATGTCTTCAGGGTGGAATTCCCCCAAATTCCATAGGCAAGGGTTGTAAGTTATGCCCAGCGCATATAAGGTTTTTATGGAACGGGTAGTTGTATAGACTTTGGATCGGATGGAGCTCATGGAAGTTAGACGTTTAGTGCTCTTTTTAAGAGTCAAAAGTGAATGGAAAGACATCAGCCCCTCCCCAAGTCTATCATTCTCCAAAACGTAGCCGATCGAAATTTTAAGAGAGCTAGTTTGTTCAGCATTGTTGAAAGGTCCAGTAATTATGTCTGTGTGAATGTCAACCTTCCCAAAGTCCTCAGGACAAGGACTGTAAGTTAGGCAATTCGTTCATTGTTTACACATATCATAAGTTATTGAGAATGGTATGATTTTATTAACTTTTCTTTCCGAGAAGACTAAGAGTATACAGGTGAGCCTTTCATATAGATGGGAGTGTTGAACAAAATCAAACACGTTATGTGTATAAGGATTGTCAAAAGGGTACAAACAGGAATAACTGAGTATATTAATTTGGAAGATTCAGGAAATGATAAGGGAGATGATCAAAAAGGCAATATTTGCGTGGTACCAGTACTACTACAATTACCACCACTACTTCTACCGCTTCTACCACACTACTCCATTTACAGTATTAAGGGGAAATTGGAACTAAATTAAAAGACGCTATATGTATGCACATTGTCAAAATAGCGTATTTCAAGAATTGATTTGGGTATTAAGTTGGAACTTTCAGAGGATACTTAAAGGGAAAGATCGTCTCACCAAAAGGTAATATGTGCACACTACTCCTAATGCTAATTACATTGTTACATTTACTACTACTACCTCTATTACAACTGCTTGTAGGGTTAAGAGCATTGAGATGAAAAGTTAAAGAAGTAATGAACATACAGGTTATCGAAAGGACATATCAACAATTTCATAGCAATTGCTAATTGTATTAAGTTGAAACTTCTAGGACTAGACGAGAGGGATGTTCAACTGACCAAAAAGCAATAGTTTAATACTACTACCAGAGGCAAATCTCCAGCATTATTGTTGGGGGACAAGAGGGGTTCATATCTGGATAGTCAAGGGGCACGGGATATGCAATAAGTTTATCTTCACGATTTGAGGAGGGCAATAGTCCCCTCTCCTCCCCCAAATAACGTCCTTGACTACTGCTGCTAGCAGTACTACCGCTATTCAATACTATTATTATTAATATCAATACTACTACTGTAACTGCTGTTACCTCTGTGCCCATGGACAAGAAGGCCAAATTTTCAGAGGTTTTTAAGGGGGAAATGAACTGAATCAGAACACGCCCTCCTTATGTTTGTCAAAAGGGTATAACATTAATATCTTAAGAACAGTCCGTTGTGTGAAATTGAAACTAACAGGGCTTGCTGTGAGGAATTTTGATTAGCCAGAAGAAAATATTCGCATCCTAATGCTACTGCTTCTACTCATATTACTGCTACTGTTACTCTTATTACTACTTCTATTGCTACAACTGCCACTACAGCTTACGCTACTATAATCAATTCTACTACTATCAAAACTACGGATATTAAGGCGAAAAATTTGGGATATATAGAAACTGTATGGAACTGAATTGAAACACAATATGCCCACACAGGTTGTCAACCCGACGCATCAGAAATGCTTCAAGAGCGGTTGATTGTCTATGTTAAGCAAAAACTTTCAGCGTGCGTGAAAGGGGATGTTGAAGAAACCAAAAGTGTTATGCATACACTGCCACTAATTCTTCTACGACTATTGCTACTGCGCAAGCTAAGGGTATTAAGGTGAAGCTTTAAGGAATATTTAGGCAGATGTTGAACTTACGAGCACGTAGACTTTAAAAAAGTGGACGCAGCAATATGTAAAAAACAGCTTATGTTATTAGTTTAGACGTTTAAGGCTAAGTGTTGGGGGATTTTTCACAAGCCAAAGGGCAATATAGGTAGGCTATACTTTTAATGCTACCACTACAGTTAATGTCGCCAAAGATATTAGACTTTTAGGGAACGTTTAGGAGTTTCAATTAAAGGAAAAAACTGTGTGCTTGCAGGATGTCAAAAAGGCATATAAGCAATATCATAGGCAGCACCACTCCATAATAGCTTAGAAATATCATTGAGACTTTTAAAGGAGCTAAATCAATTCAAAATTAAAAGTTCTGGTGCCTTTTTTAAGAGAAACAAGAGATTGGAGGGCAAGCAGTCCTTTTCTGAAGCCCATTCATTTTCCAAGCGCATCCAATCAAAATCTCAAGACAGCCATTTGGTTCAGCAGAGAAGAACGGTCCAGGAACTACGTCTTTAGGTATATTTGGCAAGTTAACCCTCCCAAAATTATGCGACTGGTCCATTATGCTTTAAAACTAAATGTTGCTTTAAAATAAATAAAAAGGCATTGTATTTATGGATGCCAGTAAGACAACTCACCAAAATATCGAGAACGACTAGAGGCATTAAGTAGAAACTTTCGGTGATCCTACTATTACAATTTCTGCTCTTACAGTTTAATAAACAAAAAGAGTGTACGTGTGTCCAGGTTGTCAAAAAGAATAGACAGAATCTTTTGGGAATGATACTAAGTTTTCTTTTTAAGGTTTGGAGATTACTTTTTTGAAATGCGAAATATGTAAATTTTTGACGCTATATACAAAATTATAGAAAAACTAGTAAAATATTGGCAGAATTCTTAAAAACAATGTATTTCTTGCTATTGGAAGCTTTTAGGTTACTGATTAGAATCCTCAATCTAGTATGCTGAATTTAAATTTGTGGAATGACCAATAAAATCTTCGAAGAATTCACAATAAACTTGCATTTCCAATATTTTTCACTAGATAGAAAAAGATTGCCTGCATGGGAAGGAAACTATTTTTTAATAAAACTAATTTTCATTTTAATTTAATTTTAATTTAATAAATTAAAATGTTTTAATATTTTTAATAAATATTTAATAAGAAAATTTAATAAATAAATAACTAATTTAATTTTAATTAAACTAATTAAGGCGTAGATTAAAAATGTTCTCGAAAATTAAGAGGGATTAAATATTAATTTCTATGACCCATTGTTCCCCAGAAAACACTCCGTATTCACCTGATGATTCAAAGGGAATTAGAACTTTTGGACATTAAAATGCACTCTTCGAGGCAGCCACCTCCCCCATCTAATAGTCTTTTCCTTCCTAATAGTTGATGTGCACTTCCACATTACTCTGTATAGGTAAATTAAATACGAAACAAATCATTTATTCAAATGAAGCTTTCAAATAAATGTCAGAAACAAACATCTACAATAGGAAGGGAGGTATCACCCAGCAACATCCTTATTTAGGCTCAGTCTAAGGTGGTGGGTGGGCGATTCACCTAGTATGAGTTGGAGGCAAAAAGTCTTGACCTTGCATGTGCAAGATATTGACTATTGGTACTAAGACTGCATCGCTAAGTGTGGACAACCATGTTGTGATGAAGTTGGTTCCAGGATTGTACAAACCCTTCATTCATCTGAAGGTCCCAGAGACTTCTTGCCGTCCAGTCCAGCTTAAGCAGTTTGTTTAGAAATGAAAAGATGTATTAGTCCCTGACCTGAACAGGTAAGACCCATTACTTTTCCTAAGGTCTAAGCAATTTCAGTGATCCAAATAACATAAAAATTGTGACTTGGAACGTTCAAAAGCTAATGAAAAGCAAGTAGTTACAATTGTCAAAGGAGGTATATAAAAAACTCCAGCATAAATAAGTAAGTTACTGGTAATAATAAAAGGAGAGGAGGATCTAATAGAATCCTTGATTTTAGTTGTTTCTTTTTTCAATTATGGTTACTACCATTGCTCTTATTGAATTGTCATTACTGTTATTCCATTATTACGGTTACAATTATGGTTAATATAGCAGTTAATATCACTTACTGTATTCAAAAACTATGGTAAGACCTTGTTGACTATGGTTATTAAGTTGAAACTATGAAATATTTTAGTCGATTAGCCCAGGTAAATATGAGATCAATTTCACTAAGGTAACAAAATGTATTTTCATCTCATTTTAAATATTATCTTATCTGTTAAACAATTATGTAGCTCATAGAGCTGGAATTATTTTTCAGGATTGAATAATCCTTTGGATTTATAATTCAAAGGCTTTTAAGTAATGATGCTTTGTATCTTTACCACCTTTTGATCTGGGATAGCTGAGAATATTATAGGTCGGGTAACACCTTTTAACCTAGGCTAATCCAAAAGATCCCATCTGGTAGCTCCTTTTGGTCTTGGCTGATCAAAAATTTTCCAAATCTAACGGCTTCTTTTTTCGCCTGTATGGCCGGAACAGTATATTATTCCTATGGAAATAGTTGGAACTAACCTGTATTGACTACTGCAGTGCTAACATTAAATTGGCCGCGGTTATAATTGACCTGTATGCTTTTGGGAGTACTACCGTTACTATAAAAACGATCATAACTTTTCTGTATTACCACTTTCGCCCCAATGCTGCTATAGCCATGATAGTAGCTCTCTTGTACGTCTAAGAATGCAGGACAGTTGCAAGGACCTTAATTTTAGTTATCACGTTTAATTATGCTCCAAACACTGTTATGGCCACTGTCGTGGCTATACTTTACGGCCAAGGTCATATAACCGTTACTACAGCCATGGTAATAACTCCCCATTGCGATCATGGTCGAACATTTAGAGCCATGGCCACGGTAGAAGCTGTTCTGTATAACCCTGGTCGTAAGATTACTACTATGGCCGAGATTTAAATGGGATTTTATTTTTGAAATCTTAGCATTATATTTGCTGTTTTCAAAGCGATTAACCTACCCTTTACGGTTTTTATAATTTCCACCTTGTCTAAGTTTCCAATACAACTTAGAAACAACGACTTCAGTGAAATACCTTAATTTTTCATAAATAAAATTTGTTTCCTCAATAATTCCTTTCAGATTAATTATAATGCAGGTGATAGTTAGGAAATTGAACAGAAGCAAAACCATTTGTCTTAATTTCAAAAGGATTCAATCGTCTTTCGCAAACTACGTCATACAAAGCTGTCACGAATAATAAATCGAAATTCTATTGATGACAGAGGGTGTTGTTATTCAAAGGGCTATCCCCTTTGCTCCCCTTTGTTGAAGACAGCTTATGAGAAAGAAACTATATTGACTGTTGTATTATTAATTTGTAGAGCTATGAATAAAGACCATATAACTAGAAATAAATGGTTATATCACATTTCAGACAAGTCAGGTTTAGTACTGGCTTGCTTTTATCCATTAATTACAGTACATGTCCGGGAAATCATCAAGACGAGAAAAGGTCAGTATATAAAATCAACCAAGATGCGTTGCTGGGAATTCATTTTTACTCATTTGTATTCTAGTACTACATACTACTATTAAATGTTGTTTTCGTCAGAAGAAGGGGTAGGAAAAATAAAAAAAAATATCTTCATTTGTTGAAACTTTCACTCAAGCAAACTTAAAATTAACCAATAGCTTTAAAAGATAACATAAAACGTTTAACAAGTAGAACTAAACAAGTAAGTACAAAGCTAGTTTTAATCGGATAATTCAAAAGAAAAGTAATCCAATTACATTGGGATCTTGTACTAAATACTGCATGTTTATGTGTCTCATCTACAGCTGCAGCTGAAGTCCCGTTTCCTAGAGTTCCTAGTAGTCCCTAGAACTCAGGGTACTTCAATTTAAACCTGTTTGTTACCAAAATTTCAATCTCAAGGACTCGCAGCCCATGAGGTAGGTATGGTCAATAAAATGAAAAGGCTTCACACTGAGTTAGTCTCACACGGCTCTGTGCTGTGATGGGTTGAGTCGTAACAGTAGTAGGCCCCTTGCCATTGTGTGTATCAATGTGTTTTGAATTCATTTGAGTTCGTTGTGTGTATCATATTATTTCATTTAAATTTTTAAACATTTCTCAAAATAAAATGATATAATTCAGATCTCCATACTACGGGCCATGGAGCCAAATGGAGACCATTGGAATAGTGCTCTTGTAAATATTTTTGTTGCAATAATAAAAGGAACTGAACTGAACTGACAGTTTTGCAGAATTGCACGTTTGAAACACTAATAATTTAGTATGAGACATACGTTTTGATGCAATAACGATTGCATATGCATATTAATTTTGATCGGATTGAGGATGTCCATTGCAAAGCTAAACTGTAGTCCTAGGCAACTTTTTTCGCAACTTTTCCATGCAACAATTTTTTATGCAACTTATTTTCGACGTAACACCTCAAATCAAGTATAATTTTCTCAGACACTACTACCTTTCTATGACGAACAAATAAACATTCAAATGGGGATAAATTTATTTATTTAGACAGCAAAAATAGGTATAAAAGTTTATATATTTCGATCACACATACAGCGATCGTCATCAGTAGAAACAAGTAAAAATCTGTATTTCTACTGATTACAATCGCTGTATATGTGATAGAAATATTTAGACTTTCGTCCCTGTTTTCGCTGTCTAAACAAATGGATTTATCCCCATTTGAATGTTTATTCGTTCGCCTATGCAGCTTCACCAGGAAAATCTAAACCGGCAAAACTATACAGACGTTGCGTTTAGAAGAGTTTCTTAGAGGAGCTTTGGATACATAGAAAGCATTAAATATGCCATTTGTATATTGGGGCCAAAAAAGGACCACAAAGCTTTTTTCTGAACGACTTTAAACTAAAAAACCCGATGTCCTTGGGACAATATGATACTAATTAAAAAAGATAGTTCGGGGAAGGAAAAATAGTAAAGCATATATAGTAGCCGTTTTTATTTTCAGTAAAGCATATATAGTAGCCGTTTTATTTTCAGTAAAGCGCAAATTATGTTCTGGACTTGAGAAGGCAAGGGGATTATCAGCCCTACTCATGATAATTTTTGCTCGTTTTGAGTTTGACTTGGCTAATTATTGTAATTTCTGTTCGTTTAGAGTTTCAATAATTTGTTGATAGTGATTTGTGGTAGTTTTATGCTTTGAAGATTATTTGACTCTATTTTTACTCATTCTTGGCTTAATGGAGCTCTTTACTTTTCTTTAAAAAACTTGTTTTGTAGATAACATTTTTTAAATTAATTTCTGCTCCTTTTTTTATTGACAGTCTTTTTCATGGAAAAAAGTATTTTATATCTTTTCAGTTTTTTCTATAAGAATCCGTAGTATGGGTTGCTATTTAAATGTTGGAGAAACTTTTTCAATAATTGGTAATCCTGACACAAATAGTATTTATCAATTTTATTTTATAGCTTCTGAAATTGGCCTGAAAAATAAAACTTAATATTATTCCCAAGAAATTCTGCATACACTTGCACTCTTTTTATTTATTTAAGTTTTAAGAGCAGAAATGGTAATAGTAGTATCCCTAAAAATTTCAACTTATTACCCCCAGTAGTTCTCAATATATTGCTGATGTATCTTATTAGCAACCATAAAAACAATGCCTTTTGATTTATTTTAAAGTAACATTTAGTTTTAAAGCATAATGGGCAAATTGCAAAATTTTGAGGGCTTACTGGACCGTTCTAATATGTTGAACAAAATGGCCGTCTCAAAATTTTGACTGGATGCGTTTGGAAAATGAAGGGTCTTGAGAGAAGGGCTGCCTACCTTCCAAACTCCTGTTACTCTTAAGAAGGGCACCAGAACTTTTAATTTTGAATTGAAATAGCTCCTTTAAAAGTTTCAAAGATATTTCTAGCGATTATAGAGTGGTGCTGCTTATGATATTGCTTATATGCCCTTTCAAAAACCTGCATGCCTACATTTTTTTTCTTTTAATTAAAAGTCCTAAGCATTCCCCAAAGGTTTCATCATAATACCTCAGAGTCATTAGTTACATTAACTGTAGTGGTAGCATTAAAAGTGCAAATAATGTGCCTTTGGGCAAGTTCAAAATCCTCCACAACATACCCTTAAATGTTTAAATTAAAAATATGAGTTGCTATTTAGATATTGCTTTGTCAACTATTTGAAAGTCCGCAGGCTCATATTTTTTTTTTTTTTTAGTTCAACATCCCCTTCAACACACGCGGAGAGTTTCAGCTCAATGCATACCATAAAACATTCCTGAAGAATTTCTGATGCATCCGCTTGACAACCTGTGTGGGCACAGTGTGTTTTGACTTACTTCCATACAGTTTCTATATATCCCAAATTTATCACCTTAATATCCTTAGTTTCAATAGCAGTAGCAATAATAGCAGCTGTAGAATTAATTGTAGTTGCCTAGGCTTTAGTGGCGGTGTCAGTAACAGAGGTAGTAATAATAGTAAAAGTAGCAGTAGTATAAGTAGAAACAGAAACATTAGAATGCAAACATTGTCTTTTGGTTAGTTAAACATCCCTCACCACAAGCTCTGATAGTTTCAACTGCACACACTTAACTGTTCCTAGGATATTGCTGTACACCCTTTTGACAACCTGCATACAAAGGGCGTGTCGTGATTCAGTTCATCTTGCCCCCTCAAAATTTCTTTAAAATTTCACCTTCATGCCCTAAGGCATAGTTGTCACTTACACAGCTCCCCATAAACTCACAATTTTCTAAGGCCCTGCATGCATTGACACATATTGCATACCTTTTCTCTGGTATTATTCAGACATTTCACCCATCCCCTCCTGTCACCAAAACCCACTAAAAATCCTTAATTTTATAGGCTAATACTACTATTACTACTAACAACTCACTGCTCCACATAGCCGCCTGAGGCGGGCACAGGTAAGTATGCTCCTCCTCCATCAAAATCTATTCAAAATCTCCCTCTCTGAACCCTTTCCAGATTTTCCAATTTCCCTTAAATCTTTCCTTACGACAACTTCTCGTATAATTTGGAAAGACATGCTTTTCGTTTTGTCCCAGATGGTTGGCCGAGATGGACGATCTTTGGTGATTATTTATATCCTTCGTCCACAGAACGTGTCCTAGCCATCTCAACCTTTCTTTTATTGTAACCCTACGAATTTGGGTAAAACAAAATTTTTGTGTTTGATCCAAATTTTCACGTAGTTTACTGTTTCAAATACAGTCAGCGACACGAGTATACAAAACAACCCGTACCCCATTTCTCTGGAAAACATCTAACAACTCCTCCTCTGTCTTTCAGAGCACCCAGCGAACCATACTTGACCCCAACATCGCTGAATTTTAGTATAATGTATAGATTCTTTGGGAATAAAAAAAGAACGACTCCGTTTGAAACTATTAATTTAAAAAAATATCATGTATACCCCAAAAGTGGCACCAAAAGCAGATTTAAAAGGGATTGTAATGCATGGAAAAAACCCTTGAATTCTTTGTTCAGACAATATGTAAATACGTAATAGATCGAAAAACATACATACAGAACACATGATCAAAAAGAAAAATGAAAACAAAACTAGTAGCCAAAAAAACCTCGGCAATAAATTGGCTCTAACATTTAATTCATTCGAATAGCTATCAAGCGCTATCATCATCACTACAGTTATCCTTTTTAGTCCAATACCTCCTACGATTTCTATGAAAAAATATGCTGACAAATTCTCTAATCATGAGCACGTTTTAAGATTGACTTTACTGTTTTTCTTTGTACTTCTCTCTCTTTCTACTTATTCTGGATATTCTCTCTTTCTACTTATACGGTATTATTTCTACTTATTCTACTCTCTTTCTACTTATTCTCTCTTTCTACTTATACGGAAATGTTGATAAACATACTCAGCCTGATCACAACAGGGGCAAAATCCCAGTCACCATTTCGAGATATTCTCATTCTTTCTCGAATCCGCAGTAAATTATGTATTTGTTCAAATATACACTATTTTGATCAATGTCCCAAAGTAATCTTAAATTCTTCTTTTAGTAACATATGCCCCACTATAATCTTCAGTTTTGAAGTTTGAGCTAAGTCTTAAAAGTAAGCTTTGAATGATTTATTGTCTGTCTCTATTTACTGTAATTTGCAAATCATTCATTTTCTCTTTAAAATATGATTCAGCTAAAAATAGATTATTTAAAAAAAAGTAAAGTTGAGTCCTTTTTGCGGTTTTTCATTTTTCAGATTTCTCAAACTAAACCTTTTCTCAAAAGTCTGTTTCAAGAAAACATACTTTATTTTAATGCAAAATTCTTCTTTATAGTGAAGCTTGGCACTTTGGTATGTTTTCAACTGTTTCCCAAGGACAACGATTGCATTTAAAAACGACACTGAAATATTTGATTTCGCAAAAATACGAAGTGAAGTTTATAATGTTCTGGATATTTTTCTTCAATAAATCTCATTCTGTGTTTCTCTCATTTGTCTGGAGAAGTTCTTATCCATCATAAAAATTCAAAGCTTGATGAAATGGGAGCTAAATTAACATAATATAGCATTTTATTGTTAATTTATCCCAATTATAAGGAAAGCAGGAGTGTTCTTTACTTGAAAGAGACAACTTTCGTTCTTTGTGCTTTCTTTTGTTTAGTAACGGGGGCTTTGCGGGATAAATACTTAATTTCTCGCCTCATAGCCACAATTTCCATTTCTTGGGATTTGATAACGTTATCCATATCGTCAAGTTTCCCAGTCTCGTAAGAAACCCCTTTCTTCTTGAAAGCATCCTAAAAGAAAGAAAAGGATGAAATTACAAATTGATAAGGTCTTTTGTCTGTCAAGGAAATGCGAGGCAGTAAAAAAACGGCTTAGTCAGGACTGCTTTAAATACTTATATTATTTCTAATAGAATATAATACTATTACTTTAATCATAAAATTAGTATATTTAATATTCTCTGTACAGTAGGTAAGCTTATTCAGAATATATAAGCCAAATTAACTTGAACAGAACAATAGTTCGTTGCATGTTGCAAAGGCATTGCATTAAAATTCCCTGTTTTCAGGACTTGAACATAAGCAAATATTGAATTATCCCCACGTTGTAAAAAAATATATCTCATCTGAATTCTTTTCAAACTACAGGAACAAAAAAGCAAAAATTCTAATCCACAAAGTGTGTCTGGTAAAAACTACTACGCACTTCCCATAAGCCACTGGAATAAGCCAGCGTATCAGAGAACCCTATTGTAGAAGTTTCAAGCTCCTATCTACAAAAATGTGGAATTTTGTATTTTTTGCCAGAAGGCAGATCACGGATGCGTGTTTATTTGTTTGTTTGGTTTTTTTTCTGTTTTTTTTTTGTTTTGTTTTTCCCATGGGTGATTGTATCGACCCAGTGGTCCTAGAATGTCGCGAGAGGGCTCATACTAACGGAAATGAAAAGTTCTAGTGCCCTTTTTAAGTGACAAATAAATGGAGGGCACCTAGACCCCCTCCCACGCTAATTATTTTCCCAAAGTCAACGGATCAAAATTCTGAGATGGCAATTTTATTCAGCATAGTCGAAAAACCTTATAGCTATGTCTTTGGGGACGACTTACTCCCCCACAGTCCCCCTGGGAGGGGTTACAATTTACAAACTTTGACCAGTGCTTACATATAGTAATGGTTATTGGGAAGTGTACAGACGTTTTCAGGGGGATTTTTTGGTTGAGGGAGGGGTTGAAAAGAGAGGATATGTTGAAGGAGCTTTCCATCGAAAAATTTGTCATGAGGGAAGAAAATTTCCATGAAGGGAACGCAGGTTTTCTAGCATTATCTAAAAAAAAAACTGAAAAAAATATGACAAAGTATTTTTAACTGGAAGTAAGGAGCAGCATTAAAACTTAAAACGAACAGAAATTATTACGCATATGAGGCTCACCTCCTCCTAATACCCCGCTCTTTACGCTAAAGTATTTTTAGTAATTTCAACTATTTATTCTACGGCTTTTGTGATTCAGGGATCATTCTTAAGGAATTGGGACATAATTTAAGCTTTAGTGTAAAGAGCGAGGTACTGACGAGGGGGTGAACCCCCTCATATACATAATAAAAACACGAGAATACAAAAGTTCGTTACGTAAGCTAATTTGTAAGTTACGTATATCTTTTACTAATAAAAACATTCGTAACAAATTAAAAGTTCTAGTTGCCTTTTTAAGTAACCAAGAAATCGGAGGGCAACTAGGCCTCCTCCTCCACTCTTTTTTCTCAAAATCATTCGATCAAAACTATGAGAAAGCCATTTATCGAAAAAAATACATATGCAAATTTCGGTTTAATTATTCATATGCGGAGAGCCAAAATCAAAACATGCATTGATTCAAAAACGTTCAGAAATTAAATAAAAAAAACAAGTTTTTTAACTGAAAGTGAGGAGCGACATTAAAACTTAAAACGAACAGAAATTACTTCGTATATGAAAGGGGCTGCTTCCTCGTCAACGCCCTGCTCTTTACGCTAAATTTCTTTACTGTTTTAAAAAGTAGAGTTGAGAGAAAGAGTCAAACTTTAGCATAAAGAGCGGGGCGTTGATGAGGAGGCGAAATCACTAGGTGATTCAGTCGTAAGTCTCTTATTGCCAAACTATATTGATTACTGCTTTTTTTCCTTTGCCTAAACTGCTTTCTTATACTTATACTAAATCCATAAATTGAATCCAGGAAATAAATCATTCAGCAATTAAATTTCACTTCAAAGTTTAGTTCTTTGATTGTGTTGAAAAACATAGGAAACAACGCTATGCAATAATTGACCCCCAAACCTTCATGGACATCAAGAACAACTATAAATTTATCGAGAACTGTTATTAACCTCCTCTTTCTTCTGACTCAGTATAAATATTTCTCCTAGAGCCAATATACCAGAGGTCGGCTAGAAAAATAAGTAGACATCTTGAATGCCAAGGATTGTTAGACAGCAAGGACTAAGTCTAAATAAGGTGCTCTTGTTGTCTTTAGGGGGGGGGGGGGTATAATTTTCTCCAATCTGAATTTTCTCTGTCACATTTTTGTCTGGTAATCCTTTACTTCCCCCTTTACATGCATATGAAAGAATGGAAAAGTCTCAGTAGGAAGTTTCTGCAATGAAGACCATTAAGTCGAAAAGGGGTAACCAATTTAGTTAACCAAGGGATAACTTCTTATGTGCTATAATAAATACAATACTCTACCCCCTTAAGCTTTTATAAAAACAGTAGATGGAGCCATCCATACATGTACGCAGGAAGAGAGGGGGGATTCAGGAGAATAAATCATCTCCCCAAAATCTCAAGGTTTATGCGGTCTCTCCCATAACTCCCACTTTTTCAAAAAATCGTCAGCTTTTTAATACTAATTTTAGTTTACTTTAATTTTTTATTATTTTAATTTAATTATAATGTTTTTATGTGTGTATTATCAATGAGCAGGATCACTCTTTACTTTAAGTTCATTACAACGGACTGTTTGATATACCATCGATCTAAATTTTCGAGATATGACTGGGTAGCCATATCACAAAGGGTTTTTCTGTCTTACCCTTAAGTTTTGTCAACATACATCATACTTATGTGGTTTATATTCCAAAAAAAGTATACACTACTTGAATGTAACGGGTATATGGATCTTACTGCTGATCTCCTTAGGAAACAATCCACAACTATCTCTTAATTCTCTTATGTACATATTATCTCGTTTTTGATACTTTTTAACAAATATTTCAGTTTTACTGACCAAGACAGAAATAAGCAGCAACAGCTTCTTGGTGCTCAGCCGTATCTATTATATGAGCAAGTCATGGCCAGTCCATACAGCTCCCGAAGGCCACTTATTTGGTTTTTACTCTTGAGTGATCCTTAGAAAAGGATCAAACAATTCGTGGTAACGAACTGTAGTAAGAAGCGACCTAGCTCAGTAGCAATAAATACATCAATTTTATTGACCAAGACACAATTAAGCAGCAACAGCTTTAGTGGCTCAGTCGTATCTATCGTATGAGCCAGTCATGACAAGTCCAAATACAGCTCTCGAGGGCTAATGATTTGGTTTTTAGTTTCGAGTCACCCTGAGAAAAGGATCAAACAGTTCATGGTAACGGACTAAAGTAAGGAGAGACTCAGCTCAATAGTAACTGAAACTCTAAAAAAATGGAATTTTAATACCAATAGTTACATCAAAAGAATTGCATTTTTATGATGATTTTAAATATATAAAAGTTCCATCAAGTTTAGTCTTACCCATCAAAAGTTAATATCCAGAAAATTTGCCTTATTTAAGAAAACAGGGGGAAACACCCTCTAATAGTCAAATAATCTTAACGAAAATCATACCATCAATCTTAACGAATATCATTCAGCGTATCAGAGAACCCTACTGTAGCTCATATCTACAAAAAGGTGGAATTTGTAGTTTTTGCCAGAAGACAGATAAAGGAGGCGGTTGTTTTTTGTCCAGGGGTGATGATATCGACCCAATGATCTAAGAATGTCGCGAGAGAGTTTATTCTAACGGGAAATAAAAGTTGTTGTGGCCTTTTTAAGTGACCAAAAAAGTTGGAGGGCACCTAGGCTCCCTCCCACTCTAATTTTTTCCAAAATTATGAAATGGCCATTTTGTTCATCATATTCAAAAAACCTAATAATTATGTCTTTTGGGGTGATTTAGTCCCCCACAGTCCCTGGAAGAGGGCTGCAAGTTACAGACTTTTACCATTGTTCACATATAGTAAGGGTTATTGGGAAGTGTACAGACGTTTTCAAGTGGCTTTTTTCGGGTTGGGTCGAGGAGGAAGAGGGGGGTTACGGGGGAGGATCTTTCCACGGAGTAACTTATCAAGAGGGAAGAGAATATCCAAGAAGGGGGTGCAGGATTTTCTAGCATTATAAAACAAAAACAATGAGAAAATATTTTTTCATCTGGGAGTAAAACAGCATTAAAACATTAACAAATAGTAATTATTACGTATATAAGGGTGTCTGTCTCCTACACGATACCTTGCTCTTTACACTAAAGTATTGTTAGTAATTTCAACTATTTATTCTACGGTCTTTGTGATTCAGGGGTCATTCTTAAAGAATTGGGACAAAATTAAAGCTTTAGTGTAAAGAGCGAGGTATTAACGAGGGTGTGAACCCGTCTTATGCATAATAAAAACATACAAATATTAAAGTTCGTTACGTAAGTTAATTCGTAAGTTACGAATATTTCTTACTAATTGAAACGTTCGTAAAAAAAATAAAAATTATAGTTGCATTTTTAAATAACCAAAAATCTGAGGGCAACTAGGCCTCCTCTCCCACCCCTTTTTTATCAAAATCGTCCGATGAAAACTATGAGAAAGCCATTTAGAAATTTAAGAAGACACATTAAAACTTAAAACAGACAGAGGTTATTCTGTATATGAAATCTGAAGACAGAGGTTATTCTGTATATGAAAGGGATTGTCCCCTCCTCAACACCTCGCTCTTTACGCTGAAGTTTTTTATTGTTTAAAAAGGAAAGCCGTAAGAAAGAGTCAAACTTCAGCGTAAAGAGGGGGGCGTTGAGGAGGGGACAACCCCTTTCATATACGGTTTAATTTCTGTTCGTTTATGTCGCTCCTTACTTGCATTTAAAGAATTTGCTTTTTTATTTAATTAAACAATAAGTCCAACACCCACATGTCATCAAATGAAAGGCGTATTTATAGATATGCTTTAACCATTTTCCAAAGAATGAAGTGTCAGAATCACTTGATGCAATACCATTGGCGTCAGGAAAAATCATGTGGGGTCAATATTTATTTGAAAATCATTAAGTTCGATTTTGTTTCCGTCAGGGTAGGCAATGGCCCCACTCCATCCACTTTTCCACCCACCTAACTCTATCCTCTAGCCATCGCATCCAACTATAAAACCGAAAGAACTTGCCTTGGATTTCTTAATTGTGTTGAATTTAATCCAGTCGTATGTATGTCGAATTTATTACCATTGGGACAACATTGAAGGATGCTACAACTAAAGTCATTTACCAAAAAAAGTGAAAAAATTCAAAGAACGCAAAAAGTATTCCTTTGAAGCGATATCATATCAATTTAATGATAACTTGTGTAGGGGATGATTTGATTGCATTTTCTTTTTGCAGATATCGTTATTGTTCATCAATATTAGTTACAAAAAAAACTTTGTGTCCAAGCTAAATATTTACTTGTGGAGCTATGCTTCACTTTACACGCCCTCAAAGAACAGAATGTGTAGTTTTAAATAATTTTACATAAGATGACGCGTTGATATAGAATTTTTTCAATAAATTTAAATTTTATAAATTTTCATCACGTACAAAACTTAATAATAAATTAAGATACAATTAATCGAAAGTTATACCCACAGACTTACCTCTTTTTCACTTATATAAGCAAGTTGATCTTCTAGCTTCCGTATACGTTCCTTGTATTTCGTAACGAGTCGAACCAGCTCAGTATTTTGTCGAATAAAAATCTGTGTAGCCACTGACTGCAGCATCAAGTGAACCTTTAAAATAAGCATGGTAAAAAAGAAGCGATCCACGTTACAAAACCATGAACTGAAAGAGGCCACGAAAATAATGTCGTTTTGCTTTAAAGTAGGAGAGCTTCCAACAATACCTAGCATTGGAGAAACCACAAGTTTCTCTTCTTTAGGACCCAGTTGTATTTGCTGAGTTGTACCATTTGCAACTTTTTCGGGCATTGTATCTGAGCTTTGCCTTCATCCCTTGTGAATCTTAGTTGAGTCTGGTCCCGAATAATAGAAAAAAAAATGAAGTTTATCCATCATGCTCAATATATATAAGACTAAAAAGATAAGCTACTGACGTACCATATCTTTGTTTCAGTCATGCCTCTTCTGTCAATTTCGTCACATAATTATCCTTACCAAAACAGTTGGCTTAAATGGTTCTTGACTAAAAAACTGTTAACTTAGAAGATTTTATGCCCCCTCCGTCCATTCACTTTCTTGGGTAAATTCTGACTTCGACCCCCGCAAATCAGTTTGGCCTTGCTGTGTATGATACTCGTGGCATACTTTTACCCTTTTTTTCATTTCTTTTTCAGTGAATTATTTTGAGATATTTATAGGCTATAGCCATAGATATGGTTCTGATGTTAATTGATGAGCATTTGCATTTTTCTAGTTTTAATAGTATATGAGTCTATTAAATTGCAAAGTTTTCAGTGAAGAGAAACGTCCATACATAAAATCGCTTCAACTTGTAGAAGACTTCTACGTGTAGAAGACTAGTTGCTAGCAACCCTGCTAACAAGACAGTTATTGAACTGGATAGATCAGTATTACCAGAACAGAATGACCCAGCTTTCTAGATGAGTTACTTTTGATCTGGAAAAATAAGAAAGGTAAAATCTGAACGTAATTATATTTTAGACAGAATGAGACTTTAGAAATTAATACTAAGAAATCCTCTATGACAACTTGATAAAAGAAACGTTAGCTTTTCTTTGAGTCAGGTTTGATTCAAATAAAACAACCATTTTTACCTCTAAACTCTGAGTCAAACTTCTAATATTGAACTTTTCTTTCTCCATATTCCAAGACTTGTTGTTTGGAAACTATAGCAACCTATTGCTTGTTATAGGTGGCGAACCAATCGTAATTTTCGAAATTTTTAGAATATGAATAAACATGGATTAATTTTTTAGCTAAATGAACTTATCATTCTTTTCTTTTGAAGAACATATACTTCAATAACTGAAGATATCGTATTTTTGTGTTTAAGTTGAACAATTTTTAATGCTAATTAATAAATAGAAAAAAGGACTATAATAAGATAGAACATTCTTTGCAATGGGTATATAATAGAAAAGTTTTAAAAATAGTATAACATAAAAACAATTATATTTAAACATTTTCTCTAATTTGAGTTTTAAAAGCCTGCAAAAACTCCGAGAAAAACGTCTAAGATAATAATAAAAATTTAACAAAAAGCATTAAATATTTGAAACTTTTTCTAATTCAAGATTTTAAAAGCATATTTTTTTTGTAGAAATGCCTCGAATTAAAACAGAGGTATATATAACGAAAAGCAAAGGTGTCAAATGAGACTAAGAATTCGACTTTCCCAAGAGTAGGGTGGAGCTACTGGAAATTATTTTCTTTAAAAAAAACTAAAGAAGAACTATTCAACTTCTTGGCTTTTGAAACTGACTGGCTGTTTTGCTTGGAAGAAGTACTTTTTTCTCAAAACCTACTTAGAAAGCGAAGGAGAAACCTCAAGAGTTATAGAATAGCTTCAATTAAACTCAGTAGACACGGCATGGGTGCGTTTTTTCTTACTCTGGGGTGGTCGTATCGATCCAGAGGTTCTAGAATATCGTGAGAGGGATCATTTGAACAGAAATTGAAACTTCTAGTGACCTTTTTAGTGACCAAAAAGATTGGAAGGCAACCTGGCCCCCTCCCAACCTTTTTTTTCCCGAAGCCGTCCGATCAAAATAGCGAGATAGCCATTTTGCTCATCACAGATGAAAGGCGCAATAACTGTGCCTTTGGATAAAACAAGACCCCCCACAGCCTCAGGGGAAAGGTCTTTAAGTCATAAAAATTATCCATTGTTTGCACATAGTATTTGCTGTCGAGAAGTATGTATACATTTTCCGGTGGGGAAGGGGGAGATTTTCTGATGGGGGCTTTCACAAAGGGGAATTTTCTAAGGGAATGAAAATTTCCAGAGGATAAACTTGTCAGGGGAAATTATATACTGGGAGAATTTGCCAGAATTCCTATACAAAATTCTTTTTATATGTCTTACTTTCTCTTTCCCCTCTCAATTTTGCGCGTGGAGTTGTTTAGGGTAATCGTCCAGGCTAAATTTTCACCCGGATTGAATTGTCTAGAGGATATTTTTGGGCGGGGAGGGGAATTTCTCCGTGGAGGTGGGGCCAAATTTCCTGGCATTAGTTACAAAACGATCAGAAATTAAATAAAAAACAAGTTGTTTCAACTGAAAGTAAGGAGCAACATTAAAACTAAAAATGAACAGAAATTATTACGTATATGAAGGGGATTGCCCCCTTCTCAACACCTCGCTCTTTACGCTAAAGTCTGAATTTTGTCCCAATACTTTAAGAAGGCCTTCAGTCACATTCCATTCATTGTTGAATTAACATCTCTGATGTGCAATGTTTGTTAGCTAGCTGTCATGAAAGCAGCTGTGATTTTTGAATACGGATAAACTTGATTTAGATAATTTGAATAGTAGCAGTTTGGGATGTCGGAATACGGTGAGAATTGGACAGGCTCCCACGTTCCACCGGGCCCCAGTCCATATGGGAGTCTACCTCCACGTGGCGTGGCCCTGTACACTAAAGATAAGTAAACTATCCTTTTATTGGATCCTAATTTTCATAATGGTACAGTTTCAAAAGGGGGATTTGGCGTTAGCACAGTTCAAGGGATAACCCCTTGGCCGACTCGGATTTTTAGCATTACTAACCAAGAAGAGTCTGTGCCGAGATTCATTGTATTTTGCTATGGATCCCATGACTTTCAAAATGTATTAAGAGCGAATCTTTTTTCGTATAATAACAATTATTCAGAAGCTTCGAAAAGAACAGCTAAGCGTGTAAATCATACTTTCCGTGAGTATGAATCTTCTCCTGATGTTTACCGTCAACTTCTGAAAAAGAAAGATGCAAAAGACCATAGAGCTCATCCAACAATTGTAGCTTCAACAGAAACGTCTGTAATCCGAAATCAGCTTATTTTAGCACAAGATGAAGTAACAGAGCTTAAAACTGGCCTAGTTAAAGATATAGAGAAAAAAGTTCAAGAAAAGGGGATGTCATTGGAAACGCAGAAGGCTCAGCGCAACTATCCGCTACGGATCCTGAGTTGATTATTTTGGAAATATATGATTGGAACACGCTGGAATATAACCAAAAATTTGAGAAAATTAAAAATTGTTTTCCATTCTGAAAAGCCAGACTGAGACATTAGAGCTTCGGGTAGCTACAATAAAAGAAAAGCTGGATGATTATGAACAGAAGCATTTACTTGATTCTTTGTTTTGGAATGAAACAGGCCCCTGGAAGCAGGGCACTGCCGGCTGGATATAACAAAGACAATCAGTGTTAATGCTCGTAAAGAACAAATGTTGTCCGTGAACCTTTTCAGACTACCGAACGCAACGTCAAATAACCAGACACTGTCGCCTGTTGCGCCAGTTCTCGTTAAACTTGAGACTAAAGATATGGCGCAGACTGTTTTCAAAGCAAAGTCAAAGCTCGCTAGTTCAGGTATATTCGTCACTGAATATCTTACGAAAGCAAAAAAATCGATTCTTGAAGGTGCAAGAAACCGATATGGTATAAAGAACGTGTGGACTGA
The DNA here is from genome assembly GCF_032884065.1 of Artemia franciscana. NCBI lineage: Eukaryota > Metazoa > Arthropoda > Branchiopoda > Anostraca > Artemiidae > Artemia > Artemia franciscana. The sequence goes on from NC_088863.1 coordinate 17,101,588, forward strand.
TCGTGGCCGTGTTTACAAGAGTGAGCAAACTGACAACCACCCAGAACACATATGTTCGCTTGTTGAAACCATTTAGTTTTCAGTCTATTTGTGATTTTGTGTTTTTTTCTTATTTGTTTTTTTTTAGTATTTCAGTTCTAATTTCATACTTTTTTTCTTTATTTTTCTTGGTGGGAAGAAGAAATTAGTTTGTTTTCTTATATATGTTTCATTAAAGAGATTTATGTGTAATCTACTTCGTATTTTTCTTTTATTTTTGTTTACTCTTTGTTTTCTTTCGGTTTGTTTTACGGTATTCTTTTTCTATGTGTTTCTTTTAACTTTCACCATCTTTCTTTTGTATTCTCCTTAGGCCTAAAAATAAGGTTCTGCATTGTTTATTCTTTTCAGTTCAAGATCTGATATTTCACGATTCGTGCTGTTCTCTTCCATATACAGGTCTGGTTAATGGCTCATCCCCGCCTCACTGCAGAATACCACCAGACGGCTTGGTAAGTCAAAATGATTACATTGGATTCTAGAGGTGATGGGACATCAGGTAGGTTGGAAGAACTTGAAAGAAACCCATTAGATTTATTAAAAATTTCGGCTGATTGTGGTTTTACAGATAATGATTATGATATTTCTGTTATGTCCCTCCCGATTAATAAGTGTTTACTCCCTAATGAGATTAATGGGCGTGTTAATCCTGGTAGTATAAGGCTTGCAAGTTTAAACTGTTGCAGGCTGATGAGTAGCTTAGACCATTTATCTTCATTCCTTCCTTATCACAGAGTGGATATATTAAGTGTATGTGAAACTTTTTTAGACGAGTCAAATAGTCACTTAACGAATATTAATGGTTATAATTTTATTTCTAAGACTAGGAATGCTAGATTAAGACGAGGCCTTGGTTTTTTTTATTCATAGAGATATTTTTTGTAGATTTTTATTCTATGTATAAAGAAATGGTGTTTGAATTCCTCGTTGCTGAGCTTGATTTTGGGAGAGATAAAGTTTTGTGTTGCTTGTTCTATAGATTATCTAGTTCTTCGGTGCAACATTTTATAAGAAAGTTGGATATATTTTCTTCTGTCGCAATTGAGAGGAGTCTAAATATTATATATATTGGGGATTTGAATATTGATATAAGTAATGCTAGTCATGCTGATTGATCCACACATTGTTCACCTTCGGCTGTAAATTTTTTGGCACTTTGTCTTTCGCTGGGCCTTCTCCGAGCTTGCCAGATTCCAACACAAGTTGTAAGCTCGACAACAACCATAATCGACAATATTTTTCTTAACATTGAATTTGACTCATGTAATGATGTTGTCGATGAAACGTCAGACCACTTTATGCTTCTGATGGAGATTCATGTGTGTCGACAAGCGACAACTCCAATCAAGACAACTGGAAGACTAGACACTACATCTGTTCAGCGATTGAATAGACTGCTGCTTAAAATTGACCCCTCACCATGCTTAAACTGAGGATACAAATCAAGCTTCACATTATTTTTTTCAAGATTTCATCAAAACGCTCAATCTTGTCCTACGTCTTCAACCCATTTAAGACGTTACAACAGACCCAAAAAGCCTTGGATTACAAGAGGACTAATAAGGTCAATCCAATTAAAGAACAGGCTGCAAAAATGTTCGTCTCATCAAGATAAGATAAATCCAGCTTTTTTTAAAGCATACAAGAATTTCTGAAACAAAGCTCTAAGGTCTGCTGAACAGCAGTATTCAATAATACATTATTTGAAGACATTCAACAGTGCGTATAGATCTCCTAAGAAGCTGTGGTCATTAATAAATGATTTTATCGGCAAAAAAAAAAAATATATATGAATTCTCTATTGGATGAGATGTTGACCCCTAATGGTAATCCAGCTGTTGAAGGAAAAATTAAAGTTGCTAAGATGTTCAACACTCACTTCGCCAAAATAGGTGACAACACGTCAGAAGAGGCATCCCGAGATTTTACACCAAATTCTCCTGACTTTAAATGTTTTTTACTCTTCTCTCCCCCTACTCATCGATCCATATTCCTCCCCCGGCTTCATCTGCTGAGTTGATGATGGTACTTCATCAACTAAAAAATGGATAATCAGATGGAACTGACGGAGGTTCTACGAATTTATTTAAATCGATTATGCCCAGTATAATCCATTTTCTTGTGCATATAAATGATCTTTGTTTCGGGAATGGTGTCTTTCCTTCTAGCATTAAGTCCACCCGTGCCATTGCACTGCATAAAGGGGTTGATTTGAGTGACCCATCTAACTATAGGCATATATCTATCCTATCTGCTTATGAAAAGATGATTGAACATGGTTTGAATGAAAAATTGTTCATTTCCTGGAAGAGAATGGTTTTTTCTACTAAATCCCATTTCGGGTTTTGCAAAGGCCAATCCACAGATCAAGCGCTATTTTGGCAGTAACCCAGTTTTCATGATACCTTGAATAAGGATGAAATTTCAGCTACTATATTTGCGGATATTCGGAAAGCGTTTGATACTATAAACCATATAATTTTAAATGAAAATTGTCAAATAGTGGCAGACGAGGTCAGCCCAATGTATTAATAATTTTATGTTTTAAAGATACAGTTCAGTGTATTGCGGGGCGATGTTAAATCACTGTCTTCGAATCAGTCAAATAATTTTTGGATAACTCAAGGTTCAATTCCAAGCCCTCTGTTGTTTCTAATTTATGTTAATGATATTAGCAATTCAATTGTGGATCTGGGGCTGACCGCAATATTTGCTGATGACACAGCCTCTATTGTTTCTTGAGTTGATGAGGATAGTGTAAAATATAATTTAACTCTTACATTTGATAAACTAAAAGGCAAATAAGCTAGCTTTGGACACTTCAAAAACTAAATTTCTAGTATATTCAAGTACATGAGAAGCCCTTCCAGGTCTCAAGCTGATTAAGTCTTCTGCGTCAAGTACAGAGATATCACGTGTTGATTTTTTTTGTTACCTGGTATACTGGTTGACTCGAATTTAAGTTGGAAGCCACATATTAATATTCTAAGATTGAGGCTTGGAAGGAACATAGGTATTGTGCATCGTATGAAATTCGCTTTGCCTCTAGAAGTTATGCGTTGTATCTATTTTGCTCTTGTTCCTTTTTACCTATACTACTGTCCACTTATGAGCTTGAATACTTTCAGATCCCTTTTTATTTTACTCCAAAAACAACAAAAGTCGCTTCGTATTTTAAAAGGTTTTCTTCCTTCCCCAGCTTCACTTCCAAACAAGTCCTCTACAAAGAGTTTATGTTCTTTATTGAATATTCTTCCTGTTGAACTGACAGTTACTTTTCTTTCTTTATTATTCAGAGCTAAGCACAATCTGCTGATACAGCCTAGCTATTTCTTTTGATCTGTTCCCAATGGCTGTGCCATCTTTGTACCTTACTCGCAATACACGCAAACTACATCATCTATTGGTAATTTCGTGGAGGTCCCGTTTTTCTCTAAGAAATAGTTTGATTGCTGCACTGAACCAATACGAGTATGCTTTTGATTTGATTTGTCATTAGAAATTTCAAAAAATGAGTTGAAGTCCTTCATTTTGGATAGTCATTAGTTATTTACTTTTATATTTATTATTATTTTGATTTTATTTTGGGGACTTTTTCCAGGGTCTTCATTTTTCCCTAGTTGTCCCATTGCTGGTTGATTTTTTTTTCGTCCTGTGGGATATCTGCTTGGGTGTTATGAGTAATTAATATTATGTCTTTTTCTTTCTTCTTACTTTATTAATGATCCATAGGTTTCTCTATTTATTACTTCAGTTATTTTATCTCTGCAAAACGAGTTAGTCTCTCTGCCAGATATTGGTATACTTAGTGTGTTATGAATATATGATTGGAAAATAAATGAACCTGAACCTGACTCCTGTCTTAAAGACAAGAGTCGTTTAATTAGAACAATAGGAAGCATTTTTAAAAGTACTAAAACACTTTAGCGTAAAGAGCTTGGTATCAAGGAGGGAGCAATTCCCTTCAGATACGTAATAATTTCTGTTCGTTTTAAGTTTTATTGTTCCTCCTTACATTCAGTCGAAAAAGCTTTTTTTTTATTTAATCAATAGAAAAGACTTACATGCAACGATAAATTATTTATTTTCATTAAATTACTCAGGAACACTGTAAACATTGCTACTATTCTCGGTTTAACGTTTCCTTTGTATTCGAATTCTATCTTCTATTACTTTGAAAAATATATAAATTTGATATTAAGTACGCTAAATTAAGGTTAAAGACACGGATGCTCAGGAAACCTAAGGGCTCAGTCCACCTCAAAATCCTCAATTTTTAGGAGTTTCTCATTCAAATTCAAAATGATGCTTTATTATTATCCCCCAATGTCTTATAATTCCCAATCCGTTGAAAATAAAAAATACTGAGTGCCTAGTTACAGATACTCTGCAACAACAAAAAATTATGTTCCCTAATTTTCGGTTCCCGGTCCATAGCCTAAAATCCTTTGTGTTCATTAAGAATACAAAACGTAAAATCACGAAAAATAAAGTTTTATTTATATTGTCATCTAACACAGGACAATGAGTATTTTTCTTGACAGTTTCTCCTTCACTGGGTCAATTTTGCAAACAAGAGAACTTTTATCTTTTCTTTATCTAATATTACCATTGTCTTTCCTTTAGGATAATTTCATGAAGAAAGGCTTTTGTTACGGAAAATAAGAAAATTGATTATACTAAGAGTTATATTGTACGAAATAGAAATTGTAGCCATGAGGCGCAAAATTAAGTACTTACCTTTAAAAAATCCTGCTACTAAATACAACAAAATAAAAATAAATTTTAAAAATGAAAATGACATAAAAGAACAAGAACACTAAAAATAATACAAAGAATAAGAAAAACGAATTTGTTTAAAATAAGAACTGTGGTACCCTATAAAAGTATTTAGGTTGACGGAAACAAACACCTTCTCGAGTTAATTAATTATCCATTTTATCCAGTTTTGAATTTTTTTTATATACTTAGATATTTTTTTGCATTGTTTAGAACACATTGATGATCACATGCATAACAGAAAAAAAAAATCCTGTGTGACGAAGCAACAAAATTAGAAAAAAAACGTACTATATCACTGCCTTAGTAAAGAGCCATATGCCTGCAATGTATTATTTCTATTTTACTTTTACTTTAACAGTCACTTCACAATCAAGGATTGGTCGTAGAGACTTTTTTTTAGAGGGGGGGGGGTAATCCATTGAAAATTCAAGGCTCTAGTCTCCTTTTAAGAAGTAAAAAGCAAAAAAGCAATAGAAGTGTAAACAGTTCCTCTCCCTTGTCCATTTTTGTTAGCCACCCCCCCCCCTTCCATGACAGGTGTTTAACATTTAGAAGTCAAAATGCTCTCTCAACACTGGCGCCAAGTCAGCAGGAGATTCAAGTCAAAGTAAACAATATGGGGTAAGTGTCACAATCGAACATAACAAAAAAACAAATAAGATATCGGCTGTTTTTTTTTTTTTTTTTTTTTTTTTTTAAATACGCAACTTATCTAGAAGATTTCTAGATAAGTTGTATGGCGACATTAAAACAAGGCGCCATATTTCTTAAGATAGTTTCGCTTGTCCAGTCCTTGAAGACAGATCCACCAGCTAAGTCTGACCGTGGTAGGGAGAGCAGCAAAGGTGAGTCAAATTAAGTCAAAGTATATTTGTAGTCAATACTTGTCAATACATACCTGGTGCAGCAATGGTCAAAAGGTATCAAACAGTTCGTGGTAACGAGCTGTAGTAAGGAGCGATCCGGCTCAATAGTAACCAAAACTCTAACAAATGGAATTTTGATATCAATAGCTACATCAAAAGAATCGCATTTTAATGCTGATTTTTAATATATAAGTTTCATCAAGTTTAGTTTTACCCATCAAAAGTTACGAGCCTGAGAAAATTTGTCTTATTTAGGAAAATAGGGGGAAACACCCCCTAAAAGTCGTAGGATATTAACGAAAATGACATCATCAGATTAAGCGTCTCAGAGAACCCTACTGTAGAAGTTTCAACCTCCTATCTTCAAAAATGTGGAATTTTGTATTTTTTCCAGAAGACAAATCACGGGTGTGTGTTTTATTTGTTTGTTTGTTTTTTTTGGTTTGTTTTTTTCCCAGGGGTCATCGTATCGACCAAGTGGTCCTAGAATGTCGCAAGAGGTCTCATTCTAACGGAAATGGAAAGTTCTATTGCCCTTTTTAAGTGACCAAAAAAATTGGAGGGCATCTAGGCCCCCTCCCACGCTCATTTTTTTCCTAAAGTCAACGCATCAAAATTTTGAGATAGCCATTTTGTTCAACATAGTCAAAAATCATACAAACTATGTCTTTGGGATGACTTACTCCCCCACAGTATCTGAGGGAGGGGCTACAAGTTACAAAATTTGACCAGTGCTTACATATAGTAATGGTTATTGGGAAGTGTGTAGGCGTTTTCAGTAGGATTTTTTGGTTGGGGGGAAGGGTTGAGAATAGGGGGATAGGCTGGGGGAGCTTTCCATCGAGGAATTTGTCATGGTAGAAGAAAATTCCCATGAAGGGAGCGCGGGATTTACTAGCATTATTAAAAAAAAAAAAAACAATGAAAAAAGAAATATGAAAAAGTTTTTTTCAGCTGGAAGTAAAGAGCAGCATTAAAACTTAAAACGAACGGAAATTATTACCCATATGAGGAGCTCACCTCCTCCTAATACCCCGATCTTTACGCTAAAGTATTTTTAGTAATTTCAACTATTTATTTTACGGCTTTGGTGATTCAGGGGTCATTCTTAATGAATTGGGACAAAATCTAAGCTTTAGTGTAAAGAGCGAGGTGCTGACGAGGGGGCGAACGCCCTCATATATGTAATAAAAACATGAGAATACAAAACTTCTTTACGTAAGCTAATTTTTAAGTTACGTATATCTTTTACTAATAAAAAGATTCATACAAAATTAAAAGTTCTAGTTGCCTTTATCTCAATTAACCAAAAAATCGGAGGGCAACTAGGCTTCCTCCCCCGCTCTTTTTTCTCAAAATCATTCAATCAAAATTATGAGAAAGTCATTTAGCAAAAAAAAAAAATAATAAATATGCAAATTTCGTTTTAATTATTCCTCTTCGGAGAGCCAAAATCAAAACATGCATTGATTGAAAACGTTCAGAAATTAAATAAAAAAAAACAAGTTTTTTTTTAACTGAAAGTAAGGAGCAAAATTAAAACTTAAAACGAACAGAAATTACTTCGTATATGAAAGGGGCTGCTTCCTCACCAACATCCCGCTCTTTACGCTAAAGTTTTTTACTGTTTTAAAAAGAAGAGTTGAAAAAAAGAGTCAAATTCACCCCGTGTAAAACTCCCCCTGAAAACTTCACCCCCTGGAATTTTCCCTCTCAATGAAAACATCTCCCCGTGCAAAACCCTCCCAAGAGAAAATTCGTCCTCCTTTCCCTACTCGAAAAATGTATGCATACTTCCCAATAGCAAATAAAACAAAGGGTAAATTTCATAACTTAAAACCTATCCCATGGGGTGTAGGGGGTCATTTTATCTCTAAAGACATAGATATTAGATCTTGATGCTGAAGTAAAAACCTATCTCAAAATTTTTATCAGATGATTTGGGAAAACAAACGGTGTGGGAGGAGGCCGAGTTGCCCTCCAATTTTTTCGGTCAATTAAATAGGGTACTAGCAATTTTCTTGTCCGTTATAATAAGCCCTCTCTCAAAGTTTTAGGTCCACTGGGTCGACAGGATCACCCATGTAAAAAAGAAAAAAAAAGAAAAAGAAAAAACAAAGAAACAGATAAACACGCATCCGTGATCTTTCTTCTGGCAAAAATTACGAAACTCCACATTTTTGCAGATATGAGCTCCAAACCTCTAAATTAGGGTTCTTTGATAAGTGGAATCGGATGGTGTGATTTTCATAAGAATTCTATAGCTTGGGGCAAGGGTCTTTCCCCTTTTTTCGAGAATCAGACATATTTTCTCAAGCTCGTAGCTTTTGATGGGTAAGACTAAACTTAATAGAACTTATATATTTGGAATCAGCATAATAAGCCAGTTCTTTTGATATATCTATTGGTATCAAAATTTCAGTTTTTTAAGTTTAAAAAAAAAGTTAAAAAACTAATTTTTTTAGCTGAAAGTAAGGAGCAACATTAAAACTTAAAACGAACAGAAATTACTCCGTATTTGAAATGGGTTGTCCCCTCCGCAATCCCTCGCTCTTTACGCTAAAGCTTTTAATTGTTTTAAAAAGTAGAATTGTGGCAAAGAGTCAAACTTTAGAGTAAAGAGCGAGGGATTGCGGAGGGGACAGCCCATTTAATATACGGAGTAATTTCTGTTCGTTTTAAGTTTTAATGTCGCTCCTTACTTTCAGCTAAAAAAATTAGTTTTTTTTATTTAATTTCTGAACGTTTTTGAATTAATGCGTGTTTGGTTTTGGCTCTCCGCACATAAATTATTAAAATGAAATTTGCATATTAATTCTTTTTTTGGCTAAATGGCTTTCTCTTAGTTTTGATCAGACGATTTTGAGAAATAAGGGGTGGAGAAGGAGGCCTAGTTGCCCTCCAATTTTTCGGTTACTTAAAAAGGCAACTAGAACTTTTAATTTTTAACGAACGTTTTTATTAGTAAAAAATATACGTAACAAACTTTCATAATCTTATATTTTTATTATGTATACGAGGGGGTTTGTACCCCCGTTAATACATCGCTCGTTACACTAAATCGTAAGTTTTGTCCCAATTCTTTAAGAATGACCCCTGAATCAGAAAGGCCGTAGAATAAATAGTTGAAATTACTAAAAATACTTTAGCATAAAGAGCGAGGTATATATCTCCTCCTAAATACCTCGCTCTTTAAGCTAAGGTATTTTTAGAACCCCTCATATGCGTAATAATCTCTGTTCGTTTTAAGTTTCAATGCGACTCCTTCCTTTCATTTGAAAAAACTTTTCATGTTTATTTTTCATTGTTTTCTTATAGTAATGCTAGAAAATCCTGCGCCCTTTTCATTGAATTTTTCTTCCCCCATGACAGATTCCTCCACGGAAAGATCCTCCAACATAGCCTCCTCCCCTCAGCCCCACCCCCAAACAAAATAAAATCCCCCTGAAAACGTCTGTAGACTTCTCAATAACCATTACTATATGTAATTAAATAAAAAAACAAGTTTTTTTAACTAAAAGTAAGGAGCGACATTAAAACTTCAAACGACCAGAAATTACTTCGTATATGAAAGAGGCTGCTTCCTCATCAACGCCTCGCTCTTTACGCTAAGGTTTGACCCTTTCTCTCAATTCTTCTTTTTAAAACAGTAAAAAACTTTAGCGTAAAGAGCGGGGCGTTGATGAGGAAGCAGCCTCTTTCATATACGAAGTAATTTCTGGTCGTTTTAAGTTTTAATGTCGCTCCTTACTTTTAGTTAAAAAAACTTGTTTTTTTTATTTAATTTCTGGACGTTTTTGAATCAAAGCATGTTTTGATTTTGGCTCTCTGCAGAGGAATAATTAAAACAAAATTTGCATTTTTTTTTTTGGCTAAATGGCTTTCTCATAATTTTGATCGAATGATTTTGAGAAAAAAAGAGTGGTGGAGGAAGCCTAGTGGCCCTCCAAGTTTTTGGTTAATTAAAAAGGCAACTAGAATTTTTAATTTTTTACGAATATTTTTATTAGTAAAAGATCTACGTAACTTATAAATTAGCTTACGTAAAGAACTTTTGTATTCTCATATTTTTATTACATATATGAGGGGGTTCGCCCCCTTGTCAGATCCTCGCTCTTTACACTAAAGCTTAAATTTTGTCACAATTCATTAAGAATGACCCCAGAATCACAAACGCCGTAGAATAAATAGTTGAAATTACTAAAAATACTTTAGCGTAAAGAGCGAGGTATTAGGAGGAGGTGAGTCCCTCAAATGGGTAATAATTTCTGTTTGTTTTAAGTTTTAATGCTGCTCCTTACTTCCAGCTGAAAGAATATTTTCATATTTATTTTTTCATTGTTTTTTTTTAAATAATGCTAGTAAATCCTGCACTCCCTTCATGGAGATTTTCTTCCCCCATGACAAACTATCGATGGAAAGTTCCCCCAGAATGTCCTCCTCTTCTCAACCCCTCCCCCAACCAAAAAAAATCCTCCTGAAAACGCCTGTACACTTCCCAATAACCATTACTATATGTAAGCACTGGTCAAAGTTTGTAACTTGTTGCCCTCCCACCGGGACTGTGGGGGAGTAAGTCGTCCCCAAAGACAGAGTTATAAGGTTTTTCGACTACGCTGAATAAAATGGCTATCTCAGAATTTTGATCCGTTGACTTTGGTAAGATAATTAGCGTGGGAGGGGGCCTAGGTGTCCTCCAATTTTTTGGGTCACTTAAAAAGGGCACTAGAACTTTTCATTTCCGTTAGAATGAGCCCTCTTGCAACATTCTGGGACAACTGGGTCGATACGATCACCCCTGGGAAAAAAAACAAAAAAAAAAACAAAAAAACAAATAAACACGCATCCGTGATCTGCCTTCTGGCAATAAAATACAAAATTCCACATTTTTGTAGATAGGAGCTTGAAACTTCTACAGTAGGGTTCTCTGATACGCTGAATCTGATGGTGTGATTTTCGTCAAGATTCTATGACTTGTAGGGGGCGTTTCCCCCTATTTTCTAAAATAACGCTAATTTTCTCAGGCTCGTAACTTTTGATGGGTAAGACTAAACGTGATGAAACTTATATATTTAAAATCAGCATTAAAAGGCGATTCTTTTGATGTTGGTATTGGTATCAAAATTCCATTTTTTAGAGTTTCTGTTACTATTGAGCCGGGTCGCTCCTTACTACAGTTCGTTACCACGAACTGTTTGATTAGCACAAACTGTTTGATTGCCCACCGAAGTCAAAATAGAGATAATTGAAATTTTGGTCGTTTTTTCTGCGTTACTAAAAGCTTTGTATTCATAAAACTTTACAGTTTCATGGAATGTAATTAAACAAATTGAACAAGTTTTTCAACTAAAGTAAGGAACAAGTTTAAAACTTAAAACAAACATAAAAAACTCTGCACCCCTTCTCAACACCTTGCTTTTAAGCAAAAGTTTTCTAGTGCTTTGAAAAATCTTGTCTTTCCAATTGCAAATTTTCTTTACAAATTTGAAAAGAGCAAAACTTCAGAGTAAAGAGTAAGGAGCTGAGGCCCCTTTATATAAGCCCCCTTCCTATAAAGAATAATTTGGTCAAATAGCTTTTAAATCTCAGAGTAAACAGTAAGGAGCTGAGGCCCCTGAATATAAGCCCCCTTCCTATGAAGAATAATCTGGTCAAATAGCTTTTAAATCTGTTCCTTGCTTTCATTTGAAAAGCTCTTTTTTTATTTAATTTCTGATTGTTTTCAAAACCATACCCAGGCTAAACCAAGTATTGTTTAGAATTGTAGTATTATGAAAGAGGTACATTTTAAATGGCCGTTATAAAATCAAAACGTGGTATCCATGCAGGCAGGATAATTTTTGAGCATCTCTACCCCTTCTGTAAACTATTTTAAGGCGTAGAAAATTGCAGAAAAACAACTTTATATCTGTTATAATCTACGGAAGCAATAAATCTTTCTGTAATTTTGGTTTGAATTTGATTTAAAAAAAAAAATAGAATGAATAATAATTAAATAATTATAAATCAAATAAATTGATCCCTTATATTTTCTTCTAACAAGGAATCCTTATTGTTTATAATTTACTCCATTTTGTTTTATTTTGCACATAATTTAATTGTTCTTTTTATTTGAGAGTTTTTCCTAAAAGTATTTAAAATAAACTTAATCCTACGAAAAAAAAAAATCCTGAAATATATTCTCTGCCACCCAGCCAGCACTGATATTTTTGAGTTTGGCCCCCCTGAAAAATTTTCTGTCGGTGTCCTTGGTGGTGCCGAAATAACAGCAGTCCTTTCAAAAGACCGGTACAACTTATTCAGAAGTACGTCTGTTTTCCAGCCTGTTCTGTCCCAAGCAAAAGAGTTTTCAGCAGCGTTGGTGAGAGTTTTCAGCAGCGTTTCAGCAGCATTTATGATGACAAACGCAGGTCTCTGAAAGGAGAAAATGCTCAAAAGTTCTGCTTTCTGCATTACAACTTGTCCCAGTTGGACTGGACTAAAACTTTATTTGGTTTAATTGTTCTAAATGTTTCTAAATAAACCTTTTTCGAATTATTTGGAATCCAAAGTGAATTTTTTAGGCTGTTCTTTGTTGTACAATAGACCAGAGAAAAACATATGAATATGAATATTGGCAGAGAATGCATAGTTTAGACTTTAGGCAGTTTTTTTTTTTTTTTTAGGGGAATTTATCGGCAAATTTTATAGGTATCGTATCGGTACGATACCAACATATCAGTAATGGTATTGTGCCCCAAAAATCTATATCAGTCGGGCCCTAGTCGAAACATTTTTTTTTCTAATCCGCAAAACCATTTTCACGTTATAAGCTCCTAAGAGCCTTGTAATCTATGAACAATAAGTTAAGAAAAGAGGTAAATCAAAAGATACTACGTCCTGTCAGGTTGTAAAAATGGCATATCTACAGTATCATGTGAACTACTCAGAACATCAAGATAAAATCTTAAGAGAATGTGAAGGGGGAGGCAATAGGACGCTAAAAACAGACTCGGGAAGAGAAAGTAGAATTAATTGCCAAGACACAAGGTCCACTCAGGCTATCAAAACACTATTTCTGCAATTTGTCGGGAAAGGCCCAGGGAATGAATATTGAAACGTCAGCTAGTATAAAAGAAAAAAAGGGAAGGGCACGGACATAGGCAAGAGGGAGAGCGCGGGGTCCAGTCCCCTTCTATTGACATTCCTAAATCTTAGGTTGAAGCCTCGGTAAAACCCTGAAATTTACCAAATATTTGGGAATTATTCAGAATATTACGTAAAATTTATTTTGTTAAAAAAAAAAACTTTCGTATTGTCTTAGCAGACTTCAAATTTTATGTTTAGGTAGGAGGAACGGCTGTAAATGTCATGTCCCCCATCTATCTAAATGATTCTGCACAAAACTTTTCAACAAGAATTCGAATCTATTTATGTTTAGATGGCGAGAAAAATCAAATATAATATGCGATACCAGGCTATCATTAAAGCGCATCTGCAACATATCAGGGAGGACTTTTGGAATCAAGTTGAAATTTCCGAGGAGACAATTAGGGACACGTGAACATCAGGTTTTGACTCGAGAAAGGTTGGAGAGGGGTGGGAGTAAAAACAAAATTGCGGTCCATCTATATTTTGCAACACTAGCCCAAACTGAACATAGATTTTATTCATGGCTAAGTAGCAAAATAAACCAAAAGACACTTTGTTCTGCCAGGTGATCAAAACGGCGTGCCTACAATATCCTGGAAAGGGTCTAAATATTTTAGTTTTTAACTCATTCAAAATGTTAGGCACTAAGAGGATCTATTCCTCTAATTCAAAATTAGAGGCATTACGATCTATTAATTATCTAATTAATTATTAATTTTTTTCTCTACTTTTTTTTACTCATAGCCAGTGTGATCTCAGAAATTACTCATCGAATTAATCAAAATTACTGGACAAAGTTTTTTTTTATTTTGGAAATCTTAATCAAGATTACTGGAAAGACCTAACGAAGGCAGATTGATCGCCTAATAAATTATGATAGTAATCGCTGGATGTATCAGCATTTTGTAAAATTTCATGTTGTAATTTTATAATGTTTTATTAATGTAGCTTCAGATGGTTTAAGAGACGGTAGTCATAATTCTGTTTGGGTTAACTTCTATGACCCCATCCTATGAAAACCCTGGAATATGTACGTTTCTTAATCCTATATTTTATCTAACGGTCCTTTAACATTTCATTTCACTGAAACTGTTTTTTTCTTTCAAATAATTGCATATCACGATTATTTATAAAAAAAAACACACGAATCAATACAACCTAGGCTTTTTGATAGGCTTTTTATTGTCGTAATTGGAGTTCCCTTGACCTACAAATTTAATTGAGGTATCCACATAGAAACAGATCAACAACAAAAACTGAATTTTTCACACTAAGAAACGACAACATCACATGTTTCTTCCTAGCTGAAGGGAAACAAACTCCTCGGCGTACATTTTTTAGCAAAACAGATTATTTTTTTAATTATTCTGCGCGCAAGGGTTTTCATTGATTCAATTACCTACACATATAAGCAACGAGCTTTCCAAAAAATACGAATGTTTCAACTTGATCCCCAAAGCTATTTCTAGGATATTGAGGATACGCTATTTTGACCTTCTGTGAACGCAGTTTCTTTTCATTTCCCTCACTACTTAATTGTGAATATATTATAAATCCCACAGGGGCTTATGGTGCACAAGCATTTAATGAATCAGGAAAAACAATATTTGTGCCCCCCCCCATCTCCAACCGAAACGCAATATATGCATCCTTTTTACCCCTCCATATTCTGCATACACAATCTGAAAATTTAAACTGCATCTCAAAAGCCCTTCCAAGATATTTGCGATATTCGGTTTTGATATATCCACCGTGTCCTTGTATCTACCTCTGTCCTCTTTCGCAAGTAGAAATTTAAAGTGTAAATACGAGAAGAAAATGCATTTCTCCCTCCTTTGCTCTACCCTAGAATCTAAAATCAAGACCCAACTCCTCGATTCTTACCTAAACCCCTAAAAAAAATTCTCGAAAGTTTCAAGTTGACCTCCTAAGTGGTTCCCAAGATATTGCAGATACACTATTTTGATAACCTACATCATAAAGTGTATTTTCATTTACTCCGCTGCATCCATGGTCACGTGAATTGTTTAACCAATTTGTCGTTGATATGTATGCTAAAATTGAATCAGAACGTTTGCTGTATATCTGCCTGAATCAGACCAAGCTCCGCTCTGAACAATATATTCATTTGCGAGATGCAGTTATAAATGACGGTAATACCACAAACGTTGGAAGATTAACAATTTTACCTTCGTCATATGCTGGCAGTCCCCGTCATATGCATGAATATGCTCAAGATGCTATTGCGTATGTTCGTCTCTATGGTCGTCCAGATTTATTTATTACATTTACATGTAATCAATCTTGGGACGAGATACTGCAGCTTTTACTTCAAGGACAATCGGCAGTTCATAGGCATGACATTACGGCCCGTGTCTTCCGGCAAAAGTTGAAATCACTGATAAACTACATAGTAAAACGTAAAACATAGTAAAAGTGTTTGGGTCAGTGCGATGCTGGATGTACTCAGTGGAATGGCAAAAACGAGGTTTGCCACACGCACATATACTAATCTGGCTACATAAAAAAATTACTTCGAACGAAATTGATGATGTGATTTCCGCAGAAATACCTGATAAAAATGTCGATAAGGGGTTACATGATATTATTGTAAAAAATATGATACATGGACCTTGCGGTGCACTGAACGAAAATTCACCAAGCATGGCCAAAGGAAGGTGCACAAAGCAATATCCTCGACTTTTAGTATCCAGCACAATTACTGGCAATGATGGTTACCCACAATATAGAGGAAGATCTACTGAAGATGGCGGTAAGACAGCAATAATAAAGAAGCGTAACGGTACCACCATCGAAGTAGATAACCATTGGGTTGTTCCATATTCCCCATTATTATCAGAAACATTTAATGCACACATAAACGTTGAATACTGTAACTCCGTAAAGGCAATCCAATACATATGTAAATACGTCAACAAAGGCAGTGACATGGCAGTTTTTGGCTTGCAGCCCGAAATCAAAGATTTCGACGAAATCGTACAATATCAGGCTGGAAGATACATAAGCAGTAATGAAGCTGTTTGGCGAATTCTTTCATTTCCGATACATGAACGTAGTCCAGCTGTTGTTCACTTAGCGATACATTTACAGAATGGTAAACGTGTTTATTTCTCGGAAACCAACGTGCAACAAAGAGCCTTGAATCCACCGGATACAAAATTAACAGCTTTTTTTTCGCTTTGCAAAAATGATTCTTTTACAAAAAAACTGCTGTATGCTGAAGTGCCTTCGCATTACACGTGGAATACTAAAAATAAAGTATTTGAACGTCGAAAACAGGGTAAGTCAGTTGACGGCCAACCTACCATCTTCAAAGATACCACGATAGAAAGACTCTACACTGTTCACTCCAATCAACATGAATGCTTTTTTCTACGCCTACTTTTGGTGAATGTACCCGGTCCGACATCCTTTGAGTATTTGAGAACTGTAAACGGTACTATACATGACACTTACCGTAGTGCATGCCAAGCTCTGAATTTATTGGAGAATGACCAACACTGGTATAACTGCATCAATGACGCGTGCGAGACGTCAACCCCAAGTCAAATTCGTGCATTGTTTGGCATCATTTTAACAACTTGCTCTCCATCAGCTCCTACAGAGCTATGGAAAAAATATAAGTCAAAAATGTCCGAAGATATACTCCATCGAAAACAGTTAGAGACGTCAGATATGACTTTTGATTTTACATCGGAAATTTGTAACTACACATTAGTTATTATTGAAGATTTGTGCGTACGTATGGCAAACAAACCTCTTTAGGATTTAGAAATGTCTTCACCTAACCGTATCGCTGCTGTTTCGACATGTGTAGAATTGGATCGTGAACAAAGTTACAGTACGAGTGAT
This sequence comes from Artemia franciscana, assembly GCF_032884065.1. Taxonomy (NCBI): domain Eukaryota; kingdom Metazoa; phylum Arthropoda; class Branchiopoda; order Anostraca; family Artemiidae; genus Artemia; species Artemia franciscana. The sequence continues at coordinate 17,118,279 of NC_088863.1, forward strand.
CTATTGTCGTATGTGCAAAATAACATTTCCAAGTTAACGTCGGAACAAAAAGACATTTATGATACGATAATGCATTGTGTCGATAACAACGTTGGAGAAATTTTCTTTTTGGATGCGCCAGGAAGTACTGGTAAAACATTTGTGATAAAACTGATTCTGGCATCAATTCGATCAAAAAATGATATAGCGTTGGCAATTGCGTCGTCTGGAGTAGCAGCAACATTGCTGCCTGGTGGAAGAACTGCTCATTCCGCTTTGAAATTGCCTCTGAATTTGCATTCTACAGAAACTCCCACGTGCAATATTTCCAAATCATCTGGGATGGGTAAAGTATTGCAGCAATGCAAACTTATTATTTGGGATGAGTGCACAATGGCACACAAAAAATCGTTCGAGGCTCTGGATCAATGCTTGAAAGATTGAGAGGGAAGTCGAAACCCTTTGGCAGCACATTAATATTGCTTGCGGGAGATTTCAGGCAAACATTACCTATAATACCTAGATCAACTCCTGCAGACGAAATGAATGCTTGCCTGAAAAATTCTAATTTATGGGCACACGTAAAAATATTAAAATTAACTACAAATATGCGTGTCCGATTGCAAAACGATGACTCTGGTCAAACATTTTCAGATCAATTGCTGGCAATTGGAAACGGAAAGCTCCCAGTAGACTCAATTTCAGGACGTATACAACTACCTGCTGATTTCTGTAATTTAGTGACGTCCAAAAATGAATTGATTGAAAAAGTATTTCCGAATATTCTAAAAAATTATAAAAATAATAAATGGCTAAGTGAAAGAGCGATTCTCGCACCCAAAAATATAGACGTCCACGAAATCAAAAATATCGTTTTGACCAAGATTTGAGACCAGGCAGTCCTTTACAAGTCAGTCGACACAGTTTTGGAACCAAATGAAGCGGTTAATTATCCATCTGAATTTTTCAATTCCATAGATCTTTCAGGGTTTCCACCACACGTGCTACAACTAAAAATAGGCGTACCAATAATACTTTTAAGAAATATCAACCCACCAAAGCTTTGCAATGGCACGCGACTTGCCGTAAAAAAAAACAATGGAAAACCTAATAGAGGCCACAATTTTGACAGGGCCTTTTGAGGGTGAGGCTGTTCTTATTCCTCGCATTCCCATGATTCCAACGGATCTGCCTTTTCAATTTAAAAGATTGCAATTCCAAATTCGATTAGCATTTGTAATCACCATTAACAAAGCTCAAGGTCAATCATTAGAAAAATGTGGTATAGATCTTAATACTGATTGTTTTTCCCATGGACAATTGTACGTTGCATGTTCGAGGGTCGGTAAACCTGACAATCTATTTATATGCAGCGACAATTGGACAGCGAAGAATGTTGTATATTCGCAAGTTGTACGCAGTTAATTTGTATTGTATCTATCTATCTATCTATCTATATAGAAACGAGTTGTGTGTATGCATGTTTGTTTGTTTGTAAAAAGAGCGTTTGCATATGACGTCATTATTAGTACATACGGCTGTGTATACGCACAGACAATGGGAAAGCCAAGAATGTTGTATATTCGCAATTTTTACGTAGTTTAACTCCTGCAGACGAAATGAATGCTTGCCTGAAAAATTCTAATTTATGGGCACACGTAAAAATATTAAAATTAACTACAAATATGCGTGTCCGATTGCAAAACGATGACTCTGGTCAAACATTTTCAGATCAATTGCTGGCAATTGGAAACGGAAAGCTCCCAGTAGTGGGAAAGCCAAAAATGTTGTATATTCGCAATTTTTACGTAGTTTGAAACACATATATAAATCTATCTATATTCACAGGTGGGACACAGGGACACAACTACAATGGCGCGTAACTAATATGGCGCGTAACGACTTACGCGCGCAGGGGGGCTTGGGGGGGGGCGCGAAGCACCCCACCAACTAGGTGTTGGGGTGGCGCGAAGCGCCACCCCAACAGCTAGTTTTAAATATTTGGGACATCAAAGTAAAACTTACAATTTTCATCGAATCAGTCTCTTTCAATGTTTCCCTGCCATGCGCAGTGGTTTGGGGTGCATATTAAAATGTACCACATCGAAGACATGAAGTGCCAGATACTAAATACCGTTACTTAGGCAGTGCCAGAGCGCCATATCTGACAACATCTTGAACTCAAAATTGCATGAAAAACTCAAGAGAAATTTGGGATCTTGTATTTTATTCTGAGCAGTATCGTCACAGTTAGCCTACGTGTTAATTTGTTTTCTACCTCGGACAATTTTGGTCAAAATTGTGCCAAAATATTTATGTGTGACAAATTCAAGCTGGCCAATCCGTTTAGGATAATCAAAAAGCTAATTTTGTAAGCCCCAGAATCACACAATATACTGCAATGCAGTAGAGCCTTATAGTTTTTAAACTGTTTACTGAGCAATATTGAATAATATCATCGCTAAGGGGGAGGGGGTTACGGCTCCCCTCTTACTGGGGGAATTGCGTTTTTAACGGTAAACAGAAAATTTAAATATCGAAACATTGTGAAAATAGTTGAACATAGACGTAATGAATCTTGCTACGTCATTTTTTGGAATCTTGCATAGTACTGTATAATGCAAATAAATGTAAATGAGATCTGGTTCTCAAAGTATTGTTACACAAAAATCCTATTGCCACGAAGTCTTAAAAAAAGACCAATATACAAAATATGACCAAAAGTCTTTCTGATATCAAAGAAACTAGAGGTATGGTATGGTGCTAAGAAAGGAATTCACTTATGTCTGCCCAATCAGACAGCCCATGGGCATGGTTGAAATTAAAATAACAGTTGGGTTAAAATTGAGAAAATGGTAAAAAACAACAAAGGAACAAAATAAGTCTATAATTTATATTATATATAAGGGTGTCAATTTCCATGAAAAGTTGAATCAGTTTTTTTTACCTTAGACTAGCCATAGGTTATGCCAGTTATGTTCTACGGTTGAAGCCATACTTCTTTTGTGCAAGTCTCAAAACGCTATATGAAGCTATAGTACCATCTAGCACTGTACCCGTGCTAACTTTTCATTACCAGGCAGCATTACAGGCAATTTAGATTTAACGGGATGTTTATTTATCTATCAATAAAGATGATTAATTTATATTAATCTTTTCATTGTTACATATCAAACAGTTCGTGGTAACAAACTGTAGTAAGGAGCAACCCGGCTCAATAGTAACCGAAACTTTAAAAAACAGAATTTTTTAAGAAGTCAATGATTTTTAAACACGTCTCCTTTTTAACAAGTTGGTGCCGGCTGCAACCGAAAACTGCATAACTGTATTCCGATGTTTTTTTTATTAAAATTCTGTTTCTGACTTTCCTAATTTTTTTTTTTATATATATGGTTTTGTAAGTTTTCAAACAGTTCGTGGTAACAAACTGTAGTAAGGAGCAACCCGGCTCAATAGTAACCGAAACTTTAAAAAACAGAATTTTGATACCAATAGCTACATCAAAAGAATCGCATTTTCATGCTGATTTTAAATATATAGGTTTCATCAAATGACTAAAAAAATTTGAAGAGCCTGAGAAAATTTGCCTTATTTTAGAGAATAGGGGGATACACCCCCTAAAAGTCATTGAACCTCAACGAAAATCACACCATCAGATTCAGCGTATCAGAGTTTACTCTAGAGGTTTAGATTACTCTAGATTTATTTACTCTAGAGTAACCGTACTCTAGAGGTTTCAAGCTCCTATCTACAAAAATGTGGAATTTTGTATTTTCTTGCCAGAAGACAGATCACGGATGCGTGTTTATTTGTTTGTTTGTTTTGTTGTTTTTTTTTTCCCAGGGTTGATCGTATCTACCCACTGGTACTAGAATTTCACGAGAGGGATCATTCTAACGGAAATTGAAATTTCTAATGCCCTTTTTAAGTGACCAAAAAAGTTAGAGGGCACCTAGCCCCCCCACTCATTTTTCCCCAAATTCACCGGATCAAAATTCTGAGATAGCCATTTTATTCAGCATAGTCGAAAAACCTAATAACTATGTCTTTGGGGACAACCCACTCCCTCACAGTCCCCGTGGGAAGGGCAGCAAGTTACAAGTTTTGACCAGTGTTTACATATAATAATGGTTATTGGGAAGTGTACAGATGTTTTCGGTTTTTTTGGTGGGGGGGGCGGGTTGTGATGGGAGGTGTTTACTTGGGAGGACCTTTCCATGGAAGAATTTGTCATGGGGGAAGAGAATTTCCATGAAGGGGCATAGGATTTTCTAGCATTATTTAAAAACAATGCAAAAATAGAAATGAAAAAGTTTTCTCAACTGAAAGTAAGGAGCGGCATTAAAACTTAAAACGAACAGAAATTTTTACGCATATGAGAGGTTCACCTTCTCCTAATACCTCACTCTTTACACTAAAGTATTTTTAGTAACTTTAACTATTTATTCTACGGTCTTTGTGATTCAGGGGTCAATCTCAAGGAATTGGGGCAATATTTAAGCTTTAGTGTAAAGAGCGAGGTGTTGACGAGGGGGCGAAGCCCCTCATAAACATAATAGAAACATACAATATAGAAGTTCGTTACGTAAGTTAATTCGTAAGTTACGTATATTTTTTACTAATAAGAACGTTCGTAAAAATTAAAAGTTCTAGTTGCCTTTTTAAGTAACCGAAAAATTGGAGGGTAACTAGGCCTCCTCCCCCGCTCCTTTTTTCTCAAAATCGTCCGGTAAAAACTATGAGAAAGCCATGTAGCCAAAAAAATAATAAGGTAATTTTGTTTTAATTATTATGTGCGGAGAGCCAAAACTAAATCATGCATTAATTCAAAAACGTTCAGAAATTAAATAAAAAAAAGCATGTTTTTTTAACTTACAGTAAGGAGAGACATTTAAACTTAAATCGAACAGAAATTACTCCTTAAATGAAAGGGGCTACTCCCTCCTCAGCACCCTGCTCTTTACGCTAAAGTTTTTTACTGTTTCAAAAAGTACAGTTGAGAGAAAGTCAAACTTTAGTGTAAAGAGCAGGGCGCTAAGAAGGGAGTAGCCCCTTTCATGTACGGAGTAATTTCTGTTCGTTTTAAGTTTTAATATCGCTTCTTACGATCAGTTAAAAAAAAATTGTTTTTTATTTAATTTACAATTAAAGCTTATTTTTTCTTTTGACTTGTATTGTAAGGTAACAACGCTTCTTGACTACTTATGTAGATGCTGCACTGTGTTGCTACAGCTGGGTTCAAACTCTGGGTCCCGTATTACCAAGATGAGATCAGAGCAGTATCGTCACAGTTAGCCTACGCGTTAATTTGTTTTCTACCTCGGACAATTTTGGTGTACGGAGTAATTTCTGTTCGTTTTAAGTTTTAATATCGCTTCTTACTTTCAGTTAAAAAAAACTTGTTTTTTTATTTAATTTGCAATTAAAGCTTAACCTTTCTTTTGACTTGTATTGTAAGGGATTAACAACGCTTCTTGACTACTAAGGTCCTTATGTAGATGCTGCACTGTGTTGCTACAGCTGGGTTCAAACTCTGGGTCCCGTATTATCAAGTTGAGATCAAACGCACTCCAGCTATGCTCTGACTCAGCATCAGCCCTTAGGTACCTGATGAATGAGCATGAACCTAGTCGTGAATTAGTTGGTAATAACCACCAAATAGTTAGGTCATTAGAGCTAGTGGTATTAGGCAAAGTGGGGTATTTTAAATGGTCAGAGTATAAGTGTAAAACCCAGTCAAAATGAATATTTTGCATGCATTTATAAGGTGTTAAGTGATAGAGAGACCAATAGTTTTATTAGAAATTGTATAAATCCAATTTTAGAACTTTATGACTATAAGGCACCACCTGATGGACTTCTGTTACTGTTTTTAGATTGAGGACAGGTCATGCCAAAACCCATTCAGTTTTACATAAATGGGGGAGTGTTAGCTCGCCCTCCTGTGATATTTGTAATGAGTATGATGATGTTAGGCATATTCTCATGAAGTGTACAAAATATGAAGTTCAAAGAAATTTGTTTCGAAACCAAATTATGCAGTATTTTGGTGCATTTACAATGAGATCAATCCTAGGTCAGGCCAAGACCACTAAGTGGGTCCATAGAAAGATTATGTTATATAGTATAGGTATATAATAGATATATAAAGAGTTGTCATCTGCATAACATTCTCTGATATATATATATATATATATATATATATATATATATATATATATATATATATATATATATATATATATATATATATATATATATATATATATATATATATATATATGTATATAGATAATGTATTGACTCCTATATTCATTGTATTCACCTTTTTATTTCATATTTAAGTTTCCTTTCATAGATGTTTTAGTTGTAGTAACTGTATTACCTTCTATTTTTACTACTGTATTGACCTTTTTATCTATTTATTTTTTCTGGTATTTTAGCCTTATTTAAATCTGAGTATATTTCTTTTCACAAGTATTTTAAGCAATAATAGCAGAATAGCGATGTGATATACATAGTATTGCCAGTGATTTAAGCAAGAACACTCTGTACAACGTCCTAGTACTCTCCACAGATATCTTAAGTGTTGACGTGGCCTGTTCCAAAATTTTATTTGTGTGTTTCTCGAAGTGACGTAGCTTCATAAGCCCAAGGTTTATAAGAGGATCGCACGTATACGAGCGGTTGATTCACTCAAACGTCAACTAAACAACAACAATAAAGCACTTCACCACCACAGGACTTTCTTTTGATGTAACTGGCAACCCATCAGAACTTGAATCAAAACATCGTACAATATTCACCTTTTTGTATGTTCATCCTTTGTAAAAAGTCAAAATAACAACGTTCAAGGACAATAAATGGGTGATATTTGATTAATGGCTTCTCCAACTAGAAGTTGATTTGAAGCATTATCTACGAACATAAACCTCAAGAAGAAAATAAGACACTTACTTCCTTTCTTTTGCATGCTTAGTTAGTGATCTACATTCGTCCCAACTGGATTATATCCTTTCTAATCTTAATGGAGTAATCACGTTACTGGAACAGTTACATTTTCTGTAATGAAATCAAAGGAAGATAATGCAGACAAACTGCACATATTGCCTTATGTAATAAGATAATTTATAGAAATATGATGAGTCTTGGAATAAGAACAAATCTAAAGATATAGTGTCAAACATTTTCCGTAATAACTGTAATTAAATATTGATCTGTACCAATACTATACGAAACTCTCAAAAAGATTTTTATAATAAGACAAAAAAAAATATACATTATATACAATTACATTAGGTGTGAAAAACTCATCAGGTTTGGAGATACTCATCCTGAGTTTGGATAGCATTAGAAAAGGGAGAGTAAACAATAAGGGTTGGGGAGTTGATGAATGTTTTAATATCAAATTCGGCATATCAAACACGCTTTGTAAGAGGTTTCACTCTTATATGTAATTAAATAAAATAAAACTAGTTTTTTTTACTTGAAAGTAAGGAGCGACATTAAAACTTAAAACGAACAGAAATTACTCCGTATATAAAATGGGTTGTCCCCTCCGCAATCCCTCGCTCTTTAGGCTAAGGCTTTTAATTTTTTTAAAAAGTAGAATTGTGGCAAAGAGTCAAAATTTAGCGTAAAGAGCGAGGGATTGCGGAGGGGACAACCCATTTCATATACGGAGTAATTTCTGTTCGTTTTAACTCTTAATGTCGCTCCTTAATTTCAGTTAAAAAACTATTTTTTTTTATTTAATTTCTGAACGTTTTTGAATTAATGCGTTTGATTTTGGCTCTCCGCACATAAATTACTGAAATGAAACTTGTATATTAATATTTTTTGGCTAAATGGCTTTCTCTTAGTTTTGATCCGACGATTTTGAGAAATAAGGGGTGGGGAAGGAAGCCTAGCTGCCCTCCAATTTTTCGGTTACTTAAAAAGGCTACTAGAACTTTTAATTTTTAACGAATGTTTTTATTAGTAAGAAATATGCGTAACTTAAGAATTAACTTACGTAACAAACTTTTATATTCTTATATTTTTATTATGTGTAAGAGGGGGTTTATACCCTCGTTAATACCTCGCTCTTTACACTAAATCCTAAGTTTTGTCCCAATTCTTTAAGAATGACCCCTGAATCAAAAAGGCCGTAGAATAAATAGTTGAAATTACTAAAAATACTTTAGCATAAAGAGCGAGGTATTTATCTCCTCCTAAATACCTCGCTCTTTATGCTGTAGTATTTTTAGAATCCCTCATATGCGTAATAATCTCTGTTCGTTTTAAATTTAAATGCTATTCCTTACTTTCAACTGAAAAAACGTTTTTATGTTTATTTTTTCATTTTTTTATAGTAATGCTAGAAAATCCTGCGCCCTTTTCATTGAATTTTTCTTCCCCCATGACATATTCCTCCAAGGAAAGATCCTCCCACATAGCCCCCTCCCATCAACCCCACCCCCCAAACCAAAAAAAAACTGTAAACGTCTGTAAACTTCCCAATAACCATTACTATATGTAAACATTGGTCAAAGTTTGTAACTTGCAGCCCCTCCCCCAGGGATTGTGGGGGAGTAAGTCATTCCCAAAGATATAGTTATTATGATTTTCGACTATGCGGAACACAGTGGCTATCTCAAAATTTTAATCCGTTGACTTTTGGAAAAAAATTAGCGTGGGAGGGGGCCTAGGTGCCCTCCAATTTTTTTGATCACTTAAAAAGGGCACTAGAACTTTTCATTTCCGTAAGAAAGAGCCCTCTTGCGACACTCTAGGGCAACTTGGTCGATACGATGACCCCTGGGGAAAAGAAAAAAAAAAACAAACAAACAAATAAACACGCACCCGTGATTTGTCTTCTGGCAAAAAATACGAAATTCCACATTTTTTTTTATAGGAGCTTGAAATTTTTGCTACAGGGTTCTCTGATACGCCGAATGCGATGGTGTAAATTTCGTTAAGATTCTATGACTAATAGGGGAATTTTTCCCCCTATTTTCCAAAATAAGGCAAATTTTCTCAGGCTCGTAACTTTTGATGACAAAGACTAAATTAATTGAAACTTATATATTTAGAATCAGCGAGAATCATTTTCGATTCACATTTGATGTATCTTTTAGCGTCGAAAGTCCGTTTTTTTATAGTTTCGTTTACTATTGAGCCGGGTCGCTCCTTACTACAGTTTGTTACCACGAACTGTTTGAAAATACGAAATGTTACCTTCAAGGATGCATGCTTACTGTGTTTAATATTTCTCGGATGATCATACCCAGATAGCAGTCTCAGTGTTGTTAGACAGCGATTTCAAACAGTAGCACAAAGTTTTAGTGACCTTCGTAAGCAACAAAACAGATTGTGGCAGAGAAAAATGCTTATTATTGCCAATTTGAGTTAAAGACGAAAATTTTGGAGCGACTAGGGAAAACATTTAGCCAAGTGGCCTATAACTGTAGAAGCTAATTTTATTGCCATTTCAAAGGATGTATTGCCGGGCGGTGGTACATTTGTCTCCAAAAATATACGCAGTGAATCCAAAACGAATGGCTACATTCAGACATACTAACGGCTATTAAGCATTTGAAGTCACACAATGAACATTTTTGGTTAAAAAATTCAAACTTTCGATTAACAGTTCTCCATACAAACAAATAGGGGAATGATATTTAAGCAGCCTTGTCTTAAGAAGGGATCCATGGGGAGAGGAGAGACAGCACAGGCCAGCCCCCCTCCAAACCCCCAAAAGTATGTCCTTTTATATTGTTTCTAAAGGATCATTTCCATATACTATATGGAAACGTAATTGTCTGTTAATCTTGCACCAAAAAAAAACAGGCAGGTCATTATATTCGTGGCAACCCTGTTCTTACGGGTAAACTTATATCAAGGATAAATATTTGTACTTTGGATCAAGTTTTCAAAAACAAAAATTGCTATATTTCTATTTCAAGAATAATTGCATTCAAAAACGTGTGCTCCCTTTACTCAATCAAGTACTGTTCATTTTCCAAAAAAAAGTTGACTTTGGATCCGCAGCTCCCTCATCCCCTTCCTTTGGAGGAAAATGTTTGAAGTAAGATTGCAACATGTATGCTAAGGCTTACATAGTTCCTCAATATCTCCGCAATCAATGCTATTTATGGTAAGTGTTAGTTTTTAAGATACTGCAAAGTTGACAAAACATTGTGAAAAAAGCTGAACTCAAGCATAAAGAAATGTCTTATCACATATTCAGAAAACTTCTATTTTATTTTGTACAATAAAATACAATTCCTTGATAGATGAAGGAGATTCATCTAAGCAAGCCCTTTTTCTAAACTCGTTGTTGTAAAAAAAAACTGAACCATAGCATAATGAGTTACGGGAGGGGGGGGGACATAAACCCTCTAATCTATAGATAACTCTAGTTATGATACAAGTAACATTCAAAGTGAACAAAAAAATCAACAGCTTTTTTCAACTGAAAGAAACGATTGATATTAAAACTTGAAAAGCATAGAAATTATCCAACGTATTGGAAGATTATCAAACCTTTAGCCCCCCTGTCTTTACAGTATAGTCCCTCTTTTTTTCAAAAAACAATGTTTTGTCAAAGAGCAAAATTAAAATTGTTTTTGTCACACAGCTTCAAAATTTAAATGGCTCTTCTTAGTTTGATGAACTTTTCAGTTTGAATATTTTGAAGAACAATCGGTAAATAAAACACTTGCATTATAAACCGGCTATTTTCGTTGCCCTCTAAAATGCTGTCAGGAAAGTTATGGTCACACTTAGTGTAAAGAGAATGGGGCTGAAGGCCAGCAATCTCACTTTAAGTGAAGGATTCCTGTCCATCTTAATTTTTAATGTGGCTTTTAACTTTCACCATTATTTTTTAATTCAATAAAGCCAATCAGATTTGACTTGGTGATCATAGCTAAAGTGTCATTATTTGGTAGATTTTGCATTTCTTTTAAAGGTTAATGCAGGCAATGAAGTCAATAAACCTCGTCAATATCGCAAGCTCATAGTCAATAAACAATTTAGATTTGGAATGATATCACAGCCAAGCAGAGTTTACTAGTAACATTTGTTGTCACTAAAAAAAAATTCCCATACTTGTTACTGACTCAAAATTCCATACAAACAACCAATCAGGTTTTAAACTATTTTTACTGGCTAGAATTTGTCATAGCAGCGCCCTGAGCTACCATAGGATATGGTCTTCTATTCTTCTTTTTCTTACTTGGACTAGCAAGGAGATGCTTTTGTATAACCTCTTTACCAGTATTAAATTCTGAGCCATGCAGTGTGTTGCTGCAGCTGAGTTTAAACTCTGGATCCTGTATTACCAAGCTGTGATCAAACCAACTGTACTACTACAGGACAACAAAACCGTCTCCTTTTTTTTTTTTTTTAACTTTTCTAAGGTCTATAGGCGTCAAGTACATTCTGAACACAAAAAAAGGCTCAAGAAAATGGCTTCCAACACTTAAACTTTTTTGCATCCAAACAGCGATCCGCATAGCACAGGTACTGACTTCCTGATTCTCTACCTTCGGACGGGAGCGCAATGCGTGTCTGGGTGCGAAAATCCCACGTATCCCATGTTTTTCCCTCAGATTTCTCCACGTACACATTTACGACTGGGTCAAATCTGGCTGAGCTTTTAGAGTAATACCGCTGACCCCCATTCCAATCCAAACAACCAGCCACACCGGAATTCAAATCCGTACCCTTACGGACACAGTATTGCAAGCATAGCGTGCTAACCACTCGGCTAGAGAGAACAAATTAAAGTAGCATTATTTGGGACCTATAAGGTTCCAAAGTCATCGGTTGAAGATGAGGATAGAGTATCTCCATTAAGCGAAGTTTAATCGTTAAAGAGCAAAATATTCACAAAAACTAAAGCTTGGAAGGAAAAAGAAGACTTAGTCTTCCGTAAAGACCTCAATAAATAAAATATTATTTTCCCTATAAAACTATTATTCCGCCGAAAATTTAAATATTAAATTTCTTTATAACATCAATAATCATAATATGATCCGTCTAAAATATTTTTTTACCAATAAGTTTTCGTTTATTCCAGTAAGCAATTATAAGTTAAAATTCTATGACGAAATTGGTCCAACAATGCCAACAAAACCATAATAGGATCCAGAATAGGGTGAATTGCTCATAATAATTTGGTTGGGGAGGGGTTAATTGGCTCCTCTCTCGATGAGTATCTATTCAGAATGCAGCCTATGATAACCTTGATTTTACTGGGGTTTTTTCTTGTAAAAGTTTTGATTTTGAATGTCTTTGGAACATCTTGAGAAGTAAAAGCCTTGACTTCTACTTCCTTTTAAAGTCACGTTGTCGGTATCTGGCACGAGCATGTACCATAAGGAGGATCTGGCAGGAATTTGGACTTTGAATAAAATAAAAAATTTGTGGTCATTTAGAAACTAAAAAACCGTTTCCATGGTTGACCCACATTCCCCCCCAACATGGCTATGGGCCCTTACTGTTGGATACAAAATAGTCATTTCTGCTTTTATGCATACGGCAATTATTTAAAATTGTTCTTTATTAATATTCTCTTACACTCTATTCTGATTAAAATGCAAGCCATTCAGCGCCATCTGTTCTTATGTCTCACATCTTAAAAAGTGTAAGATTTTTTTTTCTTTCTGTTGGCAAAGAAAATCGTAGCATCTGAAGAGTACAAGGTGAAAAATTATAGATGAAATCATATTATGATAGGTTCAAGGTAAAATTATAAATATTTCTCGGGCAATTATTTGTCATTAAAGTAGATTTACTAGGTTTATGACCACCCAAAATTTTTTTGAAAAATATGTGAATCCCCCCAAAAACAGTGATCATGAAAGAACACCGAAAACCGTAAATATATTATACAAGAATAAACGTTAGCAAAGACAATTTTACTGAATAATTGTTCCCCATTGGCGAAAGTTGCTTAAGTTTCTTACTGATTTTGTGGGAATAGAGAAATAAGTGTCAAATAGTCAACTCATTTGGCATGAACGATTTAACTCAATTAAAGCAAAGAATTTAAATTTCAGAGCATTAAAGTGGCACAAAACATATTCACACGTAGCTATTGTGACGTAAGCAAACTACCAAACTATCTTTGTCAACTTGAATTTTAGATTTGAATGCATTTTAATGACGGAAAATTACCAAAATTTCACAATCAGATATAGAAACAATGCATTCCTGATTCCATTTCAGATGAGTGCGTACAACACACGAAGATTACTAAAAGTTATCAGGGAAATCAAAAGAACAATGAAATTTAAGGGTTCAAGTTAATAGGTCGCGCTACAAAAGGCGGAGGAATATACATGTTTCAAGAAGAATTGTCTATAAATAGTTTTAATAACCATTTGACTGACCATTGACCACATGTCAAACAACAAGCAGTACGGAAAATGTGGTTTTACCAAACTTCCTAGGGGTATATTGAAAGGGAAGTTGAGATAACTAGGACATGTTTTATGGATAAAGGGAGGCATATTACCGAAAACCAGTCATTTTTACCAGCCATCTGGGCCGAAACGAAAAGTACATCGTGTCCATATGGGGTGGGAATAAGTCATAAGAGGAGATTTGAATAAAACTGAAACGTCATTAGAAGGAGTGAGGAATGAAGCTTTGAGCAGAATGGGGTGTTAGGGGTGGGATATGCACAGCTTGTCCAAAATTTGGGACCCATAGGTCCCAAATTTTTCAATATTAAATACAGATTAAAATGGAAGCTATTTCAAAGTATTTAAAACTAAGGGAAAAGACTGCCGAAGAGAGGGGATTTAAAATGATGATCGTTTCTTTGCATGGTGCATCCATGTTGTATATATTTCGATAATAGAAAATTAACAAATTTGGCATCCAGATATACAAGGACTTCACATTGAAATTTTCAAACTAGTCAGACGCTGTATTTCTTGATCCCATTCTCGTTGATCACGCAAATGTGCTGAAAAGAAAAGCAAACCTCTAATTTTGTATTTTGGGAATAAAATAAGCACGAATAGAATATTATAAGAAGAAGTAACACAAAAAAAGACATAGGATAGGAGAAAAGACGCGTATAGGATTTTTATTTGTCATTAAAAAAAAAATTATATTTATACATTGTGAAGGACAATTCTTAACCAGGAAATACCGTCAACCAGACTGGACTTCTACCAGTCTGGAAATCTACAGTATACTCAAAGAAGCTGAAACTCAGGCTGTTCTAGAGCATTGTTCTGTCAGTTTGGCGTTACTCAATAGAATGCATAAGAGTGACTGCAGAACAGGAGAAGCTCATAATTGTCTCTGAGAATAATTGTCTCCGCCAGATCCGAAGGAGGAGTCAACACGTCAGCAACGGCAATATTCGTACCCGTATATGGAAAACAGACGTCACCTCCGTTGTAAGACAAAGAAGACGGTGATATCTTGGACGTATTTTCCACGTGCCAGACCACAGACTTCCAAGAATACTGCTCCACTAGCACCCAGAAAGCACCTGTCACCATAATGGCTAAAGACCACGCTCCGTAGCACGCACGAACGTGACAGAAAAACCCTTCAGAGGAGCCTCATCTAAGAATTGGAGGACATATATGCAGCGACATACTTGAGGCAAGATTGGAGGCTACTCACTTACGCCCTGTGTGTCTCTGAAGGCACTAAGGTCTAATATAAGCACAATTCCTGTCTTATAAAGTAAGAACACTTACTGCAGCAATATGAGCACTACTTAAGTAAATAGGTAGGTAAGTAAAACCCTAAGCAATTCAGTAATTAACGCCACAAGTAATATAAGTAATTACAAGCATTTTCATAACAGGTGACTGTGGATTTCCTAGACCTACTGTAATTACCTTGATTCCGAATTTTGATTTGTTCCCTTCTTTTCTTTATGATTCTACAAATCTAGAAAAAAACTTGGAAGAAAAAAATAGACTTGGTCTTCCGTGAAGAACTAAATGCATAAAATATTTTTTTCCCTATAAAACTGTAGTTCCGCCGATGATTTAGATGTTAAATTTCCTTATAATATCTATCTTTATAATATGATCCTTCTAATATTTTTTTTTTACCAATAAGTTTTCGTTTATTCCAGTAACCAATTATAAGTTAATTGCTTCTACAAATCTAGAAAAAAACTCCATAATTCCCTAGTAAAGCCAAGTTGTTAGCAAAAAATTACAAACAACTTATTATTGAGCTGGTAGAAAACCTTTTAGTAGACAAGTCCATTTTTTTTAAAGTGAAAATTTAAAGCTTACTGTTGGAGCTATTAAGTGATTAAATAAAAAAAAAATTAACAGAAAGTAAGGAGCGACATTAAAACTTTGCCGTATATAAAAGGGACTTTTCCTCCTCGACGCCCCACTCTTTACGCTATAGTTTGACTCTTTCTCTTAACTCTACTTTTTAAAAACGTAAAAAAAAACTTTTGCGTAAAGAGCGGGGCGTTGAGGAGGAATTTCTGAACGTTTTTAATTAATGCATGTTTTGATTTTGGCTCTCCGCACATAAATAACTGAAACGAAATTTGCATATTAGTTTTTTTTGACTAAATGGCTTTCTCATAGTTTTAATCGGAAAATTTTGAGAAAAAAGGAGTGGGGGAGGAGGCCTAGTTGCCCTCCAATTTTTTGATTACTTAAAAACGCAACTAGAACTTTTAATTTTTAACGAACGTTTTCATTAGTAAAAAATATACGTAACTTACGAATTAACTTACGTAACAAACTTCTATATTCGCATGTTTTTATTACGTATATGAGGGGGTTCACCCCCTCGTCAATACCTCGCTCTTTACACTAAAACTTGAATTTTGTCCCAATTCCTTAAGAATGACCCCTGAATCACAAAGGCCGTAGAATAAATAGTTGAAATTACTAAAAATACCTTAGCGTAAAGAGCGAGGTATTACGAGGAGTTAACCCCTCATATGCGTAATAATTCCTGTTCGTTTTAAGTTTCAATGCTGCTCCTTACTTTCAGTTGAAAAAAACTTTTCATATTTATTTTTTCATTGTTTTTTAAATAATGCTAGAAAGTCCTGCGCCCCCTTCATTGAAATTCTCTTCCCCCATGAAAAATTTCTCCAAGGAAAGATTATCCAACCTACCCCCTCCCCTCTCAACTTTTCCCCCCCTAATCAAAAAAATCCCCCTGAAAACGTTTGTACACTTCCCAATAGCCATTAGCATATGAAAACAACGGTTAAAGTTTGTAACTTTCAGCCCCTCCCACGGGTACTGTGGGGGAGTAAGTCGTTCCCAAAGACATAGTTATTAGGTTTTTCGACTATGGTGAATAAATGGCTATCTCAGAATTTTGATCCGGTGACTTTGGGGAAAAATAAGCGTGGGAGGGGGCCTAGGTGCCCTCCAATTTTTTGATCACTTAAAAAGGGCACTAGAACTTTAATTTCCGTTAGAATGAGCCCTCTCGCGACATTCTGGGACAACTGAGTCGATACGATCACCGATACGATCACCGGGAAAAAACGAAAAAAACGAATGAACACGCACTCGTGATCTGTCTTCTGGCAAAAAATGCAAAATTCACAATTTTTGCAGATAGGAGCTTGAAACTTCTACAATACGGTTCACTGATACGCCGAATCTGATGGTGTGATCGTTAAGATTGTATTACTTTTAGGGGGTGTTTCCCCTATTTTCTAAAATAAGGCAAGTTTTCTCAGGCTCGCAACTTTTGATGGATAAGACCAAACTTGATGAAACATATATATTTAGAATCAGCATTAAAATGCAATTCTTTTGATGAAACTACTGGTATCAAAATTCCGTTTTTTAGAGGTTTGGTTACTATTAAGCCGGGTAGTTGCTGACTACAGTTCGTTATCATGAACTGTTAGAAAACTTACAAAACCATATATATAAAAAATTAGGGAAGTCAGAAACAGAATTTTAATAAAAAAAAACATCGGAATACAGTTATGCAGTTTTTGGTTGCAGCCGGCACCAACTTTTTAAAAAGGAGACGTGTGTAAAAAAAAATCAGTGAAAAAATGAGCCAAATACAAGTGGCATCCAACGGCTTCAGAGGATGTAGCTTTAATTTGAAGATATTTAGGAATCAACAGATTGTTGGTGTTTGAGTTTTTAGTTGACGAAAGGCGTTGCCAAACTTTCGTTATTAGTTCGTTAAAATCGTTTCGTTCGTTAAAATCATTAGTTTTGTATAATTATCTTTACGGTTCAATGTGGCAACAATAACAAAATGTAATAATGCTCAGAAAGCTGAATAATATGAAAAAAGCAAAACAAACACTCTTAAAATTTCGCGGTTTTCAGGAGTGAACTGACATAACGTGGGTTCAAGGAATAAAAAGTATTTTCATTTTAATGTCCTTGATGCTTGAAATAGGGTCCCAAAGCTGTCCTAACGCCGACAACGTTTATATTAATAACGTCCTTTGAGGGAGTCAGAAAAAGAATAATCGACAAAGTTCTGCGTCGAAACAAGTCAGTAAGCACTCTGTGTTTGAAACATTGTTATCAGAATTTAAAGCTCATATACTCTGAATTAACATTCTTAACAAGTATATTAACAAAGCTATATGAGCTTTTAGCACTTCAGTCAAAGAGATTATCTTAGAGGACAAGGCTGAACCTAAGTCTTTGCTTAACCCTTGAGAGGCGATGAAGCTGAGACTCTTTCAAAATCGTGTTTAGTAAAGTATGATTGGTTTATTTTAATTTGTTTTATATTTCGCTGACGACGGCTGTTGCATGTATAGCCTAAACATCCTCTTATGTTATTCACAGTCTTCACAAATTCACTCGTTATCTTCTCTTGTCTGTTTTTATGAAAGGGCAGTATGGTCTTCGTCAGTATTAATGTCTGAGAAGAAATCATCAAAATGCTTTAAGGACTTAATTTAATTTGCCTTTTTTGAATCCGTTTCTAAATTTATTGTTACATCTCTACTTAATTGGTTTTTCTTCTTCAAATGTGGTTGCTTCCACATAGGGTTATAAACATAGTTGTTATATATATATATATATATATATATATATATATATATATATATATATATATATATATATATATATATATATATATATATATATATATATATCTGTACGGTAATACGGTTTAGAGCAGCCTCTCACAAACAATAACACTGTACATCCTGTGTTCTCACCGTCACTCAAATCGTCAACTCCGTTCCACAGTCCTAAATTTTGATCTGCCAAAAAAACCATACAGTCCAATCCCAGTTTGGTTCCATCTACCGAAGTATTTCCGCTTGGAATCACCTACCTTAATTAGTGAAATCATCAAAATCCTATTCCCTCCTTTTTTGTCAATAGCCAAAGTCTCGTCAGAAACTGAATTTTGAGTATGTTTTTTTGTGTGGTGTATTTTATGTTCCTTTCTTTGATATAACTGTTCTTCAAGTGTCCTTTCTTTCTTTTACTTTATCAAAGATTAAAGTGTAAGATTTGGCTCGCTCAATTTTTGCTTTGGTTTCCCAGATAGCCTAACAGTAATAGATGGAGGAATGAAACTATTAGTGGTACGAAGTAACGCAGAAAATAGTTAAGATTTTACTAAAAACTGTAGTATTTGGTACTCCAGCCAAAGAAGAGATGCAAACTAAATAATGGTTCTGGCACAGGAGGTATAATAATCAAGCTGAGATTTTCATAGGATCTTTGGAGCACCTAACACCTCCTAAATTTCTTAGAACAACGTGATCTTACACTACTCAAAGGGTTATAAACTGAAAAATCTCAAGAGAGGTTTTTCAGTCTCCCAGAATATCTGCAATCCTAAAATACGTACAAATTCCATCCTTACAATTCTGAGTTCTGAGTTCTTTATTTAACATTAAAATCCATAAACAAAAAAATTACTTCAAGACAATCTCCCCCATAAGGCTCCATGGCCGGGAAAGAACAGGGGAGAAAAAAATACCAACAACAAAAAATATAAACAAAAACCAAAAATTGAGTCGCCCACCTTAATAATCTCCAAAAAAAAATGACAAGCAAGGCAGGGAGTAGCACATGATTTCACCAACTCAATTAAATACCCAACTCAATCCAGAGACATCAACTCCAAGGGAAACCGGAATAAAAAATAAAGACAAAAAAAGAAAAAAAAAAAAAACAAACAAAATTATTTACTAGCTAGAAAATCTCTAACATAATTTTTGAACATACCAAACGAGTGGCAGCTTCCTACGAACTCTGGGAGCGTGTTCCAGATCCTGTTGCAAGCTGTCAGAGGGTTGAAGTCAGACCTCACTGACGGTGTGTGAAGAACCAGTAAATTGTTGGAACTGCGGAGATGATAAGTCGATTGATCAGAAACAAAAGATATATTATTACATAGGACAGCAGGAAGATGGCCGTGCAACTGTAAAAAAACGAAAGAAGAACAAGAAAGAAAATAGAGAGATTTCAAATCAAGCAAGGGTTTAAGTGAAAAACGGTTAGTTTCCTGAATAAGAGTCCTTGCTTTATCATAAAGTTTTGAAAGTGGCTTCAGAGACGAGGGAAAAGTTGACATCCAAATAACAGAACAATATGAAACATAAGACTGAACTAGGCTGCAGAACAAGAGTCTAAGAATCGACCCTGGAAATATATATTTGAGCTTTCTAAGGATTCCAAGACTCCTGGAGACTTTCATTTTAATCAGGTCAATATGATACTTGAACGAAAGATTTTCGTCAAGCAAGATGCCTAGGAATCGAACGTAACGATCCTTAGGTCTACTTAGAGAACCTCTTGATACATTTATTTCATTTAAATCAGGGCAAGCCTTTGAGACTCTGGAGAAAATGAGAAAACATGACTTTTCGACATTTAAGGCAAGATAATTTACATCAAACCACTGGATAACTTTTTCAAAAAGGGCTATCATCCTAGAACGAAGATCAGACTCAGTTCTACCAGTTGTGCCAAGAGTACTGTCATCAGCAAAAGCAATAAGTGTATCCGGTAAGGACAAACTCTTGTCACAGCTAGTAACGGATACTGGTTGACAAAGACAACAGCAAATGGTAGGTTTTAAATTTTTAACCGCATTAATCAGGTCATTGACGTAGATTAAAAAGAGTATCGGCCCAATGACAGATCCTTGTGGAACACCAAACTCTATTCCAGAAGGATTAGAAAAGTCCGGATGAACCGAGATGACTCGACCAGATAAATATGATAGAAACCATGAATAAGCATTCCCTCTTATTCCAATATGGGACATTTTCAGAAGAAGAATCTTGTGTGTTAATGAGTCAAACGCTTTTCGAACATCAAGAAAAAGAGCAGCAGGTATCAAACCAGAGTCAAGAGCTGAATTTAAATAATTCAAGAGAGTTGCACATGCATGCTCAGTTGAATGTTTGGCCCTAAAACCAAACTGAAAATCATGAAAAAAGAGTTTAGAATTAAGAAAATCAAGAAGTCGAGAAAGCATAGCTTTTTCAAAAATTTTACTAAACACTGATAAAAGAGATATGGGACGATAATTTGCAGGATCATTCCTTGATCCACCTTTAAAAAGGATGATAACACGAGCACGCTTTAGAGCACTTGGGAAGACACCATTTTCAAAAGAAAGATTGACAAGTCTCGTGAGGGCACACACAATGACAGGAAGAATGAACTTGACAACCTTAGTCGGAATACGGTCTGGGCCAGAGGATGAAGAACCCCTCAAACAATTGACAATTCTGGCTATTTCAGCTTCAGAGACAGGTTCCAATGCCATTGATTTAGGACAAGGTGGTCCTAGATAAGACCTAAAATCAGGTAGAGAAGAAGAAGGACTTACAGAAGAGGCTGTAGTTTTGCCGATATTAGCAAAATAGGAAGTAAACGCATCTTGAACTTTTAGCTCACCCTCTACATTTTTCCCGTCAATCACGACACTTGAAGGGACAGAAGGAGGCAGAAAAGATGGCCTGATAACAGAATTGATTACTTGCCATGTCTTCCTAATGTCTTAACATTTAAAAATAAAATTAAGATGCAAAAAAGAGCAAAGAAGAAAAAACACAGTAAACAAACAAAAAAAGGGAAAGAAACAAAAAAGGCAAAGAAAAAAGTAAAACTAGACAGACTAGACAGAAAGTAAATGAATTTGATAAACTCTAAATTGAACACTCACATTTAGGTCACGGAAATATTCGTTGTAATCCAATGCATAACCAACCACAAATTTGTCAGGTATCTCGAAACCACAATCTAAGGGAGAAAAATAATTCTATTAGAAATATGTCTATATAAAAATAAAAGCATTTAATAATCTTCAAACAGCTTTCTTTAGTCATCATCAAAATGCACTATCATTTTTATTCTTAGAAAATTCCCATTTTTCCGGGTGTCAAAAATAATATAAGCAATCATAGTCTAGAATAAAAATTTTAACTAAATAGCACTAGTATTTACAAGAAGAAAAACACGAGACTATAACTTATTAAACACTGACATGTAAAAATGAACGAACGAATTGGCGAACGGTTTGCTCTTGGAGTAGGCAATACGAATCGTCTCACACACGCACACAGGAGGGATAGAGGAGAGATGGGGTAAAATAACCCCTACATTGATATTCCAAAAGACTATACCCAGAAAAATTGCAAAACGTGACCCAAACGTTAATTTTTTTTTATTTCAGAGCCAGCATCAGGAAAATCATCCGAAACGCATCATCAACAACTCCTAAATAGTAGCTGTTTGCACCAATAGTCGCAAATTATTATTGCTACGAAGGAACAGAAATAACTATAAACACATTTTTACTGGGAAACTAGTGGATTAAAATTACCAGAAAACCAGCAAAAAGTATTAAGACTCTGTTTGAACATCGCTTTGTGATACTCATTTCTACATTCAGCACCCCTGTCCTTACCGATTGCTCTAAAAAGGAGCAAACAGTAGAACAAAGAATGGCCAAAAACTTGCTGCCTTTTTTTGTCAGTAAGTGGAAACCTCGATAATTTCGGAGACCCTGGGATTCAAAGTTATAACCTCTATGGAATTTCACTCCAAAATTAAATGTAAACATTCAAACTAAAGAAAAATAAACATTTTTTGTAAAGAGAATTTTATATATATATATATATATATATATATATATATATATATATATATATATATATATATATATATATATATATATATATATATACATATATATATATATATATATATATACATATATATATATATATATATATATAATATATATATATATATATACATATATACAAAAAAATACGCATACCTTTATGTATGCGTTTAAAGTGGAATTATAGCGATATGTATATCGCTCCAACTGCTTTCATCGAAAAGGAGGTGTGGCAGGCTAATACGCATGCTACAGCATATTTTCCAGAAATAAAAAAACGAAGGAGAAAGTCATAGTTTTGGAATAGAATTTCATCTTTCTGTGAAATAGAAAAAGAAGATCCAGGAACGACTTTTAAAGCAAAACTTAGATAGAAAAATTAGTTTTTTTTAACTGAAAGTAAGGAGCGACATCAAAACTTAAAACGAACAGAAATTACTCCGTATATGAAATGGGTTGTCCCCTCCTCAACGCCTCGCTCTTTACACTAAAGATTCTAATTGTTTTAAAAATTAGAATTGTGGCAAAGAGTAAAATTATCGATGATCCCTGGGAAAAAAAATAATAAAAATAACCACGCACCCGTGATCTGTCTTATGGCAAAAAATATGAAATTCCACATTTTTGTAGATAGGACCTTAAAATTTTTGATATAGGGTTCTCTGATACGCTGAATGCGATGGTGTGATTTTTGTTAAGTTCTATGACTTTTAGGGGGTGTTTCCCCCTATTTTCCAAAATAAGGCAAATTTTCTCAGGCTCGTAACTTTTGATGACACAGACTAAATTTGATGAAACTTACATATTTAAAAACAGCATAAAAATTCGATTCTTTTCATGCATCTTTTGGCATCAAAATTTCGTTTTTAGAGTTTCGTTTACTATTGAGCCGGGTGGCTCCTTACCACAGTTCGTTACCACGAACCGTTTGAGATAAATAAAATGAAAGTGAAAAAATTTCTAACATTTTGAGCAGAAACTTGGATCAAAATATTTGTAAAAAATTATTTTTTAAGTCCTTCTGTCAGGTCTATCCCTCCTTTTCCAAAGAAATTTTAAACTTTTTTTGTGCATTCCAATAAAACTGAAAAGCCGATGGTTTCCAAAACTAGCAAATCATAGGAACAACCTTCAATTTTTAAGCTGTTCTCAATCTTCATAGGGTTGTCCTTTCTGTTCAAAAGATAATCGCAGCACAATTTTCTAAATATATGCCCAGGGATGAGGGTTAGGTATTAAAACTTAAATTCGGCATACTGTTTCTACATTTTCCCAATTACCATAATGAATTCTATTTATTAACGATAAGTACACATCACAATTCTACAATAGCTGTTCAGGATGCAGAAAGTTAGGCATGATTGGGCCAAAAATGAAACTTATCTCAGTATTTCCCCCCCCCCTCTAACGAAAGTAGATATTTTTACTATGCAAATATATTTTGTATATTATGTGACATTTGTTTCCTAAGCCAATTCTCAAAATCCTCTTTCACAATTTTATTCCGTTGAGGGATTCTAATTGCCCAGTTATTTGAATGTTTAATATGATCATAAATCTTAAACAGAAAACAGGTCATTCAGCATCTAAACAATTACTGGAAGCTGACAATCTTTATACTCTTTCCTTCGCATCCTTCTCTTTTCTTTGGATTCATGGTTGTCTTCCCAGTTCCCTCCTTATCTATTCCTTATCTTTCCCAGTTCCTTATTTATTCCCAGTTCCTTCCCTAATTATTCCATTCTTTGTATCTAGTCGGCCTAATTATCAGTTCCGTCACTCAAATTCTTCATACCCCAACAGTAAGATCTGATTTAAATCTCTTAATCACGGGTCATATTATATATACACTACTAATACTACTAACCACTCTCCGGAGCACCAAGCCGCCTAAGGCCAACACAGCTACGCACGCTCCTCCTCCCTTCCAATCTATTCAAAGCCTCCCTCTTTACACCCTCCGGAGACGGCCACTCGTTAGCCATCTTCTAAGCACCATACTGATTTGATTAAAAGGAAGGTGTGCAGAAGCCTCGGTTTTCAAAAAAGCTTAAGATATTCTAAGAAAGCTAAGAAATATTAAACATATTTTTCCTCGGCCAATTCTGAGAATCCTTTTCACAGGTTAAAACAGTCGTATATTTCTTATTGCCTAGTTATATCAATGCTAACTTTTTCTTTTTTCTTTAAACCACTTTTGAAACTTAAATTTACATTACATTAAAACCGTTAGTTTAAAAACATTTTATGACCCGGATCTCTATGCGAACGCGAGAACTTCTGTAAAAATGCCTTACACTTAATATAATTGATAAGTGTCCGCAACACCAAGCCAATGCCTAATCTAGACAATGATGCCGATCTAGACAACGCCTAATATAGACAATACCTAATCTAGACAATGATGCCGATTTAGTCAATGCCTAATCTAGACAATGCCGATTTAGACAATGCCTAATCTAGACAATGATAGTGATGCCGATACATCGAGTACGGTTTCTTCTGAGTACTTCTATAACTCGATTGATTTTCGGATTGGCACAAAAAAAAATACATTTTTTTCGTTTTTTTTTTATGTCTGAAGCCTACAGGCGGGCAAGTACATCTGATTTTTGAGATGGCAAGCCGTGAGTAGGTTTCATTGAAAAGTGACGAGTTTTTTTACACAGTTAAGTAAGTGTACCTTTTTTCTCCGTATGGCGGGAGATCAAGTTGGAACTTCCAGGAAAATTTTATTGAGGGGTGGGGGAAGGGGGCAAGTTAACTTGAAAATTTGCTTTGGGGAGGGAGTCTAATTAATTTTACTCCACTCCTCACTTATGAGTATAAGTTATTTTCCTATGCCTATTGTCTGACATGTTCTTTGGCTGCTTAAAATATATTCAGGCTTGAACTACATTATAAGCGCATGAGGATTACAAAAAAAACTTCGTTTTATATTCTTCAAGTTATTTAGCCTCAAACACATTCTATTTTACTACATTTTTTTTTTTTTTTTTTTTTTTTTTTTTTTTTTTTTTTTTTTTTTTTTTTTTACTTCAATTTCGTATATTTTAAAACCACTTGACAATAGACAGACTTTCCGTTCGGATAATCAAAACAAAACTGTATATTATTTGAATTTTTTTAAATGTCAATAAGGGTATATATTTTTTTAATTTTTCCAAGTTTTTCACTCAATTTAGGAATACAGGGTAGAACAGTAAAAATCTCCTTACCACTAAGAAAATTCTCAAAAATTCACGTAGTCCCAGAACTCAACTATCTTAAGAAAATTTTGCTTTGCATGGATATCATATAACGTTACTTGAATCCATTATAAAAAAAAAGGCAGAAAAAAATGCATCAACTCCACAACCCCCAACAGATAGCATTCCTTTGGTGGTTGATAGAAAATTTTCACTGTTCTGCCTTGTGCTCCTAAACTGAATGAAAAAATCGGAAGAATTTTAAGAAAAACACAGCCTTAATGTCATTTTTAAAGATTCAACTAAAATACAGAGCTTTTTCAACTGCGGCAAGAATAAAACCAGCCCCATTCTAGGTAGTGGTGTTTAAATAATGCCCTGCTCTTGCGGCTGTTTCAATATTGTGAGGACCCATCAACAATTGGGGGAGAGGTTATCGGAAAAATGGTCTTCAATCAACAATACCATGGAGCTACGCCAAAGGCCTGAAACTTTTGTTCCACCTTATGTCGACACATGTATGAAAACCCACACAATTTCATTTTGTTTGATAACACCTCCCTTATTGCCCCATTAAAGGCCTCATGTGAGTTTTCAGGGAGGGAGTTGAAATCAAAAAGCATATCCACTGAAAGGTCATCCTTAATAGAGATAATATCGAATTTATTATGTCCATCAAACCATGTTTCGCTACCTATGTCTGTTAATACCGTGCCTGGTAACCGATTAGCCTTAGAAGAGCTTTACGTAAAATGACAATATAAAATACCATTAACTATCGTATTTTTTATACAGTTACCCTTTTACCGTTACGTAGAATGAGTTTAGTTCTATTTTTTGTCTTGTTTTTTTTTGCACTGAAGATGATCAAGCAGAGGTCTCGACCAAAATATCTGCAAATTTTTCTGCAAATTATCTTTTTCTGCAAAATATCTGCAAATTTTTCTGCAAATTATCTTTTTCTACAGAATATCTGCAAATTTTTCTGCAAATTATCTTTTTCTGCAAAATATCTACAAATTATCTTCTTCTGCCAAATATCTACAAATTTTTCTTCTATAATTCAACTGGCTGTTTTATCCTCATTTTTTGTTCTTTACGAATCTTTTTCCTCGTTTTTGTAATGCGTAGCCAGTGTGGCCTCAGAAATAGCAAGAAAAAGGCAAAATGGTACACAAAAACAGGTTAAATGTAACCTTACAATCTGGTTTATAGCCGGTTAATGAAGTGCCTCTCTTTAACAATAACGAAGCCACTCGAACTTGCTTAGGATTGTACGAGGTCAACGTATTTAAAAGCTTTTTCATCGTTCTTCCTGTATCGATAATATCTTCAATAACAAGCACGTTTTTGTCTTTAACATCTAGACTAGCACCATCTATGATTTCAACAGTGCCACTTGACTTCTCGTTCTGAAAAAATAATGTCATTAAACGTCAAATGTGATTAAATAATGTCATAAAAGTTAGTTGAGTGTACATACTTCGTTGGCATGAATTGGTCTTTTATTGGTAAACAATTGATTTTTTCGGAAACAACTTGTACTACTACAAGTTAACAAACGAAAATTTTTCACATGCTGACCAATAGTCTGCGTAGCCCTGGTACCGATCTCCTGATTCTCTCTCTTTTGGCTTTGATTGCAATGCGTTGTTAGGGGGGAAATCACCCAAAGCTTCTCGTGATTTTCAAACAGAAAGTCTATACAGTTGGTTTTATTCCGGTTGCAACACATGGGATACAGTGGTTGCTTTTGCCTGGTTCTTTTTAAGTTAATATTAATATAGATGTCTCTTTAGTCAATAGTAGAGAGAGTAAGGTGTACCCCAAGCGCATAGATACCCAAATACTGTAACATCGTATCAGAACAAGGGGGAAGGGGCTTCACAAAAGCGCATAGAGACATACGGGGAATATTGCAACATTACATAGGGGCTTAACGCACCATTGAATTGTGTTTTTTCCAGGACGACTTACTGAAAAACCTGACAACAAACCATGATCATAAATAGAACTTAAGATTTTCTTAATTGTAGCCCAAGGCGAATTTTTATTGCTTATTTCTGGATTATTCCATTCTTCACATCTAATTAGCGGGAAAACTTTGGCTACGCTGTCAAAATTTTAGATATGGCACTCGACTGTTTATTCTGACTTAAGACTTTTTGGACACAACACCGTCACTTTTATCAATAAAATTAACAACATATAAAACTTTACACGATCCTACAGGAGACAGATTATACGTAACCATATTAAGTTTCTTTAGGTTTTAATTACATCAAAACATCCACTTTTAGAATTTCCAAAGAAATAATGATTTCTTTAGCTATATGGCCTTTCCGAAATAACTTTCTTAATAAAAATGAATTAAATAAACTAGCATATACAACGGTCTGCCTTTACAAAGCCAAACACGCACATACTAAAATTTTTTTCCCTCCTCCCCTTGGGCTATTATTTCAAGTTTGAGATTGCTCAGAAAAGTATCAACGCGCTATGATTTAAAACTTTTAATGCTAGACCATGGTAGGGGGCTGTGTGCGTTATTATAGGAATTTAGTAGTCTTAAGATTAAAATGGCTTTTAAAATACTTCTTTGTCGGAAAGCTTGTCGGATGGGACTAAATAAGATTGGAACACACCAAGAATGTCAGAAAATGACTATTAATCTTGGAATAGCCTAAAAGATGAAAGAGGAACATCGGACAGGACTAAATACGGGTGAAACAAAAAAAAAACGCTAGAAAAGGGCTTTCGCTCTTCAAATTGCTTAAAACATGCCACAGGTACTTTAGATTGTACTAAACAAAGGCAGAAACACTAAAAGCGCAAGAAAGGTACATTTCTTCTTGGATTAGGCTAAAAGATGTTAGGAACTTATAAAAGAGGCATGAAAAAAGACTAGGGAAGCTTGGAGGTAAGTCAGATAAGACTAGATAAGAGTCAAAGTCACTAAAAACACCGGGTTAAAAAATTTTGCTCTTGGAATAGGCTAGGGGGTGTTAGAGGAACTTAAAAGTTCAGAAATTCCAACAAGAGGCTTCAAAAAAGGCTAGAACAAGTCTCAAGCCTGGGACTGGAAGGGAAAGAAAACAAGGAATAGAAGTAGAATGGGTGAAAAGAGGGTTTATGAGACAAAGAAGCTTGGAAAAAGGCTAGAACAAGTCTTAAGCCAAGGGAACGAAATCGCATGAGTGAAAAGGGAGTTTATAAGACGAAGAGGCTTAGAAAAAGACTAAAATAAGGGGAAGTACCTAGTAATATTAGGAAAACATTAATTGAAGCCTTCTACTAAGCGAATTACTAAGCATGATGATACTTATTAGAATAAGAGACGCTTTAGATAATGCTTTTGAAGGACTGGGTGGCTTTACAAGTGAGAAAGAATTCGCCAGTCAAATTTTTAACTTAAGATTAATAATTCAGAAGTGCCTAAGTTATGACACCTCTTTAATTCTTACTTTTCTAGATTAGGAGCAGGCATTTAACTCGTTTATAGAAAAAATTCATTGAAGGTCCTATCCTTGTGACTTATATACTATATAAGTCCATTAAAGTGATTTTACAATAATAACAATGCTGTGGTTAAGGTAGGAAGAGAGGTATGTAATTCCAAAATCAGGAGCCAAGTACAGCTAGATTCTTACCCTCTCTTACATGGATTATTTTGACAGACTTGCACTCAGGAAAAATAGGAAAGAGTTCAGGAATGGTATTAAATAGGAAAGTAAAACCCTATTGGACTTCGGATTATGCAGATCATATGAGGGTCTTGGACAAAAAAAAATACAAAGAACTTTGGAGGTTTCGTGGGTTCTGCCAGAATGTGTTTGAAAATTCATGTTAAGAGGACTAAGTCGCAAAAGAATGGGGATGAAAGGGTGATACTAGGTAACGAGAAGTCAATTAATCAATATTTAGGATGAATTTTCTCAGTTTCACACTCTTCGAACTAAGATTAGAATATCAAAGCCCATAGTAATGACAACAAGTCTAGATTTGAAATATGGGAACTTTTTGTCTGACTGACCCTATGTCAAACAAATAAGCTGTAAAAATGTGGTTCTCTCCCACTATTTATATCTAAAATAAAATAAAGTCTGAGATGGCTAGGTCACGTTCTACGCATGGTAGATTGCCAAAGATTCTGTGTTTTGGCCATATATCTGGGGCAAAACAGAAAGCAGGTCCCCCCCCCAGCAGGTTGGGAAGATGTAAAAAAAATTATTGAAAAGAACTTGGAAATTAACAGGAGGATGCAATGAGCGAAATTTTAAATAGATTGAGGAGCGTGTGCAGTTGGTGCTGAAATGAGCTGTTCCTAGTACTAGCATTAATTCAGGCTAAAAATTTAAAAGAGACAGGCCTGTGTCAAACAAATACAGAAGTTCCCACGCTGTAGCTAATTTTTAAATCTTATTTTCCAAAACAAGTTAATTTTCAAGAAATAAGTTACTAGTCTTAGATATTTTAGTCACTATTTTTATTTCTGTTAAACCATTCTACATCGTTACATTTCTATTAATGCTTCTTGATATTTTATTTTTTGTGTTTTGATATTTTCACCAAAGCATAATATATGAGCTACCTTTTTTTACAAACGTCAAAACCACTTTTTTCTAAAAATTTTGGTCTTTTAGGGGTGCCACCGATAGCTTAAACAGAGTGAGAAGGCGTCTGAGCATAAGGAAGTATGGAGGATGGCACATGGATACCCTTGGTGCCTGTGATGGCAAAGGAGAAAGTGTGGTATAAAATAAACTATTAGTATGTTTTGACCCTCTTTTCTCTGAGACGGGGTTAATACCATCCCAAAACATTCCAAAACAAAAAGAAAGGATGTCAAGTGTGGACATACCACATAGCTTTTGATCCGAACAAATTCCAATTTGACAGGAGCAGACCCTTTAGCTTGAAGCCTATTAACAACATTGATTTTGTCAAGCAGATCTGAACAAAACTTGTAGCCTCCTTTTAAAATGCATACGGCTGTAATCGGTTCGCCAAAGGAGTCTAAAACAATATCTTTGGCTATCTTTTCGATCCTGAAAAAAAATAAAAGATAAATGTTATTAAAAAAAATCTCCAAATTTCAAATAGTAATGTTAAGAATGGTTCTTACTTCGCTACGCTGATCAAAGGTTTATGTTGCTGAGCTTTTTGAAATAGCCAGCTTTATGACCAGCAAAAAAAAACCATTATGAACCAATCATAAAAAAGAACTTTTACCAACAAAGTGTCACTACAAAAAATAAACAAGATCCTAGAAAAGTTAGCCTTTTTGAACAGCTAAATTTTATTGTTTTCAGGTTTCAAACAAGAAGCAAGATGTTCACCATATTTGCTATACCAAGTGTCTTTAAGTTGGGCACATGATTCCACTTATGTATAAGATTCCAATTCTGCTTGATTCCACATTTGTTTCGATACCCAAACCAGAACTTTTCAGAAGCTCACAATCTTTCTAATTGTACATATATATAGGCTACTTACGTGTTATTGTGATCACACCAAAGAAGTTAGGTTAATCCTAATGAAATATACTAAACCATTATGCAAATATAAAACTTTAGCAGCAATATTATTGAAACCACAACAGAGAATTACGGAAAGCAGGCCGCCCAGAACGCATCATATTAAATACCTAGACTAATCACCTATGTATATTAAATATTTAATTAAAATATTTCTGTATAGTAGTTTATCTCACTCATGCTAAGCTGATTATCTCCAAGTGGACACAAAAAACCGGTTGCACTAAAGATCAAGAACAAAGTGTGGTCGCTATAACACATAAGTACCATATATATATATATATATATATATATATATATATATATATATATATATATATATATATATATATATATATATATATATATATATATATATATATATATATATATATATATATACTAGCTGTTGGGGTATATATATATATATATATATACCCCAATATATATATATATATATACTGTGTTGGGGTGGCGCTTCGCGCCACCCCAACACCTAGTTGGTGGGGGCGCTTCGCGCCCCCCCCAAGCCCCCCCGCGCGCGTAAGTCGTTACGCGCCATATTAGTTACGCGCCATTGTAGTTGTGTCCCTATGTCCCACCTGTGAATATAGATAGATATATATATATATATATATATATATATATATATATATATATATATATATATATATATATATATATATATATATATATATATATATATATATGTTTTTAACTACGTAAAACTTGCGAATATACAACATTCTTTGCTGTCCCATTGTCTGTACATATAAATAGATTTTCAGGTTTACCGACTCTTGAACATGCAACATATAATGGTCCATGGGAAAACAATCCGTATTCAGATCTATACCTCATGATTCTAATGATTGCCCTTGAGCTTTGTTGATGGTGATTGCTAATCGACCATTCCCTGAGTCGCCATCGTCATTTATATATCCCCCTGTGCACCCCGGCGTCCCCTTTGTAGTTATGTCCCTGTGTCCCGGTCGTCATTTATATTCCCTGTGTCCCGGTCGTCATTTGTGTCCCGGTGTTCCAGTCTGTGATTTCTCTTTGAGTGTCCCAGGCGTCATTTATATTCCTTGTGTCCCGGTGTCCCGGTCGTCATTTATATCCCCCTGTGCCCCCCGGCGTCCCCATTGTAGTTGTGTCCCTGTGTCCCGGTCGTCATTTATATTCCCTGTGTCCCGGTCGTCATTTGTATCCCGGTGTCCCGGTCTGTATATACATTCGTTTTTTAGTTTTGTTTTTCTCCTTTATTTTTTTCCTTTTTTCTTTTTTAGTTTATTTAGATTTTTAGATTTTTTAGTTTTTTTATTAGTTTTTAGTTTTTTTGTAGTTTTTACCATTTTTTTAGTTTTTTTAGTTTTTTAGTTTTTTACTTATGTCCTGGTCGTCATTATATATATTTATTCATATTTTTTTAGTTTTCTTTTTCTCTTTTATTTTTCAGTTTTTTCCTTTTTTTTAGTTTTTTTTCTTTTTTAGTTTTTAGTTTTTTTTAGTTTTTTACCTTTTTTTAGTTTTTTTGAGTTTTTTTAGTTTTTTAGCTTTTTTATTTTTTTATTAGTTTTTATTTTTTTTGTAGTTTTTGCCTTTTTTTATTTTTTTCAGTTTTTTTTTAGTTATTAGATTTTTACCTTTTTTTAGTTTTTTTTAGTTTTTCAGCTTTTTTAGTTTTTTTTTCTTTTTAGTTTTTTTTTGTAGTTTTTACCTTTTTTAGTTTTTTTCTTCTTTTGTATTAGTGTGAAATAATTCAGACGTCATATGCGGACAAACATGACGTCACCTGATCCACAGATCCACACACAGACAACTTATTTTTATATATATAGATATATATTTAACTACGTAAAACTTGCGAATATACAACATTCTTCGCTGTCCTATTGTCTGTCCATATAAATAGATTGTCAGGTTTACCAACTCTTGAACATGCAACATAATAATTGTCCATGGGAAAACAATTCGTATTCATATCTATACCGCATTTTTCTAACGATTGCCCTTGAGCTTTGTTGATGGTGATTGCTAATCGAACATTCCCTGTGTCCCCGTCGTCATCTATATATCCCCCTGTGCCCCCGGCGTCCCCGTTGGAGTTGTATCCCTGCGTCCAGGTCGTCATTTATATTCCCTGTGTCCCGGTCGTCATTTGTGTCCCGGTATCCCAGTCTGTAATTTCTCTTAGAGTGTCCTGGTCGTCATTTATATAGATATATAGATACAGTTTCATTTCAGTTTTTTTTCTTTTATAGTTTTTTTTTTCTTATTTTTTTCTTTTTTAGTTTTTCTTTTTTAAGTTTCTTCTTTTTATTGATAATAAACCTCAAAATTTTGGGTATCTGTTTTAAGATTTTCGAATTACCTTAATCTTTTGTCAAAATATATTGAAACATTTGTGGAATTCCCAGTTTTTTTAGTTTTTTCTTTTTTTTAGCTGTTTAGGTTTTTTTTAGTTTTTTTTTCTTTTTAGTTTTTTACCTTTTTATTTTTTTTACATTTTTCCTTTTTAAGTTTTTTTCTTTTTTTAATTTTTTATTTAGTTTTTTTTTAGTTTTTTCTTTTTAGTTTTGTTTTTAGTTTTTTACCATTTTTGTTTTTTCGAATTACTTTAACCTATTGTCAAAATATTTCGAAATATTTATGCAATTTCCAGTTTTTACATTCTAGTTTGTTTTCTTTTATATATATAGAAGATATAATCTGGCGTAATGGACAGACAACTTATTTTTATATATATTGTCAAAATATATTGAAATATTTGTGCAATTCCCAGTTTGTTTAGTTTTTTCTTTTTTTTTAGTTTTTTTAGCTTTTTCAGTTTTTTTTAGTTTTTTATCCTTTTTATTTTTTTATGTTTTTTCTTTTTGGGTTTTTTCTTTTTTTTTATTTTTTCAATTTTTAATTTTTTTTTTTAGTTTTTTTTTAGTTTTTTACCATTTTTCTTTTTTCGAATTACTTTAATCTAGTTTTTACCTTTTTTAGTTTTTTTTAGTTTTTTAGATGAAAATTTTTTTTAGTTTTTTCCTTTTTTTCTTTTTAGTTTTTTATTGGTTTTTACCTTTATTTTAGCTTATTTTTCAGTTTTTTCCTTTTTTTTATTTTTTTTTAATTTTTAGTTTTTTTAGTTTTTTACCTTTTTTTAGTTTTTTTAGTTTTTTAGCTTTTTTATTTTTTTTATTAGTTTTTAGTTTTTTTTTGTAGTTTTTTCCTTTTTTTAGTTTTTTTAGTTTTTTCCTTTTTTTTAGTTTTTTTAGTTTTTTACCTTTTTTTAGTTTTTTTAGTTTTTTTAGTTTTTTAGCTTTTTTATTTTTTTTATTAGTTTTTAGTTTTTTTTGTAGTTTTTTCCTTTTTTTTAGTTTTTTTAGTTTTTTCCTTTTTTTTAGTTTTTTTTTATTTTTTATTTTTTTTAGTTTTTTACCTTTTTTTAGTTTTTTTAGTTTTTTTAGTTTTTTAGCTTTTTTACTTTTTTTTATTAGTTTTTAGTTTTTTTTTGTAGTTTTTGCCTTTTTTTAGTTTTTTCAGTTTTTTTTTAGTTTTTTATTGGTTTTTACCTTTATTTTAGCTTATTTTTCAGTTTTTTCCTTTTTTTTTAGTTTTTTTTTAGTTTTTTCTTTTTAGTTTTGTTTTTAGTTTTTTACCATTTTTGTTTTTTCGAATTACTTTAACCTATTGTCAAAATATTTCGAAATATTTATGCAATTTCCAGTTTTTACATTCTAGTTTGTTTTCTTTTATATATATAGAAGATATAATCTGGCGTAATGGACAGACAACTTATTTTTATATATATTGTCAAAATATATTGAAATATTTGTGCAATTCCCAGTTTGTTTAGTTTTTTCTTTTTTTTAGTTTTTTAGCTTTTTTAGTTTTTTTTAGTTTTTTATCCTTTTTATTTTTTTATGTTTTTTCTTTTTGGGTTTTTTCTTTTTTTTATTTTTTCAATTTTTAATTTTTTTTTTTAGTTTTTTTTTAGTTTTTTACCATTTTTCTTTTTTCGAATTACTTTAATCTAGTTTTTACCTTTTTTATTTTTTTTTAGTTTTTTAGATGAAAATTTTTTTTAGTTTTTTCCTTTTTTTCTTTTTAGTTTTTTATTGGTTTTTACCTTTATTTTAGCTTATTTTTCAGTTTTTTCCTTTTTTTTATTTTTTTTTAGTTTTTAGTTTTTTTAGTTTTTTACCTTTTTTTAGTTTTTTTAGTTTTTTAGCTTTTTTATTTTTTTTATTAGTTTTTAGTTTTTTTTGTAGTTTTTTCCTTTTTTTAGTTTTTTTAGTTTTTTCCTTTTTTTTAGTTTTTTTAGTTTTTTACCTTTTTTTAGTTTTTTTAGTTTTTTTAGTTTTTTAGCTTTTTTATTTTTTTTATTAGTTTTTAGTTTTTTTTTGTAGTTTTTTCCTTTTTTTTAGTTTTTTTAGTTTTTTCCTTTTTTTTAGTTTTTTTTTATTTTTTATTTTTTTTAGTTTTTTACCTTTTTTTAGTTTTTTTAGTTTTTTTAGTTTTTTAGCTTTTTTACTTTTTTTTATTAGTTTTTAGTTTTTTTTGTAGTTTTTGCCTTTTTTTAGTTTTTTCAGTTTTTTTTTAGTTTTTTATTGGTTTTTACCTTTATTTTAGCTTATTTTTCAGTTTTTTCCTTTTTTTTTAGTTTTTTTTTAGTTTTTAGTTTTTTTAGTTTTTTACCTTTTTTTTAGTTTTTTTAGTTTTTTTAGTTTTTTAGCTTTTTTATTTTTTTATTAGTTTTTAGTTTTTTTTGTAGTTTTTTTAGTTTTTTAGCTTTTTTATTAGTTTTTAGTTTTTTTTGTAGTTTTTGCCTTTTTTTAGTTTTTTAGCTTTTTTATTTTTTTTATTAGTTTTTAGTTTTTTTTTGTAGTTTTTGCCTTTTTTTAGTTTTTTCAGTTTTGACGTCACCTGATCCAGTTTTTTCAGGTGACGTCACCTGATCCATCCACAGATCCACAGACAACTTATTTTTATATATATAGATATATATATATATATATATATATATATATATATATATATATATATATATATATATATATATATATATATATATATATATATATATATATATGTGTCTGGGTGTGTGTGTGTGTGTGTGTGTGTGTGCGTATATATATAAAAGTAAAACAGTTCTAAAACTAATTACACATAGTTTATTGCTCTTATTTTTTTCAATGCAACAGCGGAAGCAAATCTCTTTGACATTTTCGGTTCCGGTTCATTAGATTTATCTGACATATTACGTGGACAGAGGTCATAGCTCTTAGGTGAGGTGATATTTACTTTATTTGACCTCAGTAAATTATCATAAATTGAATTCAATCCGAATTCACCGGTATCTCTGTTTATGGAATTATTCTTGAATTTTATTTTTTAAATTTCGATTATTTCCCTGAAAATTTGCTTTAAAACTTGGTCCCTAGAAGTCCCTAGTTAATTAGGTATAAATTTTGTTTGTTTTTATTGATGTCTTTTAGTTTGACTGCTGATGATGAACACTGCATATGTGTTCGAAATATCCAGTTAAAAAAGTTTTATATCTGTTGACTGTCAATTAAAAGGTTTCATCCCTATTTTGAACTGTTTTACTTTCGTCATGGAAAGGCAGTGTAGTCTTCGAAGTTATCTAAATATATATAAATATATATATATATATATATATATATATATATATATATATATATATATATATATATATATATATATATATATATATATATATATATATATATATATATATATACAAACTTACATTAAAATACAAACTTTGAAGGTTTTAGCTGCAACATTGGACCACCTTTTTGTTTTTACCAAATTTTCTAGCTCAAATACGCATTTTTGAAAAAAAAAACAGCTTTCAAAACTTTCAATACATAGGCACAAAATTAACCCTAAAAATCAAGGTCAGTTAAACCATTTTTTCCCCTTTTGGCTTGTGAAGGAGTCAAAATATTTATAACTTATATGGTAAAAACTTTAAGCTGCTTTTTATTATGAGTTCAATTTGATTCCACCATTCCAGTAATTGTGGAGCTCTATTTCCTGTCTAAATAATTAACATATCTATAGATACAGTTTATTATTGAAAGTGAAAAGTAATCATTAAAACATAATTGCATTCTGTGACACTTAGTTTTAGTCCCGTACGAGCTCTCGTGTTACTAAAACTATCCTATAAAATACATATTAACTTGCCATTCTTACCAACTTTTTTCTTGATAAAAAAAGGCTACAAGACTACAAATTCGCTAGTATAAAATGTCTATCTGTGTAATAGCTGTTTTTTTGGGGGGGGGGGCTCAAAAGCTCCAAAGAAGCAAGCAAAAGTCCCCTATTGACCAAAATAGAGCAAAAATCTAGATTCTCCCTCCTCCCCAACCAGATTTTCGGATGCGCATAGTCTTGATTTAATAATGACAAAAAAACAAAGTTTCTTCAAATTAAAAAGTTCAACTTTTTTAATGCGCTCGGACAACTAGAGATGTCAAACGCCAAGGACAGAAAATATGAAAAATACCCTCGTTCAGCGTGGCATATCCATCTTGAGCTCTCTTTCTGGGGGAGTGGTAAATGTAGGGAGAATCTTTTCTCCTCTTGCCCCAGAGAGCTATAGTTTACTTTGCCCCAGAGAGCTATACAAAGGGCAATTCTGCCCTTTGGGCAGAATTGCCCTTTTGGGGGAATGTTTTTTTTGCTTCGAAATTCTCAAAAGGAAGTGAAAGTCTCCTTCTCCCTCAAGTAGAGCAAGATAGTCGATCCCTTCTTCTCAAACCAGATGTCTGGGTGTGCATATGCTTAACTTACCAGGAATAACGCCACTATTACCACTATATTAACGCCACTATATTAACTTACCAGGAATTAACTTAATACCACCAGGAATAGCAAATTTTCTCCAAATTAAAAACTTCCAACTTTTAAAACAGAACTTGATTTCCTTCTTAAGTAAATTAAAATGCCAACTTCAAACATTAGCGAGTTCTGGCAACTGGAAGAGTCAAACAAAATAGGACAGAAAACTTGAAAATAGCCTTGTTCAGCACTACCCATCCACCTTGAGCTTTCTTTTTGGGGGATTGATAGACGCAGGGAGAGTAGTTTTTTCCCTATTCCCAGTCGGGTGCAGTTTAATTGGTGCAATTTCCACTTAAATTTTTGCAATTATGTGTAGAAAAATAGTTCACAAAATGATTCGAGGCAACGGCTATCATAGCTGACAGATCAGTGTTTATTAGGGCGAATTAGGATTCCTTTTTATATCCCAAGTACATCCCTTAAGAGATTTATGTTCCTATTCAACGAATTATTGCTTAGTTTAAAACTGCAGCAGGGCTCAAACAGTCTGATGTATTTGGACATGCTTCAGAAAACGAGAAAATTTCACAACTGAAGATGTTAGTTATTGAGCAAAGTGTCATATTTCTGCAACTTAAACTTGGCAGGTGATTGGCAAGACATATAGAGACAGAAGATATATCAAAATGTTAAATAAAACAATTATATATTTCAAGAGACGAAATTGCTTTTAAAAGTTCCTTTTACCGGTCTTGAATGAGTCCATATGGTATGATAACTTTGTCTAAGTCGTTTTCATAATGATATGGCACACTTAATGATGCTGTATCATAGCCCTCGAAATCATCGGAGATCTGAAATGAATTATATAAATTTTAGATTGATAAACAAATTAAATTAAAAGAGCAAAGCATGGTAAAGATGAATTTCAATTCAAGTTAGGTTAAGGTAGTTTATGAATTGACCCAAGTGATGTAGATAACTTGGAAGACCACACTGCCTTTCCATGGCAAAAGTAAAACAGTTCAAAATAGGGATGAAACCTTTTTATTGAAGTGAATAGATATAAAATTATTTAACTGGATACTTCGAACACATATACATTGTTCATCATCAGCAGTAAAACTAAGACATGAATAAAAATAAACAAAAATTATACCTAATAAACTAATTACATATAGTTTATTGCTCTTATTTTTTTCAATGCAACAGCGGAGGCAAATCTCTTTGACCTTTTCGGTTCCGGTTCATTAGAATTATCTGAGATATTACGTGGACAGAGGTCAAAACTCTTAGGTGAGGTGATATTTACTTTATTTGACCTCAGTAAAGTATCATAAATTGAGTTCAATCTAAATTCACCCGTATCTCTTTTTATGGAATTATTCTTGAATAATTTTTTTTTAACTTCGATTATTTCCCTGAAAATTTACTTTAAACCTTGGTCCGTTGAAATCAAAGAAACATTTTCAAACAAAATAAAATGATTTGGAAAGTTAAAGATATGTTCCGAGAGGGCTGACGTGAAATCTTCAGGTTTGGTATTTTGCTTTAAAGACGATGAAATAAAATTATGATGTTTTAGCAATCTCATTTTTAAATTCTGGTTAGTACGTCCTACATAAGAGCTTCCACAAGTACATGGGATTTTATAAACCCCACTTTGTTGCTCTACGGAAGTCCGATCCTTTCCAGAATTTAAAAAACTAGCCAAAGTTTTACTGAACTGTTTTACTTTCATCTAAGTGATAGTCTAGCCAAAAACACTAGAGAAGAGCTCCCTGAGAGAGCAATCCTATAAAATAAATTCTTTGGTTCCTTCATAGAAATATTCAATAGATGTCTTTAATAGAGGGAGGGTTACAATATTAAAGCGGACCAAGTTTATTTTTAACGAATACACAAACATATCTGAAACTTAACATTAATCAATGCACTCAATATATTCCGAATTATATGGATTAATTTCAAATTCAGAGATTGTCCTAAGGTGTTTTGAAGTAAAAGCTTTTTGAAAATATATTCCAATTTTTCTTTCATAGCAAACATAAGTAAAATCTATCTTGCTTTGCTGTTTTTTTTTTTTTTTTTTGTTTTTTTTTTGTTTTTTTTTTTTTGTTTTGTTTTTTTGTTAGGTGACACAAGAATTTTATTATGCAGCCATTGGTAAGTTGACTATCCAACTGTATAAAATGACAAGAAAAATCAATAGCTATAAATTCAGACGTTTATTTTAATCACATAAATTTGGGAGCCTATATCCATAAATTTACCGTTTCTGGACATAATCCATTTCAATATATAATTGCTTAGGCTAAACTAAGGAAACAGAGAAGACATAAAGGGAAATGAGCATTTTTAATGTAAATGGCGCTACAAATTATCATAAGCAGTGCAATAGCGCTGCCTAAGTGGGACGATCTATTATTTATTTATTATTATTTTGGGAGGAGGGGGGTTAGACCAGGGTACTTCGTATTGAAGGAGTTGTCACAGAAACTTCGAAAAGGACTAATTCAATTGAATATTGAAAGGGTTAGTGCCCTTTTTGATAGTCAAGAGTGATTGGAGGACAACAAATCCTTTTTCCCCACCCACCATTTCCCTAAACACATTCAATAAAAATTTTGAAATAGCTATTTTGTTCAATGTAATTGAAAGGTCTAGAAATTGTGTCTTTGATAATGAAAACTCCCCCACAGAACTCAGAGCAAGGCTTGTAAGTTATGCCCTGGGGGTATGTAAGGTTAATACAGAAAGAGTGATTGTATAAAATTTGGACGTGGCTCATTGGATTAGTAATCAGAGTGATTGGAGGACAGCTACCCCCCCACACACACACACACACGCACGTCGAAATGTCCAATGATGCATCCAATTGACAGTGTGAGGTTTGTGACACTGTAATAAACAAACACACTGTGATAAAGGCTTGTGCTCATTTTTTTGGAAAAGATGCAGTCAAGCAGGCAACTAATGCCTGCAAAGTTGCACTAAAGGTTGACATACTTGAGAGGAGAAGAGGATCACATCCAGTGTCTTCGCTTTTATCAGATATTTTTGAGCTGCTATGCGGCCTTAAAGAAAAGGAAGATTTGCCGCTGTTTGCAATACTTGATCCATCGGACGAGCCTTCTTTTCCGACGGACGTCCTTACAATAATGGCCTCGCGCTTCGCCAAATACGTCAATATGCTTAAATTTATAGTCGAAAAACAGGAAACATGTTTGTAGAATTTAAGCCCAGTTATCTGGCCATTGACGCCATCTTGCCAGTCCTCCTCTGTTCCTGTGGTGCTTTCAAATATTTCTGACAATATTAATATAAAAAACCCTACGAATCAGCGTGATTTTGTGAAGAAGCTTGGCTGTGCTGACAAGGTGAAACATATTTTTAGTAGCCGAAATGCACTGGTAGTCCAAATGGTTGATGAAGATTCTGCAGTGGCAGAAGTGACTGCAATACCTAATAGTATGAAAATTCACGGTAAGATTATAAGAACCGAGCACGCAGGTATTATTAAAATGGACACTGATTTTGATGTTTATCATAATCTCCGTGCCTGTTGATAGTGTAATTTCTGCAACACGCTTTGGAAATTCAATAATTATGCAGCTGAAGTTTAAAACAAGTGATGACCTTGATCATGCATTGAAGTTTGGAGTGAAGGTCGATTGTTGTTTATTTCGTGTCACTCGACCGATCGAAAACTGCCAAAGTGTCAACTGCCAAAGATTCAGACATTTCGCTCGGGAGTGTTCAAACCCGACCAAGTGTAGTAGATGTGCGGGTGATCACAATAATAAGGATACTGTTTGCCACGCAGACATAAAATGCGCAACCAGTGAAAAAACCCACAGAGGTAACAGCTCGATTTGTGTAGAAATGAACAAATATTTTCCCACTCAAGGTCAAAGAAACAATGTTACAGCCCTAGATCGTTAAGAATTTGTTAATATTTTATCAGAATATAAATGATGCCATGAAAAAATAAAAATTATTGAAAATTCGTGTAACACTTATGAATTGGTGTGTCTTGCTGAGCACCTTTTAAGTGCAAATAATGTGTCATTGTTAAAGCGCTTGCCTAATTCTCAGTTTTTTCTCAGGCCAGAAAGAGGTAATACCCAAACTCTTGTTTGTAGTGATTTTTGTTCGTTTCAAGCTTGATTTGCATAGTCAATTGAAGTTTCACACGTTTTAATATTTATTTATGCATTTACATTAGTATCTATTGTATGTTTGTTTGCATTGATTGCTTATTTGACTCCTGTTCGTTTTGGATTTCATTTATACTTCAATAGCAAAATATTTTTTCTTCGTTTTAAATTTGATTTGCATATTCAATTCAAGTATTACTCGCTTTAAGATTTATTTATTCAATTATTTTATTACTTGTTTTATGTTTTTTGCTACGATTGTTTATTTAATTTCTGTTCGTTTTGGGAATTATTTATTCTTTAATAATAATTTCTGGTCGTTTTGAGTTTAAATTTTAACAGGTATTTGTATATGCTGATCTTAAGTTTAAAATGACCATTACTTTTCATTGAAAAACTTCCTTTTCAGAAAGTTTTTTTTTTTAATTAATTTTTGTTCGTTTTTGATTGCAAAATTTTATTGCTTCAATAAGAACCATATATGTCCCCAAGGCATAACTTACCACACCTCTCCCCGGGCCCTGGGAGTTTTGTCGACCCCAAAATTTTAATATATGATGTTTGAAATGTTTTTTAACAAAATGATCATCTAGAAATTTTTATCTTATGGGGTCGGGGAAAAAGGGGCGTGGGGAGCTAGTTGCCCTTGTGTCTCTTTTGACTTCTAAAAGGGAACTAGAATTTTCAATTTCCTATCAAATGAGCCCACTCTGAAGTTCATAAAGCATCCCTTCCATAAGAAGCATATATGCCCCCAGGGCAAAACTTACAACGCCTGCCCCCGGAACCCTGGCGGCTGTGTCAGCACAGGAGTTTTAATTATCTGACTTGAACTATTTTCAAACAAAACGTATATCTCAAATATTTTATCTGATGCATTTGGGAAAAAAGGGCGGGGGGGTACTAGCTATACTACGATCACTATTGACTCTTAAAATGTGAACTAGAACTTACAATTTCCAATCAAATGAGCCCTCTCTGAAGTTTACACGAGCATCCCTTCCATAAGAACCTTATATTTCCTCGAGGCATAACTTACAACGCCTGCCCCCAGGCCCTGGGGGTTTTGCCGACACAGGAATTTTTTTTATCTGACATTTGAACTATTTTTAAATTGATATATATGATCTTTGAACTATTTCTAACAAAATGGCTACCTCAAAATTTTTATCGGATGTATTTGGGGAAAAAAGGGCGCGAGGAGAGTAGCTGCCCTCCGATTACTTTTGACTCTTAAAAACTGAACTAGAACTTTCATTTTCCAATCAAATGATCCCTCTCTGAATTTTATACGAGTATCCCTTCCATAAGAACCATACATCCCTCCGGGGTATAAATTATAACGCCTGCCCCCTGATCCTGTGGGGCTTTGTCGACACCGGAGTTTTGCGCATCTAGTCTTTGAACTATTTTTAACAAAATTTCTATCACTAAATTTTAATCTGATGCATTTGAGGAAAAAAGACGTAGTGGGAGGGGCTAGTTACCCTTCAGTCACTTTTGACTCTCTTGAGCTTATACCAGCATCCCTTCCATAGGAACCTTATATGTCCCCAGGGCACAAATTACAACGGCTGCTCCTTAGCCCTGGGGTCTATGTTGACACCGGAGTTTTTGTTCTCTAACCTTTGAACTATCTTTAACAAAATTTCTATCTCAAAATTTCTATCTGATGTATTTGAGGATAAAGAGCGTA
This sequence comes from Artemia franciscana, assembly GCF_032884065.1. Classification (NCBI taxonomy): domain Eukaryota; kingdom Metazoa; phylum Arthropoda; class Branchiopoda; order Anostraca; family Artemiidae; genus Artemia; species Artemia franciscana. Next base: position 17,161,726 of record NC_088863.1, read on the forward strand.
GTGGGGAGGGAGAGGGGCTAGTTGCCCTTTAATCACTTTTGACTTAGGAAAAGTGAACTAGAAGTTTAAATTTTCCCTTTAGATGAGCCCTCTCTGAAGCTTATACGAGCATCCTTTCCATATGAACCTTATATGCCCCTGGGGTATAACTTACAACGCCTGTCCCCCGGCCCTGGGGGGGTTGTGTTATTTTCGGATTTTTTATACGATTTTGGAACTATTTTTATACAAAATGGCTATGTGAAAATTTTTATCGGATTTATTTGGGGGAAAAGGGGTGTAGAGGGAGGGGGCTAGTTGCCCTTCAACCACTTTTGACTCTGAAAAAGTGAACTCAAACTTTTAATTTTCAATCAAATGAGCCCTCTCCGAAGTTTTATACGAGCATGCCTTCTATAAGAACCATATTTACCCCCAGGGAATAGCTTACAACGCCTGCCCCCGGGTCCTGGGGGGTTGTTTCGATTCTGGAGTTTTGTTATATGATCTTTGAAGTATTTTTAACAAAATAGCTACCTCAAATTTTTTACCAGATTCATTTGGAGAAAAAGGGCGTGGGAGGGCTAGTTGCCCCCCGATCACTTTTGACTCTTAAAAAGAACACTGTCTTAAAAAGAACTGTCAAATTTCCAATCATATGAACCTCTTTTGAAGTTTATACGACGACCTCTTCCATACGAAGTGCCTCTGAAAAAAATAAATAAATAATAAAACATTGGAGTCTTGTGGCCTTTACTGTAGGTAAAGCTATAGCGTTGCCTCTGAAAATAATGAGTAATTGTGAAAGCATTCCCATAATTCTCAGGACAGCAAATATTACAATTGGCAGACCTTCGGGTGGTTTAGCTATTGCGATAAATAATAAGTTTGCCGCTTCTTTGTTAGATCAGAATGACATTTATATTGCTGTTGAGCTATGATGTTTTGAATTGTTGTGTATTTACATCCCGACTATTTACTGTACCCATACATCTGATAAGATGTTTGCATCAGCTTGTGCGTCACTATCGAATATTCTTCATAAAATTCAAGCTACCAACAGGTTGCTTGTCATCTGTGGGTGATTTCAAAACAAATCTGAATGACCCTTCACTGCCGCTTACACATAATTTTTCTGTCGTCACTTCCGCTTGGCGTGTCTGCACTACCTAAATCTAAACCTTTCTCTTTATGTTCATAACTCTGGGTCAACCTCAGACCTCGATTTTGTCCTGCCTCATCCAGAACTTCAATCTACCACTATTACCGTTTCAGATGACATCCTATCAAGCGACAATCTACACCTCCAGTTCAACATTTACATGTCCCCTTGCAGAAATATATGCAGGCAAAATAAAACAAAACCCTGTTGGTTTACAAAAGTATCATGGGATCACATATATCTATATATATATTTTCCTTTCAGTCCACGTGATTCTTTGTCGATGAAAATAAAAATCTCTTTCCAGCTTCTGTTTACTTCACTAAAAGGGAACCCATTGGACCTTGATTGCTTTCTAGCTGAGCTGACGCAGACTCTAAGGTAGCCTCTTCTGTATCTGGTTTTGGTTTCGGATTTGGGCCGACTGTGATCTTCCTCACTCGGGTGTTAATTTTTCAATCGTTAAGGAAGCCAAACATAAGTCCCGAAAAGCTCTCCGTCGTTGGAAAAATAGACAAGTTCAAAAAGCAACACGTGAGATAAAAATCATCCCCAGCAGCTTTGGAGGAAAGTTTAAAAGCTGACCTCAAGTTCCTCCTCGCAATCTAACCCTATCTATGTCGCTTCCCGGGAAAGACATATTTCTTCGCTTTTCTCCGATAATCATCATCTAGTTGAAGCTACCTATAAAAATGCCCTCCTCCACTATATGTCAAAACTTTACCACCGGAGGAATTCTGTCATTGTTGTCAAACAATGACTCAAACCGGAGGAATTCTGTCGCAAATTTGTCTAATGAAACCTGGTAAAGCCCCAGGATACGATGGGATGCAAACTTCGCACCTCCTACACGCTGCTCCACTTCTTATGCAGTATTTGTCACTATTATTTCAGGCTTGTGTTTCTCAGCAACATATTCAAGCTACTCTTTCGGAAGGTCTGTTACCAGTATCTTAAAGAAGGGCAAAACCCAAAGGTTTGTGAATCGACCAATTACTATTTGCTCCAAAATTGGTAAGTTTTTTGAAAAACCGATCTTCTACGAAATAAACACAAAGTGCGACCATGGGGACAACCAGTTAGGGTTTCGCAAAGGCTTGGGTGGTCAAAATGCACACTTATATTTTGTGGAAAAGTTTTTTTAAATAATTTCAGTTGGTTTTATATTGACATTGTCTCTTTCAGGGAAACTGGATTGAAAAGCTGATTGCCCTTCAATCACTTTTGACCCTTATAAAGGGCACTAGAACTTTTGATTTCGAAATCAATTAGCTCCTTTAAAATATCAATAATATTACTAGTTATGATAGAGCAGCGCTGCTTATGATATTGTTTATATGCCCTTTTAATACAGGCATGCATATAGTTTTTTTTCGTTTAATTGAAACTCTCCCGAAAACATTCCCTACAAGTTTCAACTTATTGCCCTTAGTATCATTACTTACAGTAACCGAAGAAGCAGCATTAAAAGTCTACATAGCGTCCTCTGGCTAGTTCAAAATCCGCCACAACTTATCCTTAAAGGTCTAACTTAATAATGTAAGCCATTATTGTGATATTGCTATTTCACCCTTTTGACAATTTCCATGGTCATAGTTCGTCTTGATTTAGATCAACATCTGCCTAAATATTCCGTGAAAGCTTCACCATACACTTAGCTTGTGCAGTGGCAATAATCGTAATGGGAATAGTGGCATTAGTAGCAGTATGCACATATCATCTTTTTCTTCTTTTTTTCATCATCCCCTTCAAAACTTAAAACTTAAATAAAGTCTTAATATACGCTGTTTTGACAGTATAAGTGCGCATAGTGCCTTTGGTTAGTTTGAATCTGCCATCAATATTCTCTCGAATTTTATCCTCATAGATTTAACCTTATTAGTACTGGTATCACAGTAGTTGTGGTAATAGTAGGAACAGTAGTAGCAGTGTTAGTATTACACTAGTAGTAATAGTAACAGTAGTAGCAACAGCATTAATAGGAATAGCTGCATGTACACCTTGCCTTTTGATCAGTTGAACATCCCTTTCATGATATCCTAGAAGTTTTACTTTAGCATGGCAAGCCATTTCAAAAATATTGCTGATTTGCGCTTTTGAACCCTTTTTGACGCCCTTTCATCTTAATACTCAAAGCCTTAAAAGCAATTGCAACAGAAGAAGTAGTTGGAGTATTTTAGCAGCAGTAGCAGTATTAGTAAAAGTAGCAGTGGTAGTAGTGTTAGTAGTGACATGCATATACTACTGTTTTGTCAACTGATCATTCCTTTAAGTATTCTCTGAAAGTTCCAACTTAATACCCAAATCTATTCTTAAGATACACACTTTTGACAAACTACATGCATAGTGTCTTTTGATTTGTTCAATTTTTCTCTCAATATTCGGTCAAATTCTTAACCTCATACGCTTAGCCTTAATTGTGCTAGTATCACGGTAGTAATGATAGAAGTAGGAACAGTAGTAGTAGTAATACTGTATTATTATTAGTAGCAGTAACAGCAGTATTAATAGCAGTAGTAGGTTCATTTTGCCTTTTGGTCAAATGAATATCCCACTCATGATACTCCTGAAGTTCCTCTTCATGCAGTAATCTATTCTCGAAATTGCTGATACGCCTGTATTATCAATGCATATAATATTCCTTGATTTAGTTCAACATTTCCCCTTAACGTTTCCTCAGATGTTTATTTGAATGTTTTCAGCCTTAGCAGTTCCCACTACAGAAGTAGCAGTTTTAGTGACAGTATAGGTAAAAGTAGTTGTGGTAGCAGTAGAAGCAGCAGTAGTTGTAGTAGCGTGCAAATACTGCCTTTTGGTCAATTAATCATCTCCCTTATCATTGCCCGAGAGTTCCAAATTAATATACTCAGTCATTCCTGAGTCAGACCCTTTTGACAACCCATATATACATAATATTTTTGATTTAGTTCAACATTCCTTGAAAGACTCACCTTAATACCCTCCATATTTTGGGAAAGTAGTAGTCAAATATGCATACCTTTTCTTGATAACATATACTATACATAAACAATGATTTGCATTGTCAGCCTTAATCAGGTTAATTCCTGCTTGTTTTGAGTTTGACTTGGTTATTTATTATAATTTCTGGTCGTTTTGGGTTTCATTTATTTATTGATGCTGATTTGTGGTAGTTTTACGCTTGGTAGATTATTTGATTTTTTTTTACTCATTTTTGGTTTAATGAAGTTCTTTATTTTTCCTTGAAAAACTTATTTTGTGGAAGAAGATTATTTTAATGAATAATTTAGAAAAAGAATTGAAAAAAGTTAAATATTCTAAAATACATTATCCCTTTCCATCTTCAAGCATAAAAATATGTATATCTTCTACCTTAAATCTCTTAAAATATTACAACTTGAAGGGCTGACGGGTTTTAGGGGAAAACTTGGCAATTACTAAATCTGGGATTTGATCAAACGAAAAGAGGAAAATTGGAGTTCTAGTAAGACTAACAACTTCTTCATCTTCATTAAATCTAACAGTACGTTTTAAACTAATAATCAGACATCAGGAAATTTACATGCCTATCAGTACTGTCACACTGTCTGCTTTCATTGAAAGAGCTAGTGGTTGGCTTTACAATAGTTACTTATTTCTTAAATATATAAAAGAACTGCTGCTAGTATAAAAAAAAACAATAACCAAATGCTATCTTACGTTTGGCGTTTCGAGGTTTTTCTTCAAACTTCATTATTGTGACTTTTCATAAACTAAGATTGGATAATTAGAACTAATCTAATCTTGCCAATTACACTAATATCACTAGTTTTACATTATTATTATGCTGCCATTGTATTAGCTACCCATCCGAGTCTTTGACTTATGCAATGTGTTGTTACGTGTTAGTGAATAAATGGTAGATTTAGTTCATACTTTCGTGCCCCAGGGGCACCACTTGAGGGGGGTACTTACTCCACTTATATTTCGAGAAATACCTTTTTTTGTATCTTGATTATTTTATTAAAAAGGAATTGCAAACCAAAAATCTACATTAGTGTAAATTGGCACCCTGCTTTTTTCCACAGACTCTGGATATCAAATCTTAAAGCATGGAAATAAATACAAATGCGAATATTCATTCAACTTGATTGGTAGCTGGAGGTTTTTATTTTTAGCTAATTAATTCCAATGGTGGAATATATAAAACTCTAATACTAGATTTTTTTTTTTTATTCTAACCTGAATTTGAAAATGCACTGAAAGATTAAACATAACAATAATAGGTCTAAATTCTGTCATTCAAAATTATTCGGTGGTATGTTTTAGGCCTAATATGTTTACGCATTTTTTTTCAGAGAGAGGGAAAAGGCACAGACCCAAAACCCCCCTAACTGTACATAAATGCCAACATTAGGCTACTTGTTCAGGTCTTATCTTCTAAAATAGGATGATTATGGGTTTTCAACTAGTTTCTACACTTGATAACCTAGTTCTTTAAATTAAAAATAGAAAAAACACTTGAGGAAAAGGAAGTAATTACCTTAATAAAATTGGCTGTAGACATTTAACGCTGCAAATATTGAATGACGGTGATTCAATTAGCCTGAAAATTATGAAATTAAATTGGTAAAGTCAGGTCTTGACATTAAATATATCAAATACTGGTTAGTAAGTAACAAAAATCACAGCAAATTGCAATGCAGATTACAAATTTCCAAAAATGGGCGATAACTAGTAAAACCTTGTTCTAATACCGTGTTCTTTTTATTGTAGTCAATTTAGACTTTGGCAAAATATAAAATCTACATTATAAAACAAACTCAAAATTCGATATTTAAAATGCCTGTATCTCAAAAATAATTTCAAGTTTTAAGCCATTATTAATGATAGCTATTCAATTGATTAAGAGCAATGCTAAAAATCGAAGGTTTTCAGGTGAGTCACAAAAAAAACAGCAAAATAAATGAGCCATCAGAAAATATATTGAAGAAAATATGGTATTCAACAGTTTTTCCCAACAAAACGAAACTGCTTTTTAACGCATATTTAGAACATTGGCACTGCTAAGAGGAAGTTATGGAGCATTTATAATTTCAACAGGAAAAAAGTTATGTGACTGAGGTGATCTTTCTTGTTTGTTTTAAATCAAAACAAGCTTTTGCAATGGATCTATTTTTCCAAGTTAAGAATCAAAGAAATTTTCAGGCGAAAATTTACTTCTGAAAGGTAGTAAATAAAAGGGTAAAATAAAATCATATTCCAATAGAAAGCTTTACTAATGACAAGATTTTTTTTTTAAAGTCACTTGTGTAAAATAAATTAGAAAAAAAAATACAGGTTATTCTCCAGTGAAATCCTGGCCTTCCTTTTTCTTTTAGAAACCTATTTCTAGTAATGCTAAAATTTCATAATAGGACAGCCAGGAACAGAAAGCAAATACATTTCCACAAAGTGAACTGGAAAATGGGGTGCTATATTGAAAAAAATAAACCCTGAAGACTGGCATGCAGCAACACTGTACAACAGTTAGCAACTTCTAGCTAAATTCTAACCCTATTATATTGTAATAGTATAATTTTATATAATAAATATAACAGTATAATAATAATAGCATAATAATTTCTATAACAGGATAATTTTGTAACCCTTCCACGTGTAGAAATACATTCAAAATTAGGAACTGGAAAGGTGTCTTCAACCTTCCACCACCATTTCTCCTAAATCAAGCCACTAATCCTTAATGAAAATATATATTTTGCAGTACAGAGATAAAACTTCAAGAATTAAGTCGGTTTTCTTAATGATGGTCTTAGATGGTGTGTTTCACACCACGTGCTTTCCCCTTTATTATGAGTAAAACGTGAAAATTTCTAGGAGAACATGCCCAAACCTAACTTGGAAGTAATATTTACCTTCAATTGCATTTGCTAGTAAGATTGTATAAGACCTGTAGGTATGACGCCGGTGGTGTAGCCTCATTATGCCTGGAAGGTACGAACTTCTTCCCATACCTTGTCAACACCTGTATAAAATAAGTAGAGGGTTCTAGACTTGATGGTTCGTTTAGAAAGACTGTACCAGAATGTAAAAGGAAAGTAGCAAAGCAGTTCTGTCATTTTTTTTCTCAGAAACCGAAGGAGAATAAACCTTTTTCATGCGCCAAGAAATAGTTGGGGTTCTTTTCCTTAGACTTGAGAAGTTTTGTTTCATTACACATCCCCTCCCTATTTTTTCCTGTTTGCAAGAGTTGGCAAGTTCAAAAAATTTTGGCAGTGTTCATATGGCGTTTTTGAAGGGTGAGGATGACCGAAGGCTATGGATTTGACAACAAACTCATGCCGAGGGGATACAAGAATCACACCAAAAAAGTAGGAACAGACAAAGGCATTGTAAACCCTCATTACAATTTATGGCTTTCTTGTCAGAAATGTGTGGTTGAAGTACCTCCAAGTCCTTCTTATCATCAACTGTCCCCAACTCGCTGTCCTCAATATGCCAGATGATAATGATTATTGAGGCCTAATTGCAACACTTTGGATTTTGAAATGTTGAATTACAAAGGCAATACAAAAGAACAAATTAGGAGTTTGCTAAGGTCCAGCAGAACACAAGCTAACACTACACTTCTGCCAACAGGTCCTATGAGTTTGCACTTGCCACCACATAGTGTTAATGATTTATATAGCAACGTTGAACAGTCATTAATCTAGATGATGAACAAGGCTGGCCAAAGAATGAATCCTTGTAAGATACCACTTACAACTGGAACATATGGAAAAATACTGGCACTATCATTACATATTATGACTTTTGCTAACTTTCTGCTAAAAAGTCCTCAATCCAATCAGTTAACTGATCACATTCTTGATAGAATTTTACCTTCACCATTAGGTAAGAACTGATCAACTTTGTCAAAACTCTCAGGTTAACCAAAGAACACAATGTCAGCTGGGATTGTCCATTTCCAGAATAGTTGCCATTTAATTATAAGAATGGATGAAGTTGGTGTTAACTGCATTTTATTTACTTTTAGTAAGAGAATAGTTTAATTGCATTCAAAGGATATTTTATTTCAAACCTTGATATATACCAATGTTCTTTTATAGGACCTTTACATTTAATTCAAGTTTTAGTTATATTCAATTTAGGTTAGTTCAAGTTTAGAATCAGAGTTGGTTTGCCACAGCCAGCTATGGTATTCTTTTACCAAATTTGGAATAAATTTGTTTGCAATATTTGTTTTGTTAATTTGGCCAGCGGATTTATATTATAATATTCAACCATAGGCAGCGCAATAGCACTACCTAAGTAAAGAGCAATATGGGCAAAATGTATTTTTTTGGGGGGGGGGAGATCAGGGCACACCATACTGAAAGAGTTGTCATAAAACTTTGAAAAGGACTCTTTTCAAGAGTCCGAGAGAAAAGAAAACTTTGAAAAAACTTATATGCCCCTGGGGCATAACTTACAATCCCTACCCCCAAACTCTAGGGGATTCTGTCCACCCCAAGGGGCTTATTTTATTATCTTTGGACTATTTTTGAACAAATGACTGTCTCAAAATTTTTATCAAGTGCATTTGTGGAAAATAAAACAAAGAAGGAATGGGGCAACTGTCCCCAATCATTTCACCTCTTAAAAGGGAACTAGAGCATCTAATTTTGAATCAAATGAGCCCCCTCAGGAGTTTACAGGACAGCTATTTCCATAAAAACCTTATATGCCCTGGAGCATAACTTATAGACCTTTTTCTATGGGTTCAGGGGGAGGGGAGTGTCTTCCTCACAGACATAAGTTCCAGACCCTTCAACCAGGCTAAACAAAATGGCTATTTCAAAATTTTAATTAGATATGTTTTGAGAATTGACAGGCATAGGGGGCTAGTTGCCCTCCAATCACTTTTGACTTTAAAAAAAAGCCCTTTCAATTTCAAATTGAATGAGCCTTTTTTGAAATTTCTACAGCAACCAATGGCCATCTCAAAATTTCTGTCCAATGCATTTAGGAAAAATACATGGTGTTGGGGGTGGTATCCACCCTCCAAACAATTTGAATCTTAAAAAGGGTATTAGAACTTCTGATTATCAATCCAGTAAGCCTCTCCAAAGTTTATATGAGCACTTTTATGTTAAATCCTTATATGTCCCATGGCATAACTTACAACCCTTGTGGTTGGGGGCATAAATATGCTGAAATGCTGATAAATGCATAAAATGCATTAATGCTGATAACCCTAATGCCTTCTCAAGACCAGAACATAATTTACACTTTTCTGAAAACAAAATGCATTTGAGATGTTTTCACTTTTTTTACTTTCATAAATAAATATTATCAAAACTTATTTTGTTTGATGAAGTTAGGTTTAACCATCATTTAAATATGATAATAAGAAACATAAAGAATCTTTATTTATTTTCTATATTTTTTCTTCTCTTTTTGTTACATAATTTCTCATGTTAAACACTTGATTACAAATAAGTTACAAATTATTATTAAATTTCTTAGAACTTTCATATTTTTTAAAATGGGCATATTGTTTTCTTTCAAAGAAACAATTCATCCTATTGCTAGCAAGTGCAATTTAAGGTAATTGAAAGGGTAACAGACATTTGCACAGACACCTTTCAGAAGCAAAAAAGCCTATGTTAAAAATTTCTGAAAACAGAAGCTGGACCTAGATTTAATCTTTTAAATAAGTCATGTTTAAATGCAGTATCAAATAGAGTTAAGATAATAACAAAAGTAGGGAGTTGGTCAATTATTCTTGTTTTAAGGAGCAAAACCTCACTTGGTAGAGGTGTGGAATAGAATTTATCCAGAAGGAGACAAAATAGAACAAAAAGAGAGATATTTTTATGTTACTAATTTCATGTTCATTTTATGGTTCTGTTCATGTTTGTACTAGTTCATCCTTGACCTCTGGCTGATGGTCCCTGATGAACCATCCTCTAATAATTTTACATAGCTCTAGGCTATATAATTTTTTTTTTTAATTCTTACTTTATAATATGCAGCAAGCATCTACTAACCATATCTACATGTTTGTTCCTTTTTCTATCAATGTTTTTAAATAATTTTGTATAATAAAATTCTAGCTGATCTTATCTGAAACACAGCTATCAGATTTGAAAAAATGACACTATTCACCCAAGAAAATTGCTAAAATTGAGAAATTTTATAAATCTACAAAATTTTTGCCAACAAATAAAAAATACCATTTCTGTAATGTTTGTAGAAATACATTTCAACCCTGTTGGTCAAATGGTACCAGTTTTCAAACAGGATAGCTCTGTTTCAAATAAAATAAAACAGAATTATATTATCAGAAATTATTTAGAGATATAGATGAAAATAAAAAGAAGGTGTTTTATGTGAATAACTGAAACCTGCAGGTGGTACAGCAAGAATCTCACTGTTTCTAAATTTTGGTTTCTATTAAGGGGGATGCATCGTCAAAATAACAAACAAAGCAATGAAAATGAACATAACACTAGCAATATAAATTATCTCTTTATTTATTCAAGCATGACTCCTTCTGAAGAGCTGCTATTCTAGAGCTTTATTCATTTGAAAATCGCCAACTCACTTGTATCATTCCCAAAAGCAGACCATTAAACTTTATTCCCTGTCCTTCCAAATGGACAAATAGCCTATATAGTCCAAATTATAGGCTTTATCCTCAAAGAATTTTTAGAACATGACTGTTTCTTTTGATTAATTTACCTGTAAATAAGCAGAAGGAACAAAAGTAATGGCATTGGCAATTCATTGAATATATTTAATTTGGGTTAGAGTTTTGTCTGTTATGGTGGGAAGGGGTTCAGCTAAGGGTATTTGTCAACAGAACTAGATGGAGAGTAGGAAACATATTAAGAAAGCAATACTTGCTGTATAGTATGCTGAATTATAGTGTATAGTTAATACCCTAATATTTGCACATTGATATACAAATATATAGCCTAAACTATATATTTTCAATGTATTCTACCATCTGTAACTTGTCTCTATAGTTTTTCTTTCATCACAGTTGATTCAATTTACAGGTATATGAGAGGAGGCAACTGAGATGCATTGGAAAATATATATAATTTCAGCTATATATTTGCACATTAGAGAGATTAGGGGTACAGAATAGTGAGGCTGTATACAAGATGTGTTGACTATAATTACTCAACATATTATTAAGAAAGAATTGTTTTCTTAACATATTTCTTTATCTCTAGTTAGTCCTCTAGGCAAATATCCAATAAAGTTTAAGGGTTGGCATTCAGGAATGATAGGATGCAGGCTAAGTAGAGTATTTTAGAATCTTTTAAAGTATTTTCCAGAATCTTAGAGTCTAGTATTTCTTTAAGAAGGTTAGGAGTACTAAACTGATACCATAATCAAAACAATATCTAGCATCATTAAGGGGTATGGGGTCAATTATCATGCTAGTGTTGCCTAGTGACAATAACAACCATTTGTCAGCCTTGCAGATTTGGGAGTTAACTGGGACTACTCTCTTGCTAATTAAACATTTCATTCAGAAAACAACATAGATAGGGATAGCTGAGACTTGGATAATAACCAAGCAATAATAAGGCAATAACCAAGCCTTTGAACAAAAAATTTGCAGTGGGGCTTGCCTACTTCAGATGGGTCTACAGGCTAAAGTATGGTCCAGGAAGGTATGTTGAAGTACCTACCTCCACTCCTTCTCTCTCTAGAGGGCCCTGACCTTTGAAAATATGTGTGTTATAAAAGTGAAACCTAGCAAAATAGATCTTCTGCTTGAATGAAGGGTCAATGTTGGTATTACCTGAACAATTTTGGGGTCATGAAACTAGCCTATTGTTAATAGATGCATTTTGACTTTTTGAACATCTTTTCTCTCTTGCAAAACTACTGCAGACTCACTGTTACGGAGTTATTCCAGCCCTAATATTCTTGTCTTTATACATATAGAATTGCCATCATTTCTGTTTTCATTGATTGGATATTTGAAATTGCAAATCTGTAATAGCCTAGTTTAGAAACAAATTTGGGCTATATATTTGCACATTAGGGGGGTAGGGATAAAGCATAGCATATGTTAAATACATAAACTAACCATTGCTGTATTTAATATATGCTATGCTTTACCCCTCCCCCCTTATGTGCAAATATATAGGCTAATAAGTCCATAATGGTATAATGGTGAGTTTACATTAGTTTTGCAAAAGAGAAAAGATGTTCAAAAAGTCAAAATACATCTATTAACAATAGTTTCATGACCCTAAATAATTGTTCCAGAAATACCAAAACTGACTGAATGAAGTACAGCAAAATTATTTTCAGCTTCACAACGTTGCTCAATCCTAATTTATAAGATTCTAAAGGTATGCCAATACATTTCCTACATTTTGAAGAAAAAACATTGATATGGCTCAGAATTCTACTCAAATAACAGGAATTGCATTTTGAGAACTAAAGGGAGAGAAAAAGCAAAAAATTGACAAGTTTTGAAGTCTTAATCTAAAAAGAATTAAAAGTATCAAGAGCAAAGAGTTTTAAGGCTGGAATAAAAATCAAATCCAAGCAGTCTGCAGTGAGAACCCCACAAGACCTGTATTTCACGTCCTCTCTATTTCTCAGTGTGTCTTCAAATTCAAAATTCGCGTGCTTATTGCCAAAGAGAGAAAGACTTTTCGACACGGGCTACTACTCAAAACATCTACTGTGTACTAGATTTTGGCAAACTTATTCTTCACAAAATTCTACCTTGTTATATTTGAATTTTGTTTATACTGAGGATATATCAGTATACTGAGTATATTGAAATGAAAGTTTGACGAAAATTTGAAGGGAAACGGGAACTAAATCAAAACATACTATGGGCAAAAAGATTATCAAAAGGGCGTATCCGCAGTATCTTTGGAACGGGTTATCTTGTCCAGCCTAAACTTCCAGGCATCATGAGGGTATGTTCAACTGGCCAAAAGGCAACATTTGGAAACTACTATTGGTATTGATACTGTTATTACTGCTAATACTACTACTACTCAAACAAAACTACTACTGCCACTACTACTTCAATTGCAACTACTAATAACGCTAAGAATATTAAGATGAACATTTTGGGATGTATTAAGGGTTAAGTTGAAAAAAATTTAAACATACTATGAACATACAGGTTATCAAAAAGGCATATGGGTAATATCATAGCAACGGCTGATTGTAGTAGGCTGAAACTTCCTGGGCTTCATGAGGGGAATGTTCCAACTGACAAAAAGCCAATATGTTCATGCTACTGCTGCTACTAGTACTTGTTCTATTATTGTTAATGCTACTACTAGTGTTTCAAATAGCACTAATACTACTCCTATTACTATTACTGTGACTGCTTTTTGGGATGTATTTAAGGGTTAAGTTGAAAAAAATTTAAACATACTATGAACATACAGGTTATCAAAAAGGCATATGGGTAATATCATAGCAACGGCTGATTGTAGTAGGCTGAAACTTCCTGGGCTTCATGAGGGGAATGTTCCAACTGACAAAAAGCCAATATGTTCATGCTACTGCTGCTACTAGTACTTGTTCTATTATTGTTAATGCTACTACTAGTGTTAAAACTAGCACTACTACTATTCCTATTACTATTACTGTGACTTCTATTGCAGCTATGGTTAAGGGCGTAGAGTTAAAATCGTCTGGAAATATTGAGGGGTGTAGTTGAGCTGAATCACATTAGGACGTCTGCATGCAGGTTGTCAAAATGGAATTTCAGAAATATCTTAGGAATGGTTTGGTATGTGAAGTTGAAACTTGCAGGGCTTGTGGGAGGGGGTGTTTAAATAACCAAAAGGTAATATTGACATCCTACTGCTACTACTTCTACTACTACTAATTTTATTGCTACTACTATTACTACTGGTTTTGCTACGACTTTTACTAAAGCAAAGGGCATTATCCGAAAATTTTGAGGAACATTGAAACAGTGTTGGGCTAAATCAAAACACACTATACTCAAACATGTTGTCAAAGGGACGCACCAAAAAGGCCTCAGGAACACTTTATGGTACAAAGTTGAATTTTTATTGCGTGTTGAGGTGTGTTTTGAAAGAAAAACAAAAGGTACTATGTGCATACTGCTACTGATGATGCCATGACTACTGCAACTATTGCTATTTAGGCGGACGCCGTTACCAAATCAGAACGAACTATGAGTATGTAGATTTTCAAATGGTAACAGCAATAACACAAGAACTGCTTACATTAATAAGTCGGAACTTTAAGGGTTATGTTGTGGTGGATTTTGAAAAACCAAAAAGCACTATGTGTATATTAATATTAATACTACTACGATTCTTGTAAGTAATGAGGCCAAGGGTGTTAAGACGAAACTTAAAGAGAACGTTTAGGGTGAGTTTCAGTTATATATAAAAAAAAACATACATAAGGAGATTTAAATAAAGGCGATATCACGGGCAGTTCAGCGCTGTCATTAAACTTTAGAAGAAGCTCACTTGACTGAAAATTAAAGTTTCTAGTACATTTTTTAAGAGTCAAAAGTGATTACAGGATAAGTAGTCCCCTTCTAAACCAGTTATTTTCCCAACATATACAATAAAAATTATGAGATAGCCATTATGTTTCAAATTGTTGAAAGATTCAGAAACTACGTTTCTTGCGATGTTGAGGAATTCAGCCCGTCACAGTTCAAAAGAAAGGGCTGTCAGTTATGTAATTTTCTATTATTTGCATATAATATTTGTTTTTGTGGAATAGTGCTTATTTGACCTTTGGTTTTCAAAAAGACCAAGCGCATTCAAGTCAAGCTCTCAGAGAAATCCATTACCACTTCGTTTTCCCTCTTTTGTGGTGCTTATTTGAGTTCTATATCTTTTTTAATCTAGTCATTTCCGTTTTTCTTTCTTTAATTGTAAATTTTTCTTTTTGATATTTTGACATTTAATTTGGATTTTGATTTCAATTGCTCTAATATTTATAGTATTTGACTTAGAATACGAATTTGGATGTTTTTATACTTTTAGTCTGTGATAGCTGCTTGTCCTAATGAATTGTCATTTTATCGCCCCTCCCTTCTGGTTTGTTTTTGTAATTAATTGCATTAATTTAATTTTAGTTATTGGACATTGATTTATTTTGGTTATATTTTACTAATCTGTGCTAAATTTTATTTGTCTATTTTTACACTTGATTGGTATTTTTAACTTTAGTCTTGACGCGTTTGTTGTTGTAACTTCTTTTACCAGACACACGAAGCGAAGTTGGCTCTATAGAGTTTGCTAGAGCCTTTTGAAAATAGATATTATCTTACCAAAATGTCATATGCGTACAGGCTGTCAAACACACTATATGTATGCAGGCTGTTAAATGACTATTTCTGCCGTAAATCAGCTGAGAGTGCTAGGTTGGAACTTTGACAGCATACTGAGGGGTATGTTAAGCAAACAAGATTCATTATATGCTTAATACTGCTAATGGTAGTAGTACTACTACTGTTGCTGTTAGTGCTAGTATTACCATGGCTGATGGCGATAATGATGAACTTTCATCATTAAAGGGTGACAAAAGATATTGTAAGAATGCATGTTATCAACAGGATTTACAAGAAATATCGCAAAAATGACTTAAAGTATTCAAACTGAAACTACCAGGGCATGAGACGAGGATGTTGTACGAGACCAAAAAGGCACAATGTGAATGCCATTACTGTTTACTACCAATACTACTACTATTTCTATCACTAATGCAATTCATGTTGCTTCTACTATCACTTTTGCTAGGCTATATGGTATTACAAGGTATACCAGCTAGAAAAGGGTATACCGTATATCCTAGAATCAGGTATAAAGTAGAAACTTACGACGGATAGTTTATGTTGCTATAGAATTAAATCATAAGAGACTATGTGTATGCTGGTTGTCAATTTTACGTCTCAGCAATATCTCAAAAACCATTGAGGGCATTAAGTTGAAACTTTCAGGGCTACTACCATTACTAAATCTGCTCTTGCTGTTGGACCGAATAAAAGGATAGAAATGAATTCAGGTTGTCAAACTAGCATGTAAAGAATGTTTTGGGAATTGTACTAAGTTTTATTTTTCAGAAAAACTTGAGAAGCCGTAAAACAATGAATTAAATAGTTCTATGTCTGTCTAAATTTATATAAAGGCGTGTGTTATTGATGGAATAATTTTTCCAGTATAAATATAGTAAGCCGAGCTTTGGATTTGTTTCAACTTTATTCAGCATACTACCAATATTTTCTCAAAATTTCGTGTTAATACCCCTAGACTTTATAGTTGTAGTTGAAATAATATGAGTAATATACGTCTAACACCTTTGGGTTGCTTCAATATTCCGTAACATACACTTAAACTTTTAACTTATTTACACTGTTTTTGAAATAAAGCTGTTTACACATTATTCATTTTGCCCAGTTCAACATCCTCCTTAACATGTCCTGAAAATTTCAATTTAATACACTAGAAAATTCTTTGGATACACCCTTTTGACACCCTGTTTGTACAGAGTGTGTTTTTATTTGAACCAACATTCCCCTAAACATTCCCTGAAAGTTTCAACTTTCTACCCTTAGCCTCAGTAATAGTGATGCTGGCAATATCAGTAATAGTAGCAGTACACAGTGTTTTTTGATTAACTTCAACCTACCCCTAAATGTCCCTTGAAAGTTTTAGCTTAATATCCTTGACCTCAGTGGAAGTAGTAGTCGTGCCGGTCGTAATAGTTACACTACTAGAAACATTCGCATAAATGCCTTTTGGTATTGTTCAAGCTCCCCCTTTACACATCTTTGGTCAATTGATCATTCCCTTTATTATTCTTAAACTTCCATTTTAATACTCTCAATAACTCCTAAGCTTCGATGAAAGTTCCTCATGAGTTTCCCCATATGTCAGGTAAAAAAAAAAAGCTAAAACAAAAAATAGAGCAAGACAAGGGTTAAAAATATCAATAAAGAGTATAAACGGTCAATAAAAATGCAACGCAAATTAGTAAAACGTAAAAAGAAAAAAAAACATTTCCAAGAACTAAAATCAACTTAATGCGATTAGGTTGAAAACAAAAGGAGGGGGGGGGGGGATAATAAAATGATAATACATTATGGCAATAGCCGAATTCGTATTCTAAGTTAAATGTGTTGTTTTAGTGCGGTAATACGTGCGGCGTTAAGAGTGCAAGCTTTTGCACAGACTCAATTTTGTCACTAAGGTCACTTGAAAGTTGCGCGTGCCAAACTGGATAAGGAAAGCGTTTTTGATTTAGTTCAACGCTACCCTCTGCATTACCTGAAAGCTTCACTTGAATGCACTTTGTCCTTTTGAGAAAAAAGTTCAAATATATCCTCTTTCAGTTTTGTAATACCATCAAATTCCTGGTGGGGGAGGGGGGCAAGTTGGAGCCAGTTCTCCCAAATCAAGTGAGAGTGACAATGAAAACCGAAAACTTAGCTATATAGTAACAAAAAAAGTTGGATAATCTAAAAAAAAACTAACCTGTTTCTGCCGATACTTGAATTACTGAGGCTTATCTTAAATTCAACATGGTTTTTGGAGCAACTAAATTTCAGACGGGGGCCAATTAGGGTCTGGACGGGTGGGGGGGGGGGGGGGAAATCAGGTCTGGAAGGATTAACTGCCCCCCCCCCCCAGCCCCAATAAGAAATTAGAGCCAACATGAAAATCATGGAAAAGTTTCATAGCTTAAAGACCTCACTCTGAGGACTGTGAAGAGTTGACATACTAACATCCTCAGAGACATAGTTACTGGTCTTCTCAACTAGGCAGAATAAAATGGCTATCTCAAAATTTTGATTGAACGTGTTTGGAGAAATAATTGACTAAGGAGGCGGCTACTCGCCCTGTAATCATTTTGACTCATATAAAGCACAAGCCTTTGCATACCTTTGAAAATCTGCACGAATATATATTTTTTTTTCAATTGAAATCCCCTTAAACGTTCCTTACAAGTTTCACCTTAACACGCCGAGCCACCTTCGATGAACATTCATATATATAGAAGGCTTTTCTCGGGAAGGGATACAAACTAATTTCTAATCTCCTTTCGCTTTGATTAAACTTGAATGTAGGTTGTGATGGCTGATAGCTCCCTTGTTAATGCAGCAAACTGTTTTCTTTGAAAGATAAAATATTACATTCATATATTTACCCGCACAAGGGGTGGAGATGTTACGTGTTATTTCCATTTATTTTTATATATTAAACAGTTATGAGGCAAAAAACGGTGAGTAAAAAATGACTTGCGCTTACAGTAGCTAGAACTTTAAAAAAGCTTTGATAGCAAAACAAACATTACAAGAATTGACTTTTACGAAAATTCCGAAGATTTATTTGCCAAGTTTAAAGCTACCTAAATAAAATTACGAGTCTGGGAATAATCCCTATTCACGAAAGAAGACGCGAACAAATAATAACGAAGACCACAATACCTTTTCATCAAAAAAAAACAGAGTAGATAGCGACTAAATTTGCAAAGACAGTGAATAACAGAGTGATTACAACCAAAGCAAGCGGTTTGATTATATGATCAAACACCAAAAACTGTGTTTGTGTGTTGTGTGCTTGTGTGTGTGTCACGCACACACACTTCAATTTATTTTCAAACATACACACTTCAAGTTGCAGGGGACGGGGAATTTAAAGAAACCGCAAGGGAGTATTAAAAAATTCAAAAGTGCTGGGGAATACCTCTCACAAGATTTTAAGCAGAAAAACCGACAAAAATTACATCTTTGATGGGGGTTGATACTTCACTAAATTCAAGTGAGTTTCGTTGTCAAAGTTTGTATATAATGCACATACTACAGCATGCACTTACCACATACTACAAGATATGAAAGCGCTTATTTATTTGTAAATACTACGTATACTAAAGAAATTCAATTATTTATAGGGTTTCTTCAGTCAATAGTAATGAGATGCTTCATTGTTTCCCAGTGACAAGAGAACACTGCAGTAGAGTTTTTGAGTTCTACCTCATAGTTTCGATAGTTATATATTAGCTGTAAGGTAGGAAGACATTTATTAAGCATTTCGAGTGTTTGAATGATAAAAAACACTAACTTTGCCTGTTTAAATGGGTGTGGTGGTGGGGAGTAAAAAAAAATAAATAAAAGAGTTATGAAATATTACAAAATACTCTTTCCGTGTACGTATCTTGGGTATGTACACGGAACGTACCAATTATAATGAATAATTGTTTTTATGGAGATAATATGACTCCATAATTGTTTTTATGGAGAAAGAAATAAAAAATAGGTTTTTTTTAACTGAAAGTAATGAGCAACATTAGAACTTAAAACAAACAGAAATTACTCCGTATTTGATAGGGGCTGTTCCCTCCTCAACGGACCGCTCTTTACGCTAAAGTTTGACTCTTTTTCTCAACTTTACTTTTTAAAACAGCAAAAAAATAAGCGTAAAGAGCGGGGCGTTGAGGAAGGAACGACCCCTTTCAACTACAGGGTAATTTCTGTTCGTTTTAAGCTTTAATGTCACTCATTACTTACAGTTAAAAAAACCTGTTATTTTTTATTTAATTTCTGAATGTTTTTTAATTAATGCATGTTTTGATTTTGGATATCTGCACATGAATAATTAAAACAAAATTTGCATTATTTTATTTTTGGCTAAATGGCTTTCTCATAGTTTTGATCGGACGATTTTGAAAAATCTTTGGGTAGAGGCCTAGTTGCCCTCCAATTTTTACGAGGCGACTGGAACTTTTAATTTTTTACGAACGTTTATATTAGTGAAAAATATACATAACTTACGAATTAACTTACGTAACGAGCTTATATATTCGTATGTTTTTATTATGTATATATCTCCCCCTCCTCAACACCTAACTCTTTACACTAAAGCTTAAATTTTGTCCCAATTCCTCAAGAATAACCCCTGAATCACAAAGGCCGTAGAACAAATATTTGAAATTATTAAAAATATTTTAGCGTAAAGAGCGAGGTAGGTATTAGGAGTAAGTGAACCCTATATGCGCAATATTTTCTGTTCGGTTTAAGTTTTAATGGTGCTCCTTACGTTCATTTGAATTTTTTTTTTCATATTTATATTTTCATTGTTTTTTCAAATAATGATGGAAAATCCCCCTTCATGGAAATTCTCTTCCACCAAGACAAATTCCTCCATAGAAATATCACCCCACGTAAGGGGGCCTAGGTGCCCTCCAATTTTTGGTCACTTAAAAAGGGCACTAGAACTTTTAATTTCCGTTAGAATAAGCCTTATTACGACATTTCAGGACCACTGAGTCGATACAATCACTCCTGGGAAAAAAAACACAAAAAAGACACGCATTCATGGTCTGTCTTCTGGCAAAAAATACAAAATTCCGATTTTTTGTAGATACGAGCTTGAAACTTGTAGTATCTGACGCTGTAGCCATGACTTAAGGAGAAAAATTGTGCAATTAAATAAAAAAACGAGTTTTTTTAAATAAAAGTAAGGAGCGACATTAAAACTTAAAACGAACAGAAATTACTCCGTATATGAAAGGGGCTTTCCCTCCTAAGCACCTCGCTCTTTATGCTAAAGTTTGACTCTTTCTTTTAACTCTACTTCTTAAAACAGTAAAAAACATTAGCGTAAAGAGCGGGGCGTTGAGGAGAGAAAGCCCCTTTCATATACAGAGTAATTTCTGTTCGTTTCAAGTTTTAATGTCACTCCTTACTTTCATTTAAAAAAGCTTGTTTTTTATATATTTAATTTCAGGACGTATTTTAATTAATGCATGTTTTGATCTTGGCTCTTCGCACATAAATAATTAAAATGAAATTTACATACTTTTTTTTTGGCTTAATGGCTTTCTCATAGTCTTAATCGGAAGTTTTGAGAAAAAGGAGCGAGGAAGGAAGCCTAGTTACCCTCCAATGTTTTGATTACTTAAAAAGGCAACTAGAACTTTTAATTTTTTACGAACATTTTCATTGGTAAAAAAATATGCGTAATTTACGAATTAACTTACGTAACGAAATTCTATATTCGTATGTTTTTATTGCGTATATGAGGGGGTTCACCCCTCGTCGATACCTCGCTCTTTAAACTAAAGCTCAAATTCTGTCCCAATTCCTTAAGAATGACCCTTGAATCACAAAGGCCGTAGAATAAATAGTTAAAATTACTAAAAATACTTTAGCGTAAAGAGCGAGGTATTACGAGGAGGTAAACCCCTCATATGCGTAATAATTTCTGCTCATTTTAAGTTTTAATGCTGCTCCTCACTCTCAGTAGAAAAAAACTTTTCATATTTATTTTTTCTTTGTTTTTTAAATAATGCTAAAGAAATCCTGCGCCTCCTTCATTGAAAGTCTCTTCTCAATTGAAAAGTTTTTCCATGGAAAGATCCTCCCACGTAGCCCCCCCCACCTCAACTCTTCCTACCAAACAATAAAAATCCCCCTGAAAACTTCCGTACACTTCCCACTAACCATTACTATATATAAACACAGGTCAAAGTTTGTAACTTGCAACCCCTCCCACGGGGACTACGGGGGAGTAAGTCGTCCCCAAAGACAGAGTTATTAGGTTTTTTTTACTATGGTGAATAAAATGGCTATCTCAGAATTTTAATCCGGCGACCTTGGGGAAAAGATCAGCGTGGGAGGGGGTCCGAGGGAGTACATGCCCTCCATTTTTTTGGTTTCTTAAAAAGGGCACTAGAACTTTTAATTTCCGTTAGAATTAGCCCTCTCGCTATATTCTAGGACCACTGGGTCGATACGATCACCCTTGGAAAAAACAAACAAACAAATAAACACGTATCCGTGATTTGTCGTCTGGCAAAAATGCGAAATTCCACATTTTTGTAGATAGGAGCTTGAAAATTCTACAATAAGGTTCTCTGATACGCTAAATCTGATAGTGTGATTATCGTTAAGATTGTATGAGTTTTAGGGGGCGTTTCCCCTATTTTCTAAAATGAGGCAAATTTTCTCAGGCTCTTAACTTTTGATAAGTAAGACTAATCTTGATGAAAGTTATATATTTAAAGTTAGCATTAAAATGTGATTTTTTTGCTGTAACTATTGGTATCAAAATTCCATTTTTTAGAGTTTTGGTTACTATTGAGCTGGGTCGCTCCTTACTGCAGTTCGTTACCTCGAACTGTTTGAAAACTTGTTTACTATGCTCTACAGTCAGGGCTGCATTCATCATTGATCGAAGTAGAATGTAACTGGGTTTAAAGCTTAAAAAGGATGGCGAATTAATGAAAAAAGTGAGTTGAAGGAAAATTCAAATGTAAATATTTAAGTGTTTACTTTTTGATATACAGAAGTAAAGCTTAAAAAGGATGGTTACTATTGAGCTGGGTCGCTCCTTACTACAGTTCGTTACCACAAACTGTTTGAAAACTTGTGTAAGCTCTACAGTCAGGGCTGCATTCATCATTGATCGAAGTGGAATGTAACTGGGTTTAAAGCTTAAAAAGGATGGCGAATTAATGAAAAAAGTGAGTTGAAGGAAAATTCAAATGTAAATATTTAAGTGTTTACTTTTTGATATACAGAAGTTAAGAGGCATTTGAGATTTGTCTCCGTATGTTAGGCTCCTGATTCTTTGAAATATTTATTTGGTTTCGCAATTCACCCAAGAATTTCTTTTTTCAGAGTGTAAGGTTTATCGTATGTAAGTATCAATGAAAAATACTAGCGATTTAGTGACAGCCTCTTTATGGAGTAAAATTAAATAAAAAAACAAGTTTTTTTTACTGAAAGTAAGGAGCGACATTAATACTTAAAACGGACAGAAATTACCCCGTATATGGAAGGGGCTGCTCCCTCTTCAACGCCTTGCTCTTTGCACTAAAGTTTGACTCTTTCTCTCAACTCTACTTTTTAAAACAGTAAAAACATTAGCGTAAAGAGCAGGGCGTTAAAAAGGGAGCGGCCCCTTTCATATACGGGGTAATTTCTGTCCGTTTTAAGTATTAATGTCGCTCCTTACTCCTTACTTACATATACGGGGTAATTTCTGTTCGTTTTAAGTATTAATGTCGCTCCTTACTTTCAGTAAAAAAACTTGTTTTCTTATATAATTTCTGAACGTTTTTTAGTTAATCCATGCTTTGATTTCGGCTCTCCGCAGATGAATAACTAAAGCGAAATTTGTATATTTATTTATTTGGCTAAATGGCTTTTCCATAGTTTTGATCGAATGATTTTGAGAAAAAAGGAGGGGGACCCATTTACCCTCCTATTTTTTGGGTACTTAAAAAGGCAACTAGAACTTTTAGTTTTTTACGAACATTTTCATTAGTAAAAGATATACGTAGCTTACGAATCAGCTTACGCAGCAAACTTCTATATTCGCATCTTTTTAGTACGTATATGAGAGGGTTCAGCCACTCGTCAATACCTCCTCAATAACTCTTTACATTAAAGCTTAAATTTTGTCGCCTGAATCGCAAAGGCCGTAAAATAAATAGTTGAAATTACTAAAAATCCTTTAGCGTAAGGAGTAAGGTATTAGGAGGAGATGAACCCCTTATATGCGTAATATTTTCTGTTTTTTTTTTTTAAGTTTTAATGCTACTCTTTCCAGTTGAAAAAAAACTTATTCATAATCATTTTTGCATTGTTTTTTTCAATAATGCCAGAAAATGCTGCGCCCCCTTTATGGAAATTTTCTTCCCCCACGACAAATTCCTCCATGGAAAATCTCCCCCACATAACCCCCTCTTCTCAACCCCCCTCCCAACCAAAAATTCCCCTGAAAACGTCTGTACACTTCCCAATAACCATTATTATATGCAAACACTTGTCAAAATTTGCAACTTGCAGCCCCTCCCACGGGGACTTTGGGGGAGTAAGTCGTCCCAGAAGACATAATCATAAGGTTTTTCGACTATGCTGAATAAAATGGCTATTTCAGAATTTTGATCCGACGATTTTGGGAGACAAATGAGCGTGGGAGGGGGCCTAGGTACCCTCCAATTTTTTGGTCACTTAAAAAGGGCACTAAAAATTTTTATTTCCGTTCGAATGAGCCCTCTTGCAAAATTCTGGGACCACTGAGTCGGTACGATCACCCCTGGGAAAAAGAAAAAAAAAAAAAACAACAAATAAACAGGCATCCGTGATTTGTCTTCTGGCAAAAAATGCAAAATTCCACATTTTTGTAGATAGGAGCTTGGAGCTTGTACAATAGTGTTTTCTAATACGCTGAATCTGATGGTGTGATTTTGGTTAAGATTCTATGAGTTCTAGGGGGTGTTTCCCCTATTTTCTAAATAGAGCAAATTTTCTAAATAGAGCAAATTTTTTAAGGCTCGTAACTTTTGATGGGTAAGACTAAACTTGATTAAACTTATATATTTAAAATAAGCATTAAAATTCGATTGTTTGATGTAACTATTGGTATCAAAATGCCGTTTTTTAAAGTTTTGGTTACGATTGAGCCGGGTCGCTCCTTACTACAGTTCGTTACCACGAACTGTTTGATTAATTAGAAAACGTACTATTACAGTATCGTAAAATCTATAAGCAGCTTGATAACCAGATTAATCTAGATTAAACTAAACTTGTGAACTAGATTAAACTAATAGTCCTTGGCCATTAGGCTCCAAATCAACTTCTAACCGAATAACTTCTGGGTATATAGCTCCACTCTATAGCACCCAAAATTCCACTCATCAAACAGTTCGTGGTAGCGAACTGTAGCAATCAGCGACCCGGCTAAATAGAACCAAACTATGAAAAACAAAATTCTGATACCAATAGTTACATTAAAAGAATTGCATTTTAATGCTGATTTTAAATATATAAGTTTCATCAACTTTAATCTTACCCATCAAAAGTTACGAGCCTAAGAAAGTTTGCCTTATTTTAGAAAATAGGGAGAAACACCCGACAAAAGTCATGGAATCTTAATCTCGTTTTTTTTCTTTTCCCAGGGGACATCGTATCGACCCTGCTGTCCAAGAATGTCGCGAGTGGGCTCATTCTGATGGAAATTGAAAGTTCTAGTGCCCTTTTAAGAGACCAAAAAATTGGAGGGCATCTAGGCCTCCTCCCACGCTCATTTTTTCCCCAACGTTACTGGATAAAAATTATGAGATAGGTATTCTGTTTAACTTAGTCGACAACCTAATAACTATGTCTTTGGGCTGACTTACTCCCCCCCAGTTGCCTGGGAAGGGCTGTAAGTTACAAACTTTGACCATTGTCTACATATATTAATGGTTATTGGGACATTTACAGATGTTTTCAGGGGGAATTTTTCACGTTGGCGTGGGGGTGGGTCGCAGTGAGGAGGTCACGTTGGAGGATCTTTCCATGGAGGAATTTTTCATGAGGGAAGAAAATTTCCATGAAGGGGGCGCAGGATTTTCTAGCATTATTTAAAAAAAAACAATGAGAAAATAAACAAAAATTTCTTCAACTGGAAGTAATCAGCAGCATTAAAACTTAAAATGAAAATGAAATACTACGCATATAAGGGGGTTCGTGTCCTTCACAATACCTTGCTCTTTACGCTAAAGTATTTCCAGTAATTTGAACTACTTATTCTAAGGCCTGTGTGATCGAGGGGTCATTCTTAAAGATCTGGGACAAAATTCAACCTCAGTGTAAAGAACGAGGTATTGAAAAGGGGGTGAACCCCCCTCATATACGCAATAAAAGTACACAAACATAGAAGGTCCTTACGTAAGTTAATTTGTAAGGTACGTATGTTTAATACTAACAAAAACGTTCGAAAAAAATAAAGAAATCTAGTTGCATTTTTAAGCAACCAAAAATTGGAGGCCAACTAAGCCTCCTCGTCCTCCTCTTTTTTTTTAGATCAATATCGTTCAAAGCTATAAGAAAACCATTTAGCAAAACTATAAAAAAATAATATGTAAATTTCGCTTTAATTATTCATGTGCTATGAGCCAAAATCATAGCATGCATTAATTAAAATATGTTCAAAAATTAAATAAAGAAAAGGTCTTTTTAACTGCAAGTAAGGAGCGACATTAAAACTTAAAAAGAACAGAAGTTTTTCCGTGTATAAAAGGGGTTGACCCTTCCTCAACGCCTCGCTCTTTACGGTAAGGGTTTTTTTAATTTTTAAAAAGCAGAGTTGTGAGAAAGAGTCAAACTTTAGGGTAAAGAGCCAGGCGTAGAGGAGGGGTCAACCCCTTTTATATACGAAATAATTTCTGTTTGTTTTAAGTTTTAATATCGCTCCTTTTTCAAACAGTTCGTGGTAACGAACGGTAGTAAGGAGCGACCCGGCTCAATAGTAACCAAAATTCTAAAACACGGAATTTTGTTAGCAATAGCTACATCAAAAGAATCGCATTTTAATGCTGATTTTAAATATATAAGTTTAATCAAGTTTAGTCTTATCCATCCAAAGTTATGAACCTGAGAAAATTTGCTTTATTTTAGAAAATAGGGGGAAACACCCCCTAAAAGTCATAGAAGGTTAACGAAAATAAACCATACTGTACAAGTTTCAAGTTCCTATCTACAAAAATGTGGAATTTTGTATTTTTTCACCAGAAGGCAGATCACGGATGCGTGTTTATTTGTTTGTTTCTTTTTTTTGTTGTTTTTTTTTCCCCCAGGGGTGATCATATCGACCCATTGGTCCTAGAATGTTGCAAAAGGGCTCATTCTAACGGAAATAAAAAGTTCTAGTGCCCTTTTTAAGTGACCAAAAAATTGGAGGGCACCTAGGGCCCCTCCCACCCTAATCATTTTCCCAAAGTCATCGGATCAAAATTCTGAGATGGCCATTTGATTCAGCATAGTCGAAAAACCTTATAACTATTTCTTTGAAGACGACTTACTCCCCCACAGTCCCCGTGGGAGGGGCTACAAGTTACAAACTTTGACCTGTGATTACATATAGTAATGGTTATTGGGAAGTGTATAGACGTTTTCAGAGGGATTTTTTAGTTGGGGGGGGGGAAGTTGTTGAGAAGAGGGGGATATGTTGGGAAGAAAATTTCCATAAAGGGAGCGGAGGATTTTCTAGCATTATTAAAAAAAAAACAATAATAAAGTAAATATGACAAAGTTTCGTCATCTGAAAGTAAGGAGTAGCATTAAATGAACAAAAATTACTACGCATATGAGGGGATTAGTCCCCTCGTCCCCTCGTCAATTCCTAACTCTTTACGCTAAAGTATTTTCAGTAATTTCAACTATTTATTCTACGGCCTTTGTGATTCAGGGGTCATTCTTAAGGAACTGGGACAAAACTTAAGCTTTGTTGTAAAGAGCGAGGTACTGCTGAGGGGGTAAACTCCCTCATATACGTAATAAAAACATACGATTACAAAAGTTCGTTACGTAAGCTAGTTCATAAGTTATGTATATCTTTTACTAATAAAAACGTTTAAAAAAAATTAAATGTTCTAGTTGCCTTTTTAAGTAACCAAAAAACTGGGGGGGGGGGTGACTAGGCCTCCTCCACCACTCCTTTTTTCCCAAAAATCATTCGATCACAACTATGAGAAAGCCATTTAGCCAAAAAAATAAATATGCAAATTTCGTTTTAATTATTCATCTGCGGAGAGCCAAAATCAAAACATGCATCAATTCAAAAACCTTCAGAAATTAAATAAAAAAAAAACAAGTTTTTTTAGCTGAAAGTAAGGAGCGACATTAAAACTTAAAACGAACAGAAATTACTTCGTTTACGAAAGGGACTGGTCCCTCCTCAACGCCCCGCTCTTTACGCTAAAGTTTTTACTGTTTTAAAAAGTAGAGTTGAGAGAAAGTGTCAAACTTTAGCGTAAAGAGAGGGGCGTTGAGGAGGGACCAGCCCCTTTCATATACGAAGTAATTTCTATTCGTTTTAAGTTTTAATGTCGCTCCTTACTTTCAGTTAAAAAAACTTGTTTTTTTTATATTTAGTATTTAGTAAGGGACAAACTCCAGCCCAACTCTAGTCTTTTAAAAATGTTTCTGATAGTTTTAAATGGCCCGTGTGTTTTGGGAGTCATTCTTAAAGAATTGGGAAAAAACTCCAACTTTAATGTAAAGAAGGAAGTATTGAGGAGGGGACACCCTCCCCTCATACACGTAATTATTTCTGATCATTTTAAGTTTTAATGTCACTCCTTACTTCAATTGCAAAAACTTGTGTTTTATCTAACTGGCTCGATAAATCGTGGTTGCAGCGTCTGAAAAATGAAACTTTCGACCATTGTAATCAAAATTTTTAAATAAATAAAACGATGTATGCAACCAAGTACAGGCTTTTTGCAATGTTACTTTCCCCTTAGTTCTATTCAGCTTGTATTAATCTTGGATTAATAACGAAGTTTGTTATCTGTAAGGTTTGCAACACTATCTCAATTGCACTAGCTTGAAAAATATTATTCACCTTTAGCTGTTAGTAATTGAAGTGATGCAAAAAGGAATAAATATCTGTAACTGTGAGTAGTCATTTTCAAATTATAGTGCTTGCATGACAATCGAGAAAACAAGGAAAAAAGCTTAATATGTTCCTGATATTTTAAAAATTATTAATTCAAATTCATTACAGCCCACAAGTTTATTTTTAACAACTGACTTTGTCTTATTATGCAAATTCTATACAAATTTTGCAATGATAGATTCAGCAGAAAAATCTTAAAAGTAGTTTTCTTTTAAAAACATGGTTTTCCATTTTAAATGCAGTAGGTAGGCTATTAAATTTCGTCGGGCATATTAGTTTAAATAAAGCACTGTATTCACAGTGGAAAACGTAAGCAACTTTTCAAAAATTATCCGTCACTATTAGAGCAAACAAGACGTTAGTAAGCTCGTAGAAAATACTGGCTAGACATGACAATTAAATAAGAAAGTTAAAATAAAATGAAAACATACAGTCAGTGAGAAAGATTATAAGAAATCCAGATATTTTGGCAAATCGACTAGACCGTCACTTATGCACTTGAAAATGTAAAAACAAACTCCAATGCAGAAAATCTGTAGGACAAACTAACAAAAATATTAAACAATCAAATGAAAATAGAAAAATCCACCTGCATAAGTGACTGATAAGAATCCTAGATTAGAAATGGGGTGCTAAAAGATATCAAATGAAAAACTAACATTGAAAGAGTCTTGGTTTCAAAACATTAAAAAAAAAGAAAAGAAAAAAGGTGAACGGGAAGTATGGAGAATCCAGCCAAGCCTTTCATTTAAAATTATTTCTAACGGAATTTTGAAGCAGCTGATATCCTATTTGGCTTTGAATCTTCTTTAACTCATCGATTGTTTCTATAAAAGTAGTTCATCTACTTATCAATCAACATAAGTGTTGACTCATCTTCGATATGTTTTTTGTATAAATAATGCTAAGGAAATTACCACCTTTATCTTTATCTTTTTAATAGTTTTTAATTGGAATATTTATCTCAAGCTTATCTAAATCAATGTAAAATTTATTTTTGTGTGAGAAATTCAGTCTCGTTAATAGCTAATGTCCTAGGAATTACCACATTGGTGAAGGGAGGATGTCGCTTGACAGGATTTGTGTTTTTGTTTCGTTTTCCAATTATGAATTTTTGAACTTCTTCCATGATTTCAGTTAAAACGAAGCCAAAATGCCATGTTTTTCCTGGAATGTTGACGGTAAGGGGGGGGGGGGGCACTATCCCACTTTTCTAATATTCTCATACAGATTGTAAGTCTTTGTGCAATTTCAATCAAAATGGAGTCCAATATACATTCCAAATTACCAAAATGTTAAAAGTGAGAGAGGGAGTTGGAGTGGTACCGAGGTAATACTACGCCAACAGTCACGTATTGAAAGCTCTTTCATGTTCCTGCTTTATACAAGACACTTCCTCCCTCCCTTTCTGCTAAAAAAGTTGGCAGCAGGAGAAAATCAGTACAGCTTAGACTTACCAGGTTTTTTGGCTTGTTTTAGCAGAGAGTACAAAAATAGCTTGATTTTGCACTGATTTAAAAACTAGCTCCTTTCTACATTGATTTTGGACTTGTCTGCAGCTGTCTACAATAATTCAGTCTACAATACAGTACAGCCTATAGTAATTTTTTTATGCCAAACCATTGTGGAATCAACAATTTTCCCAGTTTATATAAATAATGGTCAACTGGTTTGCTGCTCAAGTTGGAGCGGAGAGAAAGACT
This sequence comes from Artemia franciscana, assembly GCF_032884065.1. Classification (NCBI taxonomy): domain Eukaryota; kingdom Metazoa; phylum Arthropoda; class Branchiopoda; order Anostraca; family Artemiidae; genus Artemia; species Artemia franciscana. Next base: position 17,191,956 of record NC_088863.1, read on the forward strand.
CTTAAATCTCAGGTGAAATGCTGTAATCAATAGGTGACTTGTGCTGTTTCGGATTTCAGATCGCTGTGATGATTTTGTCACTGCCCTGGCTAAGATATGTCTAGTCATACAGCTCTTTGGAGACCGATGATAGTATTTTTTTTCCATATATACGGGTATATTTACTTTGGCGTTCAGAAGCTGGCCAAAAATCCACCTGGTATAGTTTAGGATGGTTTCCTCAATTTTTTACCTAACCACCATCCCTTGAGACAAGGGCACCCCACTTAAAACTAGGGACACCGTAACAGGGACGGTATGCTTGGTTACTAATATTGCCATGTTCCCTGGGGACTAGGTCATATTGCTTAAAATCGAGGACCCTGTAATCATTGGAAAACTATTTAAACCACTGATTCATCTTTTAGATGTTACAATTGTTTTTACCCGTTAAGCTTCCGAGAATCACGAACCCATGTGAGTATTGGCATTCAACTGCATCAGGCGTTTAATTTGTCAAAAGGATTTCTGTGATTTTTCTAGATCATCGTTTTCTTTCTTTCCAGCTTAGTTGACATCGGACAGTAGGTTTGGATTGATAGTCTACTTATAAGTACTCCACTCCCCTTTCCCGTTTACCCACCTCCGTAATATCTGCTCAGACCTATAAAAAGGACTAGCCTTACACTATTACTTCTCACCTAGTTTCATTTATCTATGGCTACTAGTTTTGTAGAGATTTTGATAAAGAAAATGGAAGGAAACCCATCGCCCTTAAAATGACACAGATTTGGTGACCACCACTATCCCACGGGTAGGATTGCGTCCAGATACCAATAAATACAACCAGAACACAAACTATTAATGACTTATTCCATCCGATTTATGTTGGGATATAACACCTTCTTCTAGTAGATATGCTAATGGAAAGAATACCCCTCACCAAGGTTGAAACGCGCCTGTACTCCGAGCCACAAATCAGACACTAACTCTTATTGCAAATTGAGTTTGGTTGAATTGCTTAGCCAACATGCACTGTACAACAAAACGAACTACAATATTAGAAAGTTCGCAAGAAATAACGCTGATAAAGTTGACAGGGTTGATCTGATAGACCCTTCTTTCCAATGACCTGTTTTAGTTTATTTTTTGATGAAGTGAATTTTTGGAACCCTCTCCGCTGATAATGGATTATATCTTGACGCCCAAAAAGCCTTAATCTTAAGAATTACTCTTACTTATTATACTTTATTTGACATTTTTATCGCATCTATTGTGAAAATATTAGTTTTATTGACTAAAGTTAGGGACCTGACTGGCGGTTTTTACTACAATCAAAGGTATGTTTGCATGGGAAATAAACAAACAGAGTAAAATTGAAAGCCAACATTCATTTTTCTTGGAATTTCAGAATTTTGCAACAACTTGTTTAAAATTGATTGCAAGTCAAAGATGTTCAATTTAAATGAGATGCATATCAAATTGAAGTTACATTTGTCTGCTAGAAATTTGATTGAAACATGAACAAACTTCAGGATTTCAAGAAAAAAATTGTCTATGTGGAATGGCTGGCTTGGGAAAAATAAGTGAATCTCAAAGAGTATTCATTTGTAAACTTAATGATATTTACTATGAGTATTCGTTGCCACACCAAGTCCAACAACAAGCAACAACAAGCATACACTCCAAGTCCACCCCACTCTATTTAGAGCTACACATTTCCTTCTCTCCTATTAAGTTCCTAGTGTCTTTAATATTTTCCATTTCATCCATTTGAGAAGGTCAGTGAGAAGGTCAGTGCTTTGTTTTTTGGATTCTGAAAGATTGCAAGAAAGTAGAGGTTTTACAGCTCATCATCTTATGACTTTAAAACACAAGCCAACAGTCTTCTCTAGAAAGTGGGATGAAGCCCAACTTTCGATACAGCTCATTTTTCTCTATACTATCAAACAGTTCGTGGTAACGAACTGTAGTAAGGAGCGACCCGGCTCAATAGTAACCAAAACTCTAAAAAATAGAATTTTGATGCCAATACATACATCAAAAGAATCGCATTTTAATGCTGATTTTAAATATATAAGTTTCATCAAGTTTAGTCTTACCCATCAAAAGTTACGAGCCTGAGAAAATTTGCGTTATTTTAGAAAATAGGGGTAAACGCCCCCTAGAAGTCATAGAATCTTTACGAAAATCACACCATCAGATTCACCGTATCAGAGAACCCTACTGTAGAAGTTTCAAGCTCCTATCTACAAAAATGTGGAATTTTGTATTTTTTGCCAGAAGGCAGATCACGGATGCGTGTTTATTTGTTTTTTTGTTTTTTTTTTTTTTTTCTTTTTCCCAGGGGTGATCGTATCGACCCAGTTGTCCTAGAATGTTGCAAGAGGGCTCATTTTAACGGAAATGAAAAGTTCTAGTGCCCTTTTTAAGTGACCAAAAAAATTGGAGGGCACCTAGGCCCCCTCCCAAGCTAATTATTTTACCAAAGTCAACAAATCAAAATTCTGAGATAGCCATTTTATTCAGCGTAGTCAAAAAACCTTATAACTATGTCTTTGGGGACGACTTACTCCCCCACAGTCCCCGTGGGAGGGGCAACAAGTTACAAACTTTGACCAGTGCTTACATATAGTAATGGTTATTGGGAAGTGTACAGGCGTTTTCAGGAGGATTTTTCTGGTTGGGGGAGGGGTTGAGAAGAGGGGGATATGCTGGGGGAACTTTCCATCGATAGTTTGTCATGGCGGAAGAAAATCTCCATGAAGGGAGCGCAGGATTTACTAGCATTATTTAAAAAAAATAAATATGAAAAAGTTCTTTCAGCTGGAAGTAAGGAGCAGCATTAAAACTTAAAACAAACAGAAATTATTACCCATTTGAGGGGCTCACCTCCTCCTAATACCTCGCTCTTTACGCTAAAGTATTTTTAGTAATTTCAACTATTTATTCTACAGCTTTTGTGATTCTGGGGTCATTCTTAATGAATTGGGACAAAATTTAAGCTTTAATGTAAAGAGCGAGGATCTGACAAGGGGGGGAACCCCCTCATATATGCAATAAAAATATGAGAATACAAAAGTTCTTTACTTAGGCTAATTTATAAGTTACGTAAATCTTTTACTAATAAAAATATTCGTAAAAAATCAAAAATTCTAGTTGCCTTTTTAATTAACCAAAAAACCGGAGGGCAACTAGGCTTCCTCCCCCGCTCTTTTTTTCTCAAAATCATTCGATCAAAATTATGAGAAAGCCATTTAGCAAAAAAAAAAAAAAAATGCAAATTTTGTTTTAATTATTCCTCTGCGGAGAGCCAAAATCAAAACATGCATTGATTCAAAAACGTCCAGAAATTAAATAAAAAAAACAAGTTTTTTTAACTGAAAGTAAGGAGCGACATTAAAACTTAAAACGACCAGAAATTACTTCGTATATGAAAGAGGCTGCTTCCTCATCAACGCCCCGCTCTTTACGCTAAAGTTTTTTACTGTTTTAAAAAGAAGAATTGAGAGAAAGAGTCAAACTTTAGCGTAAAGAGCGAGGCGTTAATGAGGAAGCAGCCTCTTTCATATACGAAGTAATTTCTGGTCGTTTTAAGTTTTAATGTCGCTCCTTACTTTCAGTTAAAAAAACTTGTTTTTTTTTATTTAATTTCATTCAAAGAAGTATCTAAAACAATCCTTGAAATTCCTCTGGAAAATATTTAACTTATCTTTCTTAACCTTTCAAAACTATTAAACTATTAATCTATTAATCTTCAAACCTATGCTTTAACTGCGATTAAACAAAAATAAAAGTTTTTTTTAACTGAAAGTAAGGAGTGAAATTAAAACTTAAGACGAACAGAAATTATTCCGTTTATGAAAGGGGCTGTCCCCTTCTCAACGCCCCGCTCTTTGCGCTAAAGTTTTTTATTGTTTTAAAAAGTAGAGTTGTGACAAAGAGTCAAATTTAAGCGTAAACAGCAGGGCGCTGAGGAGGAAACGTTGAGGGCGTTGAATTTTTTTTTTAATTTTATTTCTGAACGCTTTTGAATTAAAGCAGTTTCAGTTTTAGCTCACCGCACATGAATAATTAAAACGAAACGACAATTTTTGGTTGAAAAATTTTGAGAAAAGAGGCGGGGAGGGGACCTAGATGCCCTCCAATTATTTCGTTACTTAAAAAAACCAATCGGACTTTTAGTTTTATGTACGAACATTTTTATTAGTAATAAATATACATAGCTTAGAAATTAACTTACGTAACGGACTTCTATATTCGTATATTTTTATTATGTATTTGAGGGGGTTCGCCCCCTCTTCAATACCTTGCTCTTTACATAGAAGTTCCAATTTTATTCCAATTCTTTAAGAATGACCCCTGAATGACAAAGGCCGTTTAATTAGAATAAATAGCTCTTTTGAAGTTACTAAAAATACTTTAGCGTAAAGAACGAGGCATTGAGGATGGGGCAAACCCCTTCTTATACGTATTAGTTTCTGTTCACTTTAAGTTTTAATGTTGCTCCTTACTTTCATTACAGTTACCCTGAAATTTTTGGGTCACTTAAAAAGGCTGCTGGAACTCAATTTTATTTACGAATGTTTTAATTAGTAATAAATACACGTAACTTACAAATTAACTTACGTAACGAACTTCTATGTTCATATATTTTTATTCGGTATTTGAGTGGGTTTGCCTCCTCGTCATTACCTTGCTCTTTAGACTAAAGTTTGAATTTTGAATCAATTCTTTAAGAATGACCCCTGAATCACAAAGGTCGTTTAACTAGAATAAAAAGCTGTTTTGAAATTACTAAAAATACTTTAGCATAAAGAGCAAGGTATTGAGGAGGGGACAAAACCCCTCATATTCGCAATGACTTCTGTTCGTTTTAAGTTTTAATGTTGCTCCTTACTTTCAAACTTATTTTTTTTAATTTAATTTCTCATTTTTTAAATACCGCAGGAAAATCCAGCGCCCCCTCCATGGAAATTCTCTTCCCCCATTATAAATTCCCCTATGGGAAGATATCCTCACGTAAGCCCCTCCACCGATCGCCCTACCACTAGAGAAAATCCCCCTCAAAACGTCAGTAGTTCCCAATAACCAATACTGTATGTAAACAATGGGCAAAGTCCATAACTTGCAGTCCTTCCCCTCGGGACTGTGGGGGATTAAGTCGTCCTAAAAGACATAGTTATCAGGTTTCCGACTATGCTGAACAAAATGGCTATCTCAAAATTTTTATCCGGTGAAGTTGGGAAAAAATGAGTGTGGGAGGGAGCCTAGTTGCCCTCCGATTTTTCTGGTCACTTAAAAAGGGCACTAGAACTTTTATTTCCGTTAAAATGAGCCCTCTCGGAGATTCTAGGACCACTGGGTAATTACGATCAACCCTGGGAATAAAAACAAAAAAACAAATAAACACACTTCCGTTATCTGTCTTCTGCCAAAAAATACAAATTCCACATTTTTGCAGACATGAGCTTGAAATCTCTACGATAGATCTCTTGAAATCTAATACGCTGAAACTGGTGGTGTGACTTTTATTAAGATTTTATGACTTTTAGAGTGTGTTCCCCTTTTTTTGAAAAAAAGGCAAATATTCTCAGGCTCGTAACTTTAGATGGGTAAAACTAAACTTGATAATACTTATATATTTAAAATTAGCGTAAAAATCTAATTCTTTTGAGGTGTATATTGGTACCAAAACTTCGTCTTTTAGATTTTTGGTTACTATTGAGCAAGGCCCTCCTTACTACAATTTGTTACTACGAACTCCTTGTTAAAATATATAAAAAAAATTAGCAAAAAATATGTTTACATTTGAGGTGGTATGAATCGAAAAATAAAAATCGCACAACGCTTCTTCTGTGTACTTTTCTTTACTAAATCTGGATTCATTTAAAATTAAACGATTAGAATAGCCCACTAGATCAATGAAGTTTATACTGACTAGAGGATGACCACATCAGTAAAGTGGAGAGGAGGGTTAAATTTTTGCTAAGCCAGTTAATTTTTTTAGAAAAGGAAAACACTAGTAAATCTTTTAAATAAAGGGTCTATAGCCAACAGCAGCGCAAAAAAATATTTCAGCCAATATTTTATATAAATATTTCGTTCTGAACGTTAGGAAAGGGAAACAATTAAAACCATGAACATTTGCGAAAAGTACAAAGCTAGAATTGAGAGACAACAAAATAAAGCAAACCCAAATATAAACTAGCAACTACATGTAAAAACCAAGAAATCAGAATACGCACTCAGAGAGCTACTTCTATCACAACACAGATGCAACTGACTATAAGAGAATAGAAATAACTGGAAAAGAATCTGATGGTTTCGAGCACTGGTACAGTGCTCAATGCGTGCTCAGCGCAAGAATTGCGGTGCTCGGTAAATCTTTCCATGCATCAATGCCAAGTTCAGCTGATTTTATCCACCCAGACCATTTTCATTAAGGAGGCGACGGCCGTTTTTAGCAATAAGTTCTATATGATGCGATAAGGAAAAACCCCTTTTCATCGATTTGGTAATTAAACGATGGATAATTTTCAATTCATGATATCACCAAAGGAAATAAAGTCGATCGTCAAAAAATATAATTCGCTTATGCAAAATCACCATAGGATTAATTGAAAAGAAAAACACAAACGAAAAGCTGTATCGATGCCAATAACAGGATTATTTATCAACAAAATAATTAACCTGTTTTATCATTTCAATTGTCTATTGCTTCTGTGTTGTGATAGGAGTTAGCTCATTGATCGCAAACCCTACTTCCTTGGATTTTACATGGACTATTTGTCGAGCATATTGGTTTGATTTTTTTCACATTATTATATTTTAGTTTCAGATTTCTTCCTTTTTTAAATTTGTTGCGGTTGAAATTGTGATAAAGATAAAATATTCGTTTGTTGGTTTATTGTTGTTATTCGTTTTCTGACTGTTCTGATTTACTTCTTTGGTTATATTCTTCAAAAACCCAATTTACCTGTAAAACAATTATCGCAATTAAACAATTAAAATAATTAAACAATTATCATCGCACCAGGTAAATAGGCAGGCGGAAAGAGTTTAAGCACTTCCTCTTAATTATTGAGACTCTGGTTTTTCCAAGAATTTATTTAAAGTGCCTTGTTTATTGTTTCTTACAAATCCCCCCCTTCATTAACTATATTTCTGCCCCCCAAGATCAAAAATCCATTTTTATCCTGATATCTAGCCAGGAATGCATGTAAATATTTATTTGAAGGGTTGTGAGGGGGTAAGTTCAGAAAAAAAATAGGAAGAAATACTAAATATCAAGATTTCTTAAAGGGAAAGTAAAAACTGTCGTAGAATAAGTAGTAAAAATATTTCAGTTTATTAAAAATATTTAACTTAATAGCAAACAGTTGGTTTGAAGGGAAAGGCAGCTGGCAACCTCATTCATTTGTATTTTATTTTTTCTAGGTTTAACATAATTCTTGAGCTGAAAAAAAAATCATATAAATTGTCAATGAAAAATACAACCCAACATTTTCTGGTCTGACCTTTGTTACACAACTTATTCTTATGACATAGTATTACAGTATTACAGTTTTGTTTAAACATTAGCTTCATTTATTTTGTTCACAAATTGGTACTCATTAAGATAATTAAGCCATAAACTTTAAATGTACTAAACATTACAAGGTGTAATTTAAGCTTAGCACAAGCGACATAATACTTTACATGGAAGATAAGAAAAAATAATGTCAATTACATTTATTTGTGCACACAAAACCCAAGATTGCAATTTATTGTTAGTAATTTGAACCTTTGCAATTAGTATTGAAAATGATTTACCAAATAGTAAATAAATGGTAAATGTAGTATTGAATTATGTTATTAATCATGTTTAAATTAATTGCATTTGATAATTTAATAATAGTTTATTTTAATCACATAATATCAATTATCTTTAGTGAACACTTAGTAAATGGTGATTGTATTCCATCATAATGAGTTTCTTAGGCTCGTATATCTGTAACTTGTTTCGACTGGAGTGCCCTGTGAAAACTAAAGTGAATTAGATAGTCCGCTTGATGTCGTAAGAAAAGAAGGACCCGCCCAATAGAGTAATACAATCTTGATCAACGCCAAATCTGGGAATTCACAGATTCAGGGATCCTTTTAATGTCACTCTTGTTTTCCATTTCGTCATCTATTTAGGCTAATTACTTTGTAAAGAGTTTGGGAGGGGGCTCATTATAATGTGTATATTCAGAGCAGTTACTATTTTTAAGAATCAAAAGAGATTGCAGCAAAATAAAGTTCAAATAAGGAAGTTTACTGTATCGGTGGTCCTGGCTTTCCAATTATCTTTCCTGTCGCGTCATCGATCTCAGTAATTTACTATATAAGACGTTTGGGGGGGGATGAAGAGGGTCATCCTACTGTAGGTTTTAGATATAGTTGTTGTTTTGAGAAATAAATGATTTTGCAGCAAAAAAAGCACAAATTACTTAATCTCGCCAAAAAGTGACAGATTGTGTTTAAATGTACCAAAGTGGTACCAAAAAAGGTAAATATGATATGGCCAGTTAACTGGCAGTACGTAGTGCCATACTGTATGGTTCACCTTTCTTAAAAAATTATCAAAGTCAATTGAAATCTAAAAATAAAAGCCGCAACTCATTTAAGAATTACTTCATAACTAACAAGACTAAATCAAACAGTTTGTGGTAACGAGCTGTAAGTAGGGAGCGACACGGCTCCATAGTAACCGAAACTTCAAAAAACATAGTTTTAATAACAATCAATAAATAAATAAAATCATTTTTATTCTGATTCAAAAAAATATAAAGTGCATTAACATTAAATTTACCAATTGAAAGCTACGAGTCTGAAAAAAATTGCCTATTTTTCACACAGGGGTAAAACACCTCCAAAATATCATACTAATATTAATAAAAAGTCGTAACATCAGATTTAGCACATGTGATAACCCTGCTGAAGATGTTTCAAGCTCCTACATACACAAGTGTGGAATTTTGTATATTTGCAAGAAGAAAGATCTTGAACGTGTGTTTTTTTTGTTTCTTCCAGGTGTGATTGTACCAAACCAGTGATTCTAGGAGATCGGGAGAGGGCTCATTTTGATTGTAAAGTAATATCTCTAGTGCCCTTTGTAAGTGACCAAAAGATTGGAGGGAATCTAGCACCCCCTCACGGTCTTATTTTCCCCAAGGTCGACTGATAAAAATTTCGAGATAGCTATTTTGTTCAGCATAGTTGAAAGGTCCATACAATATGCCTTTGGGGATAACCTAACCCCCCAAAGCTCCTGGCAAAAGGGCTATGAAATTTACCCATTGTTCAAGTAGAGTAGGCTTCTTTTTATCAGGAAGCATACTGATATTTCTTGAGGGGGATTTTCTGCTTGGGGAAGGGGTTCTAAGGTGATAATTTTTCGTGGGGAGGGAGGTTTCTGGGGGTGAGATTTCCAGGGAAAATGTTACACTGGTGGAACTTCCCAGAATTCCCATACGGAATTATTTTTATTTGTCATAATTTGACTTTGCCGACTAAATTTAACATGTGGTGATGTTCCGGGGAAAATTTTCGTCCGGGTTAGAAATGTCTGAAGGATTCTGTGACGAGAGGGAGAATTTCCGCGGGAGAATTTGTCCATGCGGAAACTTTCTGCAGGAGAAATTTTCTATCATTTGTGGGAGAATTTCTGGGAAATATTTTCCATGGAGAGGAAATTCCGACAAGATTTGAAAGACGATCATAAATTGAAGTCTTTTTCAAATGATAGTATGCTAAAGAGAATTTTAAGGCGGGATTGTACCCAAACATTTTTCCCGGTGGATTTTCAGCGAGCATGGCTGGGGGAAATTTTCGGGTTGGGGGTATTTTACGTGGAAGCATCTTTACTTTCAGACCCTTTGTGTGGGGGATGGAAACTTTTCATGTGGGGGAGCTGGATTTTTTAACCATTATTTCAAAAACAATCAAAATTAAATAAAAAGTTTTGAAGGGGTTTTCCCCCCTTCCCCCAATGCCTAGCTCTTTGAGCTAAAGTTTAACTTTTTGTCCCCATTTTCTAAAACCGATTCCTGAAACACAAGGGCTATTAAATTAGAATAAGAAGCTTTTTTTAAAGTTCTAAACTCCTTTAGCGTGAAGAGCGAGGAATTGAGAAGGGGGCAGTCCCCCCTCATATACGAAATAATTTCTGCTCTTCATAAGTTTCAATGTTGCTCCTTACTTTCAGTTAATCTTTTTTTATTTAATTTTTAAAAGAGTTAAGGCAGATAGCTTCATTAAAGTAAATTACATATAACAAAAGTTTTTGTTTAAATGAGAGTAAGGAGCGACATTCAAACTTAAAATGAACAGAAAGTAGCCGTATATAAAAGGGGCTTTTCCCTCCTCAACGTATCACTCTTTACGCTAAAGTTTGACTCTTTGTCACAACTCCACTTTTTAAAAATAAAAACTCTAGGGTAATGAGCGAGGCGTTGAGGAGGGGAAAGCCCCTTTCATATACGGAATAATTTCATTTTAAGTTTTAATGTCGCTCCTTACTTTCAATTATTTTGTTTTTATTTAACTTTCGGACGCTTTTCAACTAATGCAGGTTTGAATTTTGCTCACCGAACATGAAAAATTAAAACAAAATTTTTACATTAATTTTGGCAGATTTTTTTTGTATATAAAGGTTGTGACCTCCTCAATACCTTGCTCTTTACGCTAAAGCTATTAGTACTTTTATAAAAACTTCCAATTCTAATTAAACGGCCCCCGTGTTTCAGTAGACGCTCTTAAAAAAATGGGACAAACAGTCAAGCTGTAGCGCAAAGAGTACGGTATTAAGACAGGGGGGGGGGAAACCCTTCATAAATGGAGTAATTTCTGTTCGTTTTTCAAATAATGCCGGCCAATCTGGCTCACCCTCTGTGAAATATACCCCTCCCTCTTACGGGAAACTCCCCCATGGAAATTCCATCCAACGTGAAGTGCACCCCACCCGTCAAATTCCCTCCAGACAGTCCCATACTCGCTGAGAATCCCCCTCCCTGTAAAATTGCTTGTGGACTATTCAGCCTGAACAATTCTCCTTAGCATTCTTTCATTTGAATAAGACTTTAATCTCTAATCGGTTTCGCAATCGCTCCAGAAATGCCCCTTCCGTGGAAATTCTTTCCTTGGAAATCAAAACAAACAGAAAAAAGCCCCTGGATAATTCCCCCAGAACATCTCCACGTGAAAATTTTGGCACAGAGAATGTAAGACAATCAGAAAGGATTTCGCATGGTAATTCTGTCAAATCCCCCTAGTGTAACATTTCCCCTGGAATATTCACCCCCAAAAATTTCCCACCCCAAGGAAGATTATCCCTATAGGAATCCACTAAAGCGCAACCACCCCCTTAAAAATATCTGTATACTTATCAATAACAAATACTATATGTAAACAATGGGTGAATTTCATATATTACAGGCCTCATCCCACGAACTGTTGGGAGGGGGGGTCATTTTACCCCTAAGGACATAATTATTTGATGTTTCAACTATACTGAGCAAAATGGCCATATCAAAATTCTGATCAGATAATTTTGGAGAAAAATTGGGCGTTGGAGGGGGCCCAGTTTCCCTCCAATCTTTTTGGTCACATCAAAAGGGCACTATAATTTTTTAGTTCTGGTTGAACACACACTATTCTGATCTTTTAGGACGATTTTTTTATACATCACCCCTGAAAAAGACGACAAACAAACAAAAAAACAAATAAATACGCATCCGTGATGTATCTTCTGGCAAAAAGAGCTCCGTGAAGTTCCACATTTTTGAAGATAGGAGCTTGAAACTTCTTTAACAGGGTTTTCTGCTATGCTGAATCTGATGGTGTGATTTTCGTTAAGATTATTTCAAATTTCGGGGGTGTTTCCCCTATTTCAAAAATCAAACAAATTTTCTCAGGTTTGTAACTTTTGATAGGTAACTAAACTTGATAAATCTTCTATATTTGGAATCCGCATAATAAGCTGATTCTTTTAATGTATCTATTGATACTAAAATTTCGTTTTTTAGAGCTTCGGTTACTATTGAGCCGAGTCGCTCCTTACTACCACGAACTGTTTGATTCATTTCCAAAAGCAACGGTTTCTCATGGTATATTTTTTGGGCTCAGGGAAGGAAGGTAGTCAGTAAGTCTTGAAATGTCAACAGGAAAGGGATGTCTCATTGAAAAAAAGAAGTAAAATCTAAAGCTAATAGTAATATGTTCTGATAACTATGCGTGTAACTTAATACCTGTTTAACTGAACCCTTTTTCAATTTAACCAATTTAGCTGGACCCTTGTTCAACTGTACTCCTATTTATCCCTACCACTGTTTAACTCAACCTCGATTTAATTCAACCAAGTCTTGTGCAGCTCAATTCCTGTGCAATTAAACTCTCATTTAGCTCAACCCCACTTAACCCAAACTCCATGCAAATCAGTCCCTTTTTAGCTCAACAAACAGATTTACATTTCTTAGGTAATATAAAGTCAAACTAAATATGGTTGTTTTTAACAGGGGTAGGGTCAAAAAGGCCCAGGTTGGAGAAGGGTTGGTTTGCATGAGGGCTGAGTAACAGAAGGGCTGGATAAGCACGGATACTGATTTAATTGGGTATTGAGTTGCATAAGGGTTGAATTTCGGGATTTGAGTTTAGTGGGGATGAGTTAAACGGTGGTTGAGCTGGGTGAGGGTTGAGTTACATGGGTGTTAAGTTGAATTGGAATGATTTGAATGGGGATTGAGTAGTACGGGGGTTGTTTTAAGCGGTGGTTGAGCTACACGAGGGTTTAATGAAATTCGTTACGTTACACGGGGTTGAGCTAAACAAGGGTTTAGTTGCTCATGAACCATTTTGATTAAATTCGGTAGGAGCCTTTAGTCATTATTTTTAGTTTCTGAATCCCACCTCCTTACCTTTTATTGTTTCAAACCTCTTTCTAAACGCGACAAATACAATTATCACTGTACCACGTCTATAATAAAAAGAAAATAACTCAAAAAGCCCTATCATATCGTATGAGTTTTGAGTTTGAGCAAGTTTGAGCAGAAATAATTTTGAATTACCTAACAAATTTAAATTAGCGCTTTTTATTACCATTATTCACATGCAACATAGAAGCCATATTGGCTACCTTAGAAGTCATATTGCAATAGCAATTACCCAAACTCGCTGTTTCTTTAGAAAGTTTAAACTTTACCAGTAGTATTGTTTTTTTTCTAGATGACAGTCGTTGGTTTAATGATTTCAAATAGTTTACAGTTATAAACACGATGTAAGGAGGTACTCAGTCCTATAGTAGTCGAAACTCTAGTTTTTTTTTGTTTTATATAAATTATTATATTAAAAGAGTATACTTTTGATGCTAATTTCAAATATATTGAGTATATAAAGTTCAAAGTTACCCATCAAGAGGTGGAAGCCTGATAAAATTGGCCTGATTTTCAAAAAAAGGAGAAACATTCCCAAAAAGGAGAGTGGCCTTGATGCAATTTTACTATTTCATTGAGCATTGAGCATATAAAGAACCAGATGAAGATTTCAAGCTCCTATCTATATAAATGTGGAAATTTGCATTTCTTCCCAGAAGAAATGTCGCGAATAAGTGTTTCTTTCTTTATTTGTTTTCCAGGAGCAATCGTAACGAACCAATGATTCTAGAAAATTGAGAGAGGGCTCAGTTAAAAGGAAATTAAAAATTATAGTGTCATTTTTACGTGGCCGTAAAATTGTGAAATGGGAAAGTCGCAGTGGAAAAGAAGATTCCCTTGATATTTCATTAAATTATGTACTGAGATGCATAATTATGCAATAACTGTTATGAAGGTTGGCGTGAGTCATTGTGTGGGCGGGGGGCACACCAGACGCCTCAAACGATACATTTTAATGCAAAAACTTTCAGCCTCTCCAGGTGCTTTCAGATGAATATAGAAAAGACTCTAAGGGGAGGAGGTGAAGGTAGGAATTAATCTCTAAACACCCTTTATTTGAAAGCCTGAACTAGGGTGCAGTGTGGTGAAAGCTCTCTTCTTAATGCTTTCTTTTTGTATGTTACAAAAGAAATTTTTTTTCTTTTGTAGCATACAATATGTTATTTCTATTCTTATCGGCACAAAGATAGAGTGGTGAAAGAGGGGGTGGTGGTCAATAGATGGGCAGAGTCAGGAAATTTAACATTTGGGGGAGACAAGTGACACCAAAAACTTTTTTTGTCGACACTCATATAGAAATATTGGGGTTTATGTTTTTTTTTTTTTTTTTTTTTTTTTTTATGAGACAGTAGGTGGTAACGAAATGTAATTAAGGAGCGACTTGTTCTAATGGTGACCAAAAGTAAAGAAAAAAGATTTTGAAAGAATGTAGACACTTTATCAATTGTATTTCTTATGATTATTCTAAATGTAAAAAAATCGTTAAATTTAAAGTCACCCAATTAGTCAAACAACTCGTAGCAACAAACTATAAGTAAAGGGCAGCCCCAGTCAATTGAAACAAGAATTTTAAAGTTTCGATTACAACCTATGCAACAACAAGTTTTATGATTCATACTGATTCTAAATATACAAAATGAATTGATTTTAAAGCTACTCGTTAAAAGCTACTCGTTAAAAGCTATTAGCATTTGAAAACATGCATAACGTCAAAAACAGGCAACACACTCCCCCAAAATGGGGTGTCATCTTTATTGAACCTTCGCAATGAAATTCAACATGAACGAGAGACCTTAAAAAAAATATGTGCAAAATATGAATTTTTTGTCTTATGAAGTGCATTAATACACGGGAATGGAAATTAAACTTTAATTTAAAGAATCAGGTTTGGGGGTAGCCCTCCATGCAAACCCTGGAAAACGAGTAAAACCCAGTTCAATAGGATATACCCTTACATATAGGTGGCACCAAGTCGCAGGGAGGGAGAGGGCAGTCCTCCCTCTATTTTAGGTTTTAAAAATCGCCCTTGTTTTGGTATTTTCATTGAAAACACAAACCGCCCTATTCTCGACTTTCCAAAAATATTTTGTTGTTTCTTCATTTAAAAAATAAAAAAATCTTAGCTAAGTGAATTACCACCTATGCTTACATGATTTTTCAACACCAAGGAAAAGCAGTAAAATATTAGCACAATATTAACTGAATACCAAACAGAACACAAAAATATATAGGACTTAAGGCCATATACAGGAATGTGGCCCCATAATTTTTTTTTCTGGGTGGGGTGTTGACCCCCTCCACAAAAATTCCCGACTTGTAATACAGTAAAAAATTATAAGCAAGCTTTCTCAAACGAAAGTAAAAGGTGATATTAAAACTAAAAACGATTTAGATTATTCCAAATATAAGGGAAGCTGCCCCCTCTGTATTATGTGTTTCATTTCTTTTCTGGAAGGCTTTTGTGCTTCATAAATTCTACTTTTATCGTATCCTAAGATTTTTTATTCGAGATTTACTATATTTTTTATTTGATTTTGGAAATACTGGCTGCAATCTTTGGTTTTAAAAATAAAACATTAGAAATGTATGGAAAAATAAATAGTTAGGAATAAGATAGAAAATACAAATATTAATGATGAATAAAAAGCACTGCCGTCCAGGTTTCTTCCATAGGCTCAAATTTATGCTACTGTAGAGTCTTTTCTTTTTATACTCTCTTTTCATTTTTGTCGTTCTTATACAGCAAGCTTCAATGAACTAAATCCAAAAAGATGGATGAGCATGAATAAAAACTTTAGCCCAACACATATCTGGAATTAACTTTTGTAGCCCAACGTATATGTGAAAATAAATTTGGTTGCCCATTACTTTTTGGAACTTTATTTTACATGAATGTTTAACCCTCCGACAAGAGTTTTCTTTTCTATATACAAGAACTACTGTATAAGACTGATGGGGGAAAGGCCGTCAATAAGAAAAGTTTATTTTATATGTTGAAGCTAGATGGAGAAAAAATGTTTAGGTTTGGCCCCTGCCATGGCTTGGCCGATGTTTGCCTGACTGCTTCAGATTGACTCTTTTTTCCTGGCTGAGCTTTTACCACGGCTGGGACGGTGCTTGGTTAACAATTTTTTTTTCATCTTTGATCAGCTTCAGGTGAAGGATTTCACTTGTAGGTGGAACCCTTTCAAAAATGAGAAAATACTGTATAGAGGATTTGAAGCAACTTGGAAAAAAAAAATTCAGGCTGATATCTGCACCACCAAGTACTTTGCTCTATTGACCAAAGAAACAAAAACAATTACTGTCAATGTTCGTCCACATTTGAACAAGAATAGCATTAAGACGGCAAGAAGTGCGTTCAAGTGGGTGCAAAACAAGAGAAATAACTTGCAATCACAAGGTTCACTTTGGCCCCAAAATCTGCTTAATTTTTAACCTTTAACACTTTAATTGCACTTTAATTCGATCACTATATAAATTTATAACTGTTGCGACTTATGTCTTATATAGCTGCTATCTTATAAGTTTGCATAGCTAACGTAGAAGTTTTACAATACCTTTTATGAAAGACATGAATCAATGTTAATATGCACGTGGGATTAATATCCCCCATCTATATATTGTTTGCATGTTTTATATGTAGGCTTCAATAGCCAATGAAAACAGTGTAGAATGATATTTATCAAAAGTTTTTAAAAACAATTAAGTATGGACACAGTTGATCAATAGTCTTACGTGTTAAAAAGTAATAGTAAAGAGCCTATCTGCATCATTCCTTTTCTTCTTTACATTTTTCAGCTTCTATTGAAGATTACCTTCTCCTTCCTTGAAGTTCCGCTTTATACATAGTCCTTCGTTTACATTCTCCTGTTAATTACCAGGAATCTTTATATAACCTTGTTTCATATTGCAGTTTAAGATCTGGATGTGGTTTCAGTTGTCTGAAGAGAGCCAGGCTATTTTGAGCAGTAGTAGGGAAAGTAAATTGCCACCAAATAGATGGAACCATGCAACAGCAGTTTTGAAAAACTCAATATACCTCTTTGGGGGAAGAAATTCGGAAAGAATATTTGCCGACCTTTGGAAATTGAGCTTAGGTATATATTGAAACTATTTACTTAAAATAAATTGACTCGAAACAAATTTTTACCACTTGATATTATCTGCTTAACTATTTTCATAAGTATTTTACTGAAATGAAAGATCTGAATTGTTTGTTTCGACAATTTTTGGCTATAATTAATTCGAATACATTTACGTAAAGGCAAAAGACTTAGTAAGACCCACTGAATGATTTGCCTGTTCATTTTTATAGCTACTGCCAGTGGGGTAGGCTGCCCACCCCCAATATCCAGCTTACTTTGAAAACATGGATTGAGCATTACAATATGAAACTAGGTCGTTCACAATACATTGTATGATGGTTTTGCCTTCGCTTTGCTATTTTTATTAGCATTTTGCTCAACCTTGAAATGAGAGCTTTTCTCAGTATAATTTGTTTTATTATTATTAACAACCCGAGGTAAAAATCATGTAGGTACACGAATAAGAAATTAATTACTAAGTGACTTCGATCGTTTATTTTTTTGCTACCGCTGATTGACGTGAGACCGTAGTGCATGTTTTCTCATGTTCATTTCGTGTTCCAAGTAATGTCTACCTATAGATTTCCTTCTCCATGCTAGTGTAATAAACCAAGCATTGTACTAGTCATTAAATTTTCAAATTTTATTTTTGGCACTTTTTTAATAGAACCGTAAAAGGTGTGATTCTTCCGGTTATTAATTTTCAACTTTTCAATGGGAAGGGGGCTCATTGGAAAAATAATTACCATCTATATGATGATTTCCTGGTAAGATGCTAGAAAATTTTTGGATTCTCATCAAAAAGATATTTATGTCTGATGTTTTAATATCTTCTTAAGTTCTTATAAAACATATTTTGTTATATTTTTTTTATCTGAGATGAATTTATTGGAAACGGGGATCGGCGTTTACCCCCCCCCTCCTTGGAAAATAATGCCTTTGGAAAATGAGGGGGGAGGAAGAAACGGGGTGGTCTCGGGTTTTATACATCGTAAACTTGAGTGAGTGGTGTATAATACACAAGTACTGGAATTTTTCGTTGAGAGAGAGACGGATTTCCCGGTATTATTTAAAAATGATCAGAAATTAAATTAAATTTTTCTTTTCAACTGAAAATACTTTGTTTTCAGTAAAGTGAAAACAATGTTCTAGTCTTAAGGAGGTGTGGGGGGCTGTCAGCCCTACACATGTTAATTTTTGCTTGTTTTTGAGTTTGAATCGGTTATTTATTGTAAATTCTGTTCGTTTTAGGTTGAATTCGTTTATTGATGGTGATTTGTGATAGTTTTACGCTTGGAAAATTATTTGAATTTATTTCTACTCAGTTTTGGATTAAGATGCTCTTTACTATTCTTTGATAAAGTTGTTTTGTAAAAAAGTTTTTAAAATTAATTTCTGTTCATTTTTATTGGCATAATCTAATTCATAGAAAACAAATATTTTATGTATTAGACTCCATATATTTAAAAAAAATTGTTTTTTTTCTTTTAGACTCCATTGTTTCTACTTTGAAAATTATTTGACTTTATTCCTGCTCATTTTCGGTTTAGTGTGGCTTTTTAATTTCCTTTAAAAAACTTGTTCCGTATGTTTCCCATTAACAAATACTATCTGTAAGTAATTAAATTTAAAAAAGCAACAAGTTTTCCAACTGAAAGAAAGGAGCAGCCTCAAACCTCAAAAAGAACAGAAATTATTACGTATATGGAAGTGCTTGCCTCCTCCTCAATACCTCTCTCTTTAAGCTAAAGCTGTTGCTTTTTTATAGAATTTTAGAACAACGCTTATTATGCTAATTACACGGCCATTGTGTTTCAGAAATCGTTCTTAAAGAATTAGAACAATAAGTCAAAACTTTAGCGTAAAGAACAAAGTCTTGTGGAAGGGACGACTCCTTTCATACATGTAATAATTTCTGTTCGCTTTAAGTTTGGTCTTGCTCCTTACTTTCAGTTGAAAAAACTTGGTTTTTCAAAGCTTTCTCTTTTCTCAGGGAGGGGGAGGGATATTTTCCAGTGGGGGTTATCTTCTGGGAGTATTTTCCGCGGGGGGTATTTTCTGGGAGGGATTTCTCCAGGGGATATTTTTGCAGGGGCTATTTTCCGGGGGTGTATTTTCTCGGGATATTTTCTATGGTGGGGGTTTTCCACGGGGGATATTTTCAAGGGGTATTTTCTGCGGGGGCTACTTTTCGGTGGGGGGTAGACGCCGAGAACCGTAGGAAACACTTTAGAATCAGAAACTCTTATGCTGTGTTTTATTGAGTGTCATCCTTTTGATCCTACCCCTTTTAGAAGTAACGCTATAGCGTTGCCTATAGTAAAGGCCATACGGCTCCTATGTTTTATTATTTTATATCCATTTATTTTTCCCAGAGTCACTTCACATGGAAGGGGTCATCGTATAAACTTCGGAAAAGGCTCATTCGATATGAAATCGGTACTTATAGTTCCATTTTTAAGAGCCAATAGTGATCGGAGGGCAATTAGTGATCGGAGATAAAAATTTCGAGATAGCCACCTTGTTCAAAATAGTCCAAAGATCATATAAAAAAACTCAAGTGTCGGCAAAACCCCCAGGGCCTGGGGGCAGGCGTTTTAAGTTATATCCTGGGGACGTATATGGTACTTATGAAAGATATGCTCGTATAGACTTCAGAAAGGGCTCATTTGATTGGAAATTGAATGTTCTAGGCCACTTTTTAAGAGTCAAAAGAGATGCGAGAGCAACTAGCCCATTCCCCACCCTTTTCCCCATACCCATCCGAACATTTTTTGAGATAGCCAATTTGTTAAAAATAGTTCAAAGGTTAGATAAGAAAAGTAATGTGTCGAACAAATCCCTCAGGGTTAAGGGGTGGGCGTTGTAACTTATTCTCTGGGGCATAAATGGTTCTTATGGAAGGGATGCTCGTAAAAACTTTGAAGAAGGCTAATTTGGTTGGAAATTGAAAGTTCTAGTTCTATTTTGACAGTCAAAAGAGATTGGAGGGTAACTAGCCTCCCCCACGCCCCTCTTTCTCCAAATGCTTCCGGTAAAATTTTCAGAGAGCCATTTTATTAAAAATAGTTCAAAGGTCAGATAAAATAAACTCAGGTATCAACACGACACCCATGGGCCCGGGGGCAGGCGTGGTAAGTTATGCCATGGGGTCATATTTGATTCTTATGAAAGGGACTCACCTATAAACTTCAGAGAGGGCTCATTTGATTGTATATTAAAAGTTCTAATTCACTTTTTAAGAGTCAAAGGTCATCCGAGGGCAACTAGCCCCCCCCACACCTTCTCCTTCCATACCCATTCGATAAAATTTTGAGATGGCCATTTTGATAAAAATTGTTCAAAAGTCAAATAAGAAAAACTCCGGTGTCGATACAACACCCCGGGACCCGGGGGCAGGCGTTCTATGTTGTGCTCTGGGAGCATCTATGGTTCTTATGGAAGGGATGTTCGTATAAACTTCATAGAGAGCTCATTTGATTTGAAGCTAAAAGTTCTAATTAACTTTTTAAGAGTCAACAGAGATTAGAGAGCAATTTCCCCTCCCCTCCCCCAACGCAGTTTTTTCCGCAAACCAATCGGACGCAAAATTTGAGATAGCCATTTTTTAAAAATGGTTCAAAAATCAGATAACAAAAACTCCGGTGTCAACATAACCCCCCAGGGCCTCGGGTGCATGCTTTGTAAGTTATGTCCTGGGGGCGTGTATGGTACTTATGAAAGCAATACTCGTATAAACTTCAGAGAGGGCTCATTTGATTCGAAATTAAATATTCTGGGCCACTTTCCAAGAGTCAAAAGAGATCTGAGGGTAACCAGCCCATATTGTCCATGCCCTATTTTCCGCAAACCCATCCGATACGAGCTTTGAAATAATCATTTTTTTTACATATAGTTCAAAGATATAGTTCATAACAAGACTCTGGGGTCGAAACAATCCCTCAGGGTCCAGGGGCAGGCATTGTAATTTATGTCCTAAGGGCATCTTGCCCCCCGGAGGGCAACTAGCCCCCCCTCCCCGACGCAATTTTTTCCCCAAACCAATCCGACACAAAATCTGAGATAGCCATTTTTTTAAAAAATAGTTCAAAAATTAGATACATATATCCGGTGTCGACACAGCCCCCCAGTTACCAGGGCCCGGAGGGGGGAAAGCGTTGTAAGTCGTGTCCTGGGGGCTTATAAGGCACTTATGGAAGGGATACTCGTATAAAATTCAGAGAAGCCTCATTTGATTGGAAGTTGAAAGTTCTAGTTCAAATTGTAAAAGTCAAAAGAGATCCGAGGGCAACTAGCATCCCTCCCACACTCTTTTTTCCCCAAACCCATCTGAATTTTTTTTCGAGATAGCCAATTTGTTAAAAATAGTTCAAAGGTTAGATAAGAAAAACTTCTTTGTCGAACCAAACCCCGGAGCCGGGGGGCAGGCGTTTTTAGTTATGCAATTGGGCCATATATTGTTCTTATGGAATGGACACTCGCATAAACTTCAGAGAGGGCTTATTTGATTGGAAATTGAAACTAGTTCACTTTCTAAGAGTCAAAAGAAATCGGAGGGCAATTAGCCTCCCCCCCTCAACGCCCTATTTTCGTCAAACCCATCCGGTAAGAACTTTGAGATAGCCATTGTTTAAAAATATATCAAAGATCATAGAACAAAAACTCCAAAGTCCACACGATCCCTCAGGTTCCGGAGGCGGCCGTTGTAATTTATGCCCATTGAGGCATACATGGTTGTAATGGAAGGGATGCTCATATAGGAACATCTCCGGTTCGATACAACACCACAGGGCCTGGGGCATATATGGTTTTTATGGAAGGGATGGTCGTAAAAACTTCAGAGAGGGCTCATTTGAATGGAAACTGATTATTCTAGTTCACTTTTAAGATGCAAAAGAGATCGGAGTGCAGCTAGCCCCAGCCCCCCCACGCTCTTTTCCCCCTCACCCATCCGATACAAATTTTGAGATAGCCATTTTTTTAAAAATAGTTCAAAGGTCAGATATCTAAAACTCCAGTGTCGAAACAAACCACCGGGGCCCGAGAGCAGGTGTTTTAAGCTATATCCGTGGGGCATGTATGGTTCTTATGAAAGAAATGCTCGTATAAACTTCAGTAAGGGCTCATTTGATTGGAAGCTGAAACTTCTATTCGTCGTTTTAAGATTCCGAGGTTAGCAAGCCCCTCTGCACCCTATTTCCCAAAACCCTTCCCATGAAAATTTTTAGACAGCTTTTTTGTTAAATATAGTTTAAAGGTCAGATAAGAAAAATCTCCAGTGTCGACGCAGCCCCCCAAGGCCCTGGAGTGGGCGTTGTAAGTAATGCTCTGAGGGCATATATGGTTCTTATGGAAGGGATGCTCGTATGCACGTTGGAGAGAGCTCATTTGACTGGAAAATGAAAGTTCTAGTTCACGTTTTAAGAGTCAAAAGAGATCCGAGGGCTACTAGCCCCTCCCCCATTGCCCTTTTCCCCAACTCATCCGATAAAATTTTTTACATAAATTTTCTGTAAAAAATAGTTAAAAGGTCAGATAAGAAAAACTCCGGTTCGATACAATCCCCCGGAGCGTGGGGCGCTGTAAGTTATACCCTGGGGGACATTTACCGTTCTTATGAAAGGGATGGTTGTATAAGCTTCAAGGAGGGGATATTTGAATGGAAATTGAAAGTTCTAGTTCACTTCTTAAAAGTGAAAAGGGATCGGAGGGTAACTAGTACCCCTAGCTCTTTTTTCCCCAAATTAATCTGATACAATTTTAGGATAGAAATTTGTTTTAAATAGTTCAAACATCAGATACCAAAAAATCAGGGTTTAACACAACCTCCCAGAGCCCATGGGCAAGTATTTTATGTTATGCCCCGCAGGGGTATAAGGTTTTTTATGGAAGGCAAGGTCGTATAAACTTCAAAGGTGGCTCATTTTATTGGAAATCGAAACTTCTATTTCACTTTTAAGAGTCAAAAGTTATCCGATGGTGACTAGACCCCCTCGCTTTCAACCTACTTTTCCCTAAATGCATCCAATCAAAATTTTCAAATAGCCATTTTGTTCAGAATAGTTTAAATATCAAATAACAAAAACTCTGGGGCTTAAAAATTCCCCCAGAACCCGGGGGCAAGTGTTTCAAGCATTGCCTCGAGGGCATATAAGGTTATATGTAAGAGGTGGTCGTATAAACTTCAGACATGGCTCGTTTGACTGGAAATTTTAAGTTCTAGTTACCTTTTTAAGAGTCGTCAAAAGCTATCGGAGGGTATATACCCTCACGCATTTTTCCCCAAATTCATACGAAAAAACTTTGAGATAGCCATTTTATCTAACATAGTCCAAAATTCAAAATACTATAAATTAGGATTTGAAAAATTCTCTATAGCAACCGCGATAAAAATTGTAAGTTATCTAAGTTGTAAGTTATTAAACTCAAGATCAAAAAGTAACAAGACCCCCCACCCCATATTCATTTCTTTTTCCCCTAGTGCATCCTATCAAAAGTTTAAAATAACCATTTTGTTCATAATAGTCCAAAATTCAAATTACTATAGCTCAGGGGTAGAAAAATCTTCCCTTGCAACCGGGACAAGGATTGTGACTCATGTAAGCTACCCATTATTAGAATATAAGGTTCTTCGGGAGGGTTGGTCGTAATAGCTTTGGAGGGGGCTCGTTCGATCGGGAAATGAGATTTCTAGCTCTTTTTCAAGAGTCAAAAGTGATCAATGGCTAGCTAGCCCCCACTCCACTTGCTAAAAGGGCATCCGGTCTAAATTTGGAGATAGATCTTTTGTTCAAAACAGTTCAAAGGCCAAATAGCTATACTTCCTGGGCTGGCCCCCAGCCCCATGGAAATGGCTCTGAATTACGAGACTTAATATTTGTTACTTTAATACTTTGTTTACTCTGATGCTTCGATTTAGTGATTTACGTGGTAGCTTTAATTTACGATGCAAGGGCTGTAAGTAGTGCAAGTTGTTTACTGTTACTTTGATGCTTTGTTTACTTTGATGGCTTTGTTTACTTTGATACTGTTACTTTGATACTAGTTTTGATACTTTAAGGAAAGTTTGATGTTGAAAAAGAATCTTATTTTGAAATAGGGAGGTTTTTTAAAAACTTGAAGCTTTTTGCAATAAAAAAATGAATAAAAAACTAATAAAATAACTTTCCGAAAGTTTTTCTTTCCAAAAGAATTGAGGTTATGTATTTCTAATGAATGGTGTCTTCACTACAAACAAGAGTGCCGTTGTCCGTTTCTCAAATGATAAAAGTAACATTCTCTCACTTAAATAACCAATTCTCTTAATTAAAATTGTCATTCTCTTACTTAAGGGGCTACTAAGTTCTGCAACATTAGCTTAGTTTTTTTTTATTATAATAACCGGGAGAAGTGAATTCAAACAAAGCCGAGAATTGGCTTATGGATTGTTATTAGACCGTGATCGTTTTCAGGGAGTAGGGGTTATGTACTTCTACTGAATGGTGTTTTCACTACAAAAAAAGAGTATGGCTGCTGCCCCATTCTCTAACAGTAAAGCTATAATTCTACTGACAACTCTAGCAAGTCTACTGCGTATTTGGCGCTTTACTAGATGGAATTATGTTACAGATATTTTCTTATGTTCTTATTACAACATTAAAAACTACTACTGCTACTGCTACAACATTGAAAGTAAAATGAAAATTGCAGTGAAACCAGACCAGGATTTACCAATAGACCCACTAGGTCCTGCGGCTTTCACTATTCCCAAAATTTTGGGGATAACCCCAAAAATCTTGCAAAAACGGAGTGGCAATAACGCTTGGGCATAGAGGCGTAAAAGTTTTAAATCTGGCCCGGGTGAAGCCAAATCTTCAGTTGTTGAGCTTTCAGCAATTAATATCGGTATATGTGTAATATTCAGTTTAATTTATTAGTTCTTAACAAAACTGTTAGTTTATTTTAGAATAAAAAATGATATGAAATAGGAAATTTAGAAAAACTCGAGACTTTGGCAATCAAAACGAATTAAAAATTATTAAAAAAAAATTCTGAAAAAGAAATTTTTTAAAGAAAAGTAAAGGCCATACGAAATGTAAAAGTAAAGGCCAAATTCAAGGCAACCAGAAGTTACTATTAAAGAACAAATGAAACCCAAAACGAACAGAAATTAAATAAACAATCATAGAAAAAACATAAAACAGGTACTAATATAAATGAATAAATAAATCTCAAAACAAGTAAAGCATAAGTTGAAAATGCAAATCAAGCTTAAAACGAACGAAAATATTTGCTATTGAGGCATAAATGAAACCCAAAACGAACAGAAGAAAATAAACAATCATAGCAAACAAACAAACAATAGTTATTAATATAAATTGGTAAATAAATCGTAAAACAAGTGATACTTAAATTAAATATGCAAATTCAGGTTGAAATGTACAAAAATCTCTACAAAGAAGTGTTTGTGTTTTGCCTCCTTCATTCACCGTAAAAGTCTCAAGCCTACTGCCTCATTGGCAATGTACCTAGAACTAATCATATTAGAATTATTTTATTTTGTACTTATTACAATACTGAAAATAAACATAAAAAATACAATAAAATTAAATTTTAAACTTACGAGCTTTCAGCAATTAATATCATTATGCATCAAATGTTTAGTTTAATTTTATTATTTCTTTCCAAGACTATCCAAGAAAAATGCAGCTTCACTGCAAACAAGATTTTGGATACTGCCCCCTTCCTTAACTGTAAAAGTCTAAAGCCTACTACGTTATTGGTGCTTCACTGAAAACGAATAATATTTCAAATATTTTCTTTTCTATTTATTGCAGCATTGAAAATGAAAATATAATTACATTGAAACAAAATCTTGAACGGATGATCTTTCAACAATTGATATCATTATATATCAAACATTCAGTTTGATTTTATTTGTACTTTTCAAGACTGTTTAAGACTGTTTAAGACCCAAATAGTTTTCAGTAAAGCGCAAATGACGCAGTAGGTTTTAGATTTTTACAGTGAGAAGAGGAGACAAAACCCAAACTCTTCTCTGTAAAGACTTTTGTTCGTTTCAAGCTGGATTTGCATATTCAACCCAAGTTTCACAGATCTTAAGATTTATTTACTCATTTATATCAGTAACTATTGTTGGTTTGCTGTTCATTTAATTTCTGTTCGTTTTGGTTTCTTTTATGCCTCAATAACAAAATATTTTTGTCTGTTTTAAGCTTGATTTGCATATTCAACTTAAAATTTACTTGTTTTGAGATTTATTTATTCATTTATATTAGTATCTGTTGTGTGTGTTTTTTTTATGAATTTTTGTTTAGTTTCTGTTCGTTTTTGGTTTCATTTATTTTTTAATTGTAATTTCTGGTGGTTTTGAGTTTGAGTTATTGTAGGTTTCTATTTCTTCTGATCTTAAGTTTCATATGACCTTAATACTTATTAGACTAAAGGATACTGTAAATATATTATCAAGAGAAGAACTGTACGGTTTTAGGGAGGGGAGAAGCTTTACATTAAGAAGTGTATTATCAGATCTTTTAGTCTTCAGTTTTATGGATTATTAACAGGCATTGATTGAGGTGATAGAAAGGCTTTAGTGAAGGTCCTTTTCTTGTATATGTTTCTTGTATATTTCTTGTGTATTGCAGGGATTAGTGCTATTCAGGAGAATATTTTAACATGGTTGGAATAGTAAGCAATTTTTGTAGTCGATTCCGTGTAGAATCAGGGGTTGACCTTTTTTTCTTCGTATCCCCAATTATATGGATGATTTCGATGAATTTTACCTAAGGAACTTGCCAACGACTATGGGAGAACATACTATCAAAGGAAAAGATACAACTCTCTTAGATTTAGATTGTGATCAATGAATACACGTGATTTAAAAGCAGAATACTTCTAATTTATGGCTAAATAACCCCTTGGGATAAATTATGGAATTATTTTCCATTTACCTTGGATGGAACCTTAAACGACGACAAGTTGACGTTTCTCTATTCCGTTTTTTCTACAAAAATAAAATAAAATCGCTGGTTGGAGATTCTGCGGGCCAATCCTGGGTGTTAAATTTCAAAGCACGTACAGATTTTAGGGACTACAAATCGGTTTAGAAGCAGTAACTCAAAATAAGGAGGAGTGAGAAATCTTTGACACAAAAGAGAATCAATCAGTTAATTGATAATAGAGTATGCTTGACTTTTCTTTGATGGTTGGACAGTAATCAACTGTCTTCACTCAGGGTCAATTTCTAACGGCCAGTGCTTACCTTTTTGCAAACTTTAGATTTATTTATATTGTATGGAGAATTTGAGTTTCCTAGATAAAAGCATTGGTGAAATGATCAAATTTCTGGAGGTTTTGAGAGTTGAAAGAACAGATTTAAAAAGTAATGTTAATAAGATTAATTAGCTTCGATAAATCAAAGTGAATAGGTGATGATATGTAACAAGATAGTTAAACAACTGGTTGCATGACTTACCTGGCTAGTATTATTCCTGAAGAGGGTGGATGCAGTGACAATGTAAAAAGTAGAACACCCAGGGTGCAGGATGTTCTTCACGGTTAAAAAAGGTGTGGAATAATAACAAGATAAGACCGTGAACAAAGATTAGAAAATTGGAAGCCACGATAATGACAGGGACCATTATGATAATGAGAGACAATTGTCTAAGAAGACTTTCATATTCTCGTTCGACCGACAGTATATCAAAGAGTGAGGTGTAGAAAAATGCAATTGGATCTCACTTTCCTAGGCTATAAAAGAAGAAAGTTAAAAATTGCTAGACTAAATTTTACGGATTAAGGCTCACAGATTGCTAAAGATTAAAGATTTTGGCCACCCATCTGGGGCCACATTAATGGCATGTTGTTTCCAGTTTGGGAGTGAAATGGTCGTTAAAACCTATGTCAAAGAAACTGGAACTAGTACATGGAAGGGAGAAAATATTGCTTTGAATGGACCGGTGGAAGAGGATCGGATCGGTCTATGTCGGTGTCAGTAGATGTCAGCATTTTCTAGTGTAATTTTTTCTTATGTGTGAATTGTACTTTCATCTTCTTAAAATTCATTGTACATTTTCAAATTGTTTTGTGCGCATTGGATTTTAGTTTTAAGTTTTCGTTTATATATCCCTTTTACATTGGATTCCTTTTCCTTGTTTAGTAGAATAATTATAAAAATAATGTCAATACTATTAATTTCTATTCATCTAGAAGCACTAAGCCCATGGCACTGCAAAATAACCAATTTAATTCTAATTAATTTACGCTGCACAAAGAACTAAAATACATGAATTACAAATACTTTTTATGGGCTGTATTGTTAGCCTGAGAAAGTATCCAATTCTTTCAATACTTACAAAGCACTCATCATTCACAATACTCGCTAGCAATTCTCCGCCAAATATATAATCTCCAATACACATTCTTTCGGAAGGCCTCAATTCTTCACGTTCAAATGTCACGAGACTCGCATTCTTATCCATATATCCACCCACGCGGCAAAAGTATAAGCCATCCTATCCTATCATTCTCCCAATATATTCTCTTCTTACCCCAAGTGGTAGTCTTATTCACCCTAAATTAAATACTGAACCTTAACTCCTAGTTTCTGAATTTCACCCTAAAAAAGGTGACCTAATGTTTCTTTTTCCACCACGTAGGGGTGCAGGGGATAAAAAGGTTTCCTCTATACTGATATACATTCAACCCCGAATTTCGTAAAATATTTCTTGTCATTTTTAGCGCCTCAGCACCTGTAAGAAAAATCTGTCCCCCAATACTTCCCCGACTTCATAATCTTGGATGATCTTCTTTACCCGGAACGGCAATAACCTGGGGAGATTCATCTCCAAGAACTGCTAAATGAGCTGATTTAAATAGCCCAAATATTACTTAGTTCTTCGTTTCAGTTTATATGTCCCTTTGTTTGTTATTTTTGTTTTAATACGAGGTATTTTGAGAGATAGAGAACAGTGAGGGGGAAAAACGGCCACATACACACAAGCACAAAATCAAAAATGCTATAATTGACTTATTTTGACTTTTGGATGTTTTAGATACAGTATCTTGGGAAGAAATACTTCCGTCTTCGAAGAAACCTACAGCGCTTCATGATCACTCAATGGTGGCTTGGAATAATTCGCTTTATGTATTTGGTGGTGGATACCTAACCTTTGGACCAGGATGTCTATGGATTTTTTCAACTGAAGTAAGAAGATTTTGATTTTTTTTGGAAAATGTACGATTTAGGTCAAAAATTGGAGCAGTATTTTGGTTTGTTGCTGTTGATATATGCATAGAGTGGAGATAAAACTCCTATAAGCCCGTTTCTACTGTACAAGCTTTTATAACATATAGAAGCTTGGTGTTAAGAAATTTTTTGGAGGGCGGCAGTCCACCTAATACGTAAATAATTTTTTGTGTTTTAGGACTGAACAACCCTCTTTACTTTTATTTGAGGTGGATTCAAACAGTTCGTGGTAACGAACTGTAGTAAGGAGCGACCCGGCTCAATAGTAACCAAAACTCTAAAAAATGGAATTTTGATACCAATACCTACATAAAAAGAATCGCATTATAATGCTGATTTTAAATATATACGTTTCATCAAGTTTAGTCTTACCCATCAAAAGTTACGAACCTGAGAAAATTTGCGTTATTTTAGAAAATAGGGGGAAACGCCCTTTAGAAGTCATAGAATCTTGACAAAAATCACACCATCAGATTCAACGTATCAGAGAACCCTCCTGTAGAAGTTTCAAGCTCCTATCTACAAAAATGTGGAATTTTGTATTTTTTGCCAGAAGGCAGATCACGGATGCGTGTTTATTTGTTTTTTTGTTTTTTTGTTTTTTTTCCCAGGGGTGATCGTATCGACCCAGTTGTCCTAGAATGTTGCAAGAGGGCTCATTCTAACGGAAATGAAAAGTTCTAGTGCCCTTTTTAAGTGACAAAAAAATTGGAGGGCACCTAGGCCCCGTCCCACGCTAATTATTTTACCAAAGTCAACGGATCAGAATTCTGAGATAGCCATTTTATTCAGCGTAGTCAAAAAACCTTATAACTATGTCTTTGGGGACGACTTACTCCCCCACAGTTCCCGTGGGAGGGGCAACAAGTTACAAACTTTGACCAGTGCTTACATATAGTAATGGTTATTGGGAAGTGTACAGGCGTTTTCAGGAGGATTATTTTGGTTGGGGGAGGGGTTGAGAAGAGGGGGATATGCTGGGGGAACTTTCCATCGATAGTTTGTCATGGGGGAAGAAAATCTCCATGAAGGGAGCGCAGTATTTACTAGCATTATTTAAAAAAAAAAACAATGAAAAAATAAATATGAAAAAGTTCTTTCAGCTGGAAGTAAGGAGCAGCATTAAAACTTAAAACAAACAGACATTATTACCCATTTGAGGGGCTCACCTCCTCCTAATACCTCGCTCTTTACGCTAAAGTATTTTTAGTAATTTCAACTATTTATTCTACGGCTTTTGTGATTCTGGGGTCATTCTTAATGAATTGGGACAAAATTTAAGGTTTAGTGTAAAGAGCGAGGATCTGACAAGGGGGCGAACCCCCTCATATATGTAATAAAAATATGAGAATACAAAAGCTCTTTACGTAAGCTAATTTATAAGTTACGTAAATCTTTTACTAATAAAAATATTCGTAAAAAATTAAAAATTCTAGTTGCCTTTTTAATTAACCAAAAAATTGGAGGGCAACTAGGCTTCCTCTCCCGCTCTTTTTTTCTCAAAATCATTCGATCAAAATTATGAGAAAGCCATTTAGCCAAAAAAAAATGCAAATTTTGTTTTAATTATTCCTCTGCGGAGAGCCAAAATCAAAACATGCATTGATTCAAAAACGTCCAGAAATTAAATAAAAAAACAAGGTTTTTTAACTGAAAGTAAGGAGCGACATTAAAACTTAAAACGACCAGAAATTACTTCGTATATGAAAGAGGCTGCTTCCTCATCAACGCCCCACTCTTTACGCTAAAGTTTTTTACTGTTTTAAAAAGAAGAATTGAGAGAAAGAGTCAAACTTTAATGACAACGGTTAATGACATGCAAATCACCTAAGAAGAACCTGGGAAGTTGCAGATGACATGCCAAGGTGCTGGTGGTAAAGGTTACTTTTTAAAAGTGATCTTTGTTTATTCATTTGCTATTTTGGAAATGGTGTCTTCCCTTTCCTCATGAATGCCTCTGACCATTCAGTTTTGAAATTTATATATCTGCTTCTGTTTTTTTTGTTCCTTCTCCTTATATTTTTCTCGTGCGTACTCTCATTTGCGAACTATTGACCGATCAAATT
The DNA here is from genome assembly GCF_032884065.1 of Artemia franciscana. Classification (NCBI taxonomy): domain Eukaryota; kingdom Metazoa; phylum Arthropoda; class Branchiopoda; order Anostraca; family Artemiidae; genus Artemia; species Artemia franciscana. Next base: position 17,223,289 of record NC_088863.1, read on the forward strand.
CCTTCTAATGTGACTTAATTATTTTTTTTCACCAAGTGCATAATTTAACAGTGCATATTTTGGCAAATACGAAAATTTTGTTATTCAGGAAAAATCTACCACCAGTGACAAGAATAAGGAAGCAGTCCGAATAGAAGAAGCGCCCCCATGAATCTGCTTACACTAAGGCCAACCATTTATAAAGAGTAGACAGAGCATCAGCAAAGATCAGTGATGGAAATAGGAGGTCGTGCGCTTTGACCTATAGCTGTGCCAACCAGCGCCAGGTCTCTATAACCTTATAGTGAAATATAGACCTACAATCTCACAGTTCATGTTATCTCTCATTATTTAACATGGTCCTATAACTACTTCTGACATAAAGCAATGGGGGACAAGGGGGTCAGTGAAGTGGCATCATGGTTGTTCCTCAGCGTGTCTAATCTTGCAGAGTCTTTAGAATCTCTTACATTTTATTTTTGACACCTGTGGTTCACAAAACAGAAATATGTTTGTGTCGACAATGTTTTCTTACTACACATCTCACTTACCTGGTAGCAACCAGTCAAATATTGATCAGAAATCCTTAGAGCCAGGTCATACGCACTCAAAGTATGACAGTGACAATGCCCGAAATAAAAAGTCAAAGAAAACACCTGGTATTCTTGTCAGAATCCCAGAAGATTAGACAAACGTTGTGCGGTTTACAAGAGGTAGGACACAAATAGTTGCACATGAAATAAAGAAAGAAAGAAGGAATTCTTTACTGGGGCAAATTTTTAAAAACAGATGTACATCAAACGAAGCGTTGATACAGAAAAGCGCAGCTTTTCGTGGGTAGGCATACGTTGGATTTGGTATGAGAAACATTTTGGAATTCTGAAGTATAAGACAATATTGGAAGAGAACGAGACGTTTAGAGTAATGAGCTTGCGGAAACACAACAACGAAAGCGCCGAGACCCAAACATCCAAATGGGAAACCAATCAGCGAACAAAAGTACGACGATACAATGTCGCTGTTGCCACTATTTGATGAAAAGTATCATACCTTTTACAAGAACCTGACACTTCACCAGCAGACTTTGTGACAGAAGAATCAGAGCCCCTTGAAGAGCTGTGAGCCTAATACTTCTTGTTCTCACACTTTCTGGCTCATTCTTGTATTATATACTTGATACTGCTTATTGGCTTCTCCCGTTTCTGATCGTGTTCATATTAAATAATGAAATTTAGATGGACTAAACACGTTCGTGCAACCTCTCTTTTTTTCTGTTCCAGGTAAAATTACATTTTGCTTGAAAATGTTCCCTCTATTTCCTAGGAAACCATAGACAATATACTATTTACAACATCACTATTATAAAAAACAGGTAAAGTTTGCCTAGATAATTATTTTTGAAAAGTTCTTTCAACCATATTTCGATTTTCCGGAATTAATTAAGTTTATTTTCTCTCTCCTGTAAAAGTTGAAAAAGTGGACTGAGCACGTTTATGCATAACAGCACGGAATTGTCTGAAGTTGGCACTTCATTGTTTTCCAGTCATTTTTTTTCTACTTATAAGCGCTGTGGAGCTTCGAATGCTAATTTAACAAAGCTTTTTCCCAATTTTTTTTTTTGACAAAACACCCATGAAAAAATAAATGTTCATTCTTATCGAAGATGAATTTTCATCTTTATCGAGAATTAAAATTAAAAGAAACAACAAGATTTTTAACTGCAAGTACGAAGCAACATTAAACCTTAAAACGAACAGAAATTATTCCGTATATGAAAGGAGTTGTTCCCTTCTCAACATCTCGCTCATTACGCTAAGGTTTGACTCTTTCTCACAACTCTACTTTTAAAACAATAAAAACTTTAGCGTAAAGAGCAAGGCGTTGAGGATGGGACAACTTTGACTTTTGACTTTTCTTTGTCTTTTAGGGATGTTTCCCCTATTTTCTAAAATAAGAAAAATTTTCGCAGGCTCGTAACTTTTGATGGGTTAAACTAAACTTGATGAAACTTATATTTGTAGAATCAGCGTAAAAATGCAATTCCTTTGATGTAATTATTGGTATCAAAATTCCATTTTTCAGAGTTTCGGTTGCTATTGAGCCGGGTCGCTCCTTACTACAGTTCGTTACCACGAATGGTTTGAAAACACAATAATTAAATTTTCTTCATACAATGACTTAAATGTCTTGTATAGGGCTTTTGGACAAGTTTAGCTTTATTTAAAATTTAATATTTATTAAAAATTTAAACCCAAAAATTGTTATACATGGAATTGGCAGTAACAGAAACCTTTGACGTATATATTTTAGAGAAACTTCAGTCTTAAGAGCTTTGGTTTCTACTGAACTACTTTTGTCCTTACCTATCACTCAATACCATATATCTTATATGTTCTATGTGGGTTTGATGACTGACGTCATTACAAGGATTGATCGTTATGACGTCATGTATGCATTTTGTATTTCTGTATATGACATCATTATAATTTGACGTCGTTATAAGTATCCTAGCTGTTGGGGTGGTGCTTCGCGCCACCCAAACACCTAGTTGGCGGGGCGCTTCGCGCCCCCCAAGCCCCCCCCGGGCGCGTAAGTCGTTATGCGCCATATTAGTTACGCGCCTTTGTAGTTGTGTCCCTGTGTCCCACCTGTGAATAGAGATAGATATAAATATATGTTTTTAACTACGTAAAACATGCGAATATACAACAATCTTCGCTGTCCCATTGTCTGTGCATATAAATAGATTGTCAGGCTTACTGACTCTTGAACATGCAACATATAATTGTCCATGGGAAAAACAATCCGTATTCAGATCTATACCTGATTATTCTAATGATTTGTCCCTGTGTCCCGGTCGTCATTTATATTCCCTGTGTCCCGGTCGTCATTTGTGTCCCGGTGTCCCAGTTTGTAATTTCTCTTTGAGTGTCCCGGTCGTCATTTATATTCCCTGTGTCCCGGTCGTCATTTGTGTCCCAGGGTCCCGGTCTGTAATTTCTATTCGAACAATCCCTGTGTCCCGGTCGTCATTTATATATCCCGCCTGTGCCCCCGGCGTCCCCGTTGTAGTTGTGTCCCTGTGTCCCGGTCGTCATTTATATTCCCTGTGTCCCGGTCGTGATTTGTGTCCGGGTGTCCCAGTCTGTAATTTCTCTTTGAGGTTCCCGGTCGTCATTTATATTCCCTCTGTCTCGGTCGTCATTTGTGTCCCGGTCTGTAATTTCTCTTTGAGTGTTTTTTCTTTTTAGTTTTTTTTAGTTTTTTACCTTTTTTCTTTTTTCAGTTTTCTTTTTCTTCTTTATTTTTCAGCGTCACTATGAAGTACATATCGCCGAACCTAAATCTGTTTTAACTTAAAACAACCTAAAGTTTTTTTTAACTTAAATCTGGTAGGCATTGATGACCTTATCCAAGTCAAAATACCAAACCCAATCATCATCGCTATCATTTTCAGTTTTGATATGTTTTGACTCTCGCTGTCCAGGTGGATTTTCATCTAACTGCGCGGTTTTGCGTTCTTTAGCCGAAAGCCTGTTTTCTTGCTGTTCTTGTGATTCCTCGGCATGCTTTCTTTTCTTGCTTTCTCCATCAGTCGCAAGCCTGTTTTCTTGCTGTTCTTGTGATTCCTCGGCACGCTATGCGAATATACAACATTCTTCTCTGTCCCATTGTCTGTGCATATAAATAGATTGTCAGGTTTACTGACTCTTGAACATGCAACATATAATTGTCCATGGGAAAAACAATCCGTATTCAGATCTATACCTCATTATTCTAATGATGTGTCCTTCTGTACCGGTCGTCATTTGGGTCCCGGTGTCCCAGTTTGTAACTTCTCTTTGAGTGTCCCGGTCGTCATTTATATTCCCTGTGTCACCGGTCGTCATTTGTGTCTCTGTGTCCCGGTCTGTAATTTCTATTCGAACAATCCCTGTGTCCCGGTCGCCATTTATATATCCCGCCTGTGCCCCCGGCGTCCCCGTTGTAGTTGTGTCCCTTTGTCCCGGTCGTCATTTATATTCCCTGTGTCCTGGTCGTGATTTGAGTCCGGGTGTCCCAGTCTGTAATTTCTCTTTGAGGTTCCCGGTCGTCATTTATATTCCCTCTGTCTCGGTCGTCATTTGTGTCCCGGTCTGCAATTTCTCTTTGAGTGTTTTTTCTTCTTAGTTTTTTACCTTTTTTCAGTTTTCTCTTTCTTCTTTATTCTTCAGCGTCACTATGAAGTACATATCGCCGAACCTTTGTTTTTTTAACTTAAATCTGGTAGGCATTGATGACCTTATCCAAGTCAAAATCCCAAACCCAATCATCATCGCTATCATTTTCAGTTTTGATATGTTTTGACTCTCGCTGTCCAGGTGGATTTTCATCTAACTGCGCGGTTTTGCGTTTTTTAGCCGCAAGCCTGTTTTCTTGCTGTTCTTGTGATTCCTCGGCACACTTTCTTTTCTTACTTTCTCTATCAGCAGCACGTTTTTCGGCATAGACTCTTTGAGCAGCTTCCTCGGCTGTTGCCATTGTAGGTTATTCAGTCATTTTACAATTAAACATTTTTCCGTGAACGAATGTCTTAAATACCTTTAATGACGTCAATGTCATAACAAACATGACGACAACTAACTTCATGACACCAGTCGACAAACAAACATGACGTCACTCAACACACACACACACAGACAACCTATTTTTATATATATAGAAGATAGATAGATAAGGCTTTGTGTATGACATCATTATAAGTATATAAGGCTTGCGATTCAAAGAGAATATTTAGTATAAATCCTACAATGGCAGAAGAAACAGCCGAGGAAGCGGCTCAAACAGATAATGCCAAAAGGATTGCGGCTAAAATAGGGAAATAGAAAAGAATGTGTGCCGAGGAATCAATCGCGCCGAGGAATCACGAGAGCAACGTGAAAACAGGCTTGCGGCTAAAAGAGAAATTACTGAAAAAAATCATGCCGAGGAATCACAAGAACAACGTGAAAACAGGCTTGCGGCTCAAAGGGATAATGCCAAAAGAAAGCGTGCCGAGGAATCACAAGAACAGCGTGAAAACAGACTTGAGGCTCAAAGAGATAATGCCAAAAGAAAGCGTGCCGAGGAATCACAAGAGCAACGTAAAAATTATCGCTTGGGATTCAGGTACAGCCCAGTCGATGATTATAGCTTGAGTAGATGTGGTCAAATCGGGACTATGTCTAAAATCTGTCCCTATTGCAAGGCCTTGAAATTTAATGGTGAAACAATGGGAAAGTGTTGCGCCTCAGGAAAAGTTAAACTTCCTCAACTGGCTGCACCACCAGAGCCAATAAGAACTTTGATTCCTGGAACTACGTCAGAATCTAAGCGTTTCTTATTAAACATCGAATATATAGCTCATGTTTCCAAACGACGTCGTTTGGTGCCCAAATCGAAAATAAATATCAATTTATTTCTACTTTCAAAGTAAAAGAGCAAATTTTTCATAGAGCAGGGTCCCTTCTACCACTCTCAGGTGAGAATCATAAATTTTTACAAATGTACTTCATCAGTGATAGCAATTCTGAATTGAATGCATGTTGCGAAATTTCTCCCGACGTTGAAAGGACTATCGTTTCCCAATTGCAACATCTTTTCCACGAAAATAATGATTTAGTGCGCCTGTTCAAAACAACAATCGATTTGATGCCTACTGATACGCATAAAATTGTTATTTCCGCTGACAAAACACCTACTGGCGAACATTTGCGTAGATACAATGCTCCAACTATCGACGAAGTGGCAATTGTTATGGTCGGGGGATCAGTTTTTACCTCGATATATTGTTTTTCATAAGCGAAACGCTCAGTTGGTAATAATTGCTGAAACTCATCGATGCTACGATGCCCTACAATATCCAATAATTTTTTGGGATGGAGCCAACAGCTATCACTTTAATAATAAATTGATATATCCATCCACTAACAAACAAACGGATAAGAAATGCAGCGCAATGAATTATTATTCTTATAGACTAATGATTCGTCACAATGAAGATAATTATATTTTATAATGCCATCAACTGTTTCACCAATACATCGTTGATAGGTATGCAAAGATTGAATCAGAACGTTTGCTATTTATCCGTCTGAATCAGACCAAGCTCCACTCTGAACAATACATTCATTTACAAGATGCAGTTGTAAATGACGGTAATACCACTAACGTTGGAAGATTAACGGTTTTACCTTCGCCATATGCTGGCAGTCCCCGTCAAATGCATGAATATGCTCAAGATGCTATTGCGTGGTCGTCCAGATTTATTTATTACATTTACATGTAATCAATCTTGGAACGAGATACAGCAGCTTTTACTTCAAGGACAATCGGCGGTTCATAGACATAACCTTATGGCCCGTGTCTTCCAGCAAAAGTTGAAATCACTGATAAACTACATAGTAAAACTTAAAGTGTTTGTGTCAGTGCGAGGCTGGATATACTCAGTGGAATGGCAAAAACAAGGATTGCCACACGCACATATACTAATATGGCTGCATGATAAAATTACTTCTAATGAAATTGACACATGTGATTTCCGCTGAATTACCTAATGAAAATGTCCATAAGGGCTTATATGGTATTGTGGTAAAAAGTAAGATACATGGACCTTGGGGTGCACTGAATGAAAAATCATCATGCATGGCCAATGAAAGGTGCGCAAAGCAATATCCTCAACTTTTAGTACCCAAAGCAATTACTGGAGATGATGGTTACCCACGATGTAGAAGAAGATCTACTGAAGATGGTGGTAAACCAACAATAATAAAGAAGCATAACGGTACCACCATTGAAGTAGATAACCAGTGGGTTATTTCATATTCACCTTTATTATAAAAAAATATTTAATGCACATATAAACGTTGAATACTGTAACTCCGTAAAGGCAATCAAATACATATGTATATACGTCAACAAATTCAACGACATGGCATTTTTTGGCTTGCAGTCCGAAATCGGTGATATCGATGAAATCATACAATATCAGGCTGAAAGATAAATAAGCAGTAATGAAGCTGTTTGGTGAATTCTTTCATTTCCAATGCATGAACGAAGTCCAGCTTTTGTTCACTTAGCAGTACATTTACAGAATGGTCAACGCGTTTATTTTTCGAAATCCAACGTGCAACAAAGAGCCCTGAATCCACCGGATACAAGGTTAATGGACAGCGAAGAATGTTGTATATTCGTAAGTTTTACGTAGTTAATTTACAGTGTATATGTATATCTATCAATCTATCTATCTATATAAAAGTAAGTTTTATGTATGCATGTTTGTTTGTTTGTAAAAAGAGGGTTTGCATATGACGTCATTATAAGTATATAAGGCTTTGTATATGCACAAACAGTGGGACAGCGAAGAATGTTTTATATTCGCAAGTTTTACGTAGTTAAAAACATATATATATATATATATATATATATATATCTATATATATATATATATATATATATATATATATATATATATATATATATATATATATATATATATATATATATATATATATATATATATATATATATATATATTCACAGGTGGGACACAGTGACACAACTACAATGGCGCGTAACTGATATGGCGCGTAACGACTTACTCGCGCGGGGGGCTTTGGGGGGGGGGGGGGTTTCCAAGCACCACACCAACAGCTAGTAGTCTGATGAAAATATAACCCTAAACTCTATTTAAGCATATATACAATTAGTTAAAACATTAAAGGATTTAACAGTCTTTTCATGAAAATTACATCTTAAATAGCCTTTTTCAAGTGAAATTGATCAAGTTGATTAGAGCTGAATCTATGATTTCCATTTATTTATTATACTTTGCATTTCCTTTCATTGGATGATCGTATTGAACCAGTTAAAGTAACAAAAGAGGCTGCACTATACGAAAGTGTGGATTTCTCCCGTTTTGAACGTTTGAAACAGCGAAATGCTAAGTTCAGTACCCCCTTTTGCAACTAAAAGAGGTAAAGGGATTTTGAAGAGAAATTTACTTAAAAATTTCAAATAACCATTTATACAGTCTCGTAGTTTCAGACAACACATTGCCATTTGCCATTTGTGAAAATTTCGCTTGCAATGTTAAATAAAGTAAAAAAAACAAAGAAAGTACACACTTCCTAGTTGATTAACCCCAACAAGACAAATTTTTCATTCCCTGTTGACATTAGTATATTTTGCCAAAACCCACGGTCGACTCGATTTGCCATCAAGGGATTAATGTCATTCCCTGTTGACATTAAATAAGAAAACAGGTTTTTTAAATGAAAGTAAGGAGCGACATTAAAGCTTAAAACGAGCAGAAATTACTTCGTATATGAAAGGGGCTTTTCCTTCTCAACGCCCCGCTCTTTACGCTAAAGTTTGACACTTTCTCTCAACTCTACATTTTAAAACAGTAAAAAACTTTAGAGTAAAGAGCGGGGCGTTGAAAAGGAAAAGCCCCTTTCATATACGAAGTAATTTCTGTTCGTTTTAACTTTTAATGTCGCTCCTTACTTTCATTTAAAAAACTTGTTTTTTATTTAATTTCTGAACATTTTTTAATCAATGTATGTTTTGACCTTGGCTCTCCGCAGAGGAATAATTAAAACGAAATTTGTATATTTATTTTTTTTGGCTAAATGGCTTTCTCATAATTTTGATCGAATGATTTTGAGAAAAAAAGAGCGGGCGAGGAAGCCTAGTTGCCCTCCGATTTTCGGTTAATTAAAAAGGCAACTAGAAATTTTTTAAGAATATTTTTATAAGTAAAAGATATACGTAACTTATAAATTAGCTTACGTAAAGAACTTTTGTATTCTCATATTTTTATTACATACTAGCTGTTGGGGTGGCGCTTCGCGCCACCCCAACACCTAGTTGGTGGGGCGCTTCGTGCCCCCCAAGCCCCCCCGCGCGCGTAAGTCGTTACGTGCCATATTAGTTACGCGCCATTGTAGTTGTGTCCCTATGTCCCACCTGTGAATAGAGATAGATATAAATATATGTTTTTAACTACGTAAAACATACGAATACACAACATTCTTCGCTGTCCCATTGTCTGTGCATATAAATAGATTGTCAGGTTTACTGACTCTTGAACATGCAACATATAATTTTCCATAGGAAAAATAATCCGTATTCAGATCTATACCTCATTATTCTAATGATGTGTCCCTGTGTCCCGGTCGTCATTTATATTCCCTGTGTCCCGGTCGTCATTTGTGTCCCGGTGTCCCAGTTTGTAATTTCTCTTTGAGTATCCCGGTCGTCATTTATATTCCCTGTGTCCCGGTGTCCCGGTCGTCATTGAGGTTCCCGGTCGTCACTTATATTCCCTCTGTCTCGGTCGTCATTTGTGTCCCGGTCTGTAATTTCTCTTTGAGTGTTTTCTCTTTTTAGTATTTTTTTAATTTTTTACCTTTTTTCTTTTTTCAGTTTTCTTTTTCTTCTTTATTTTTCAGCGTCACTATGAAGTACATATCGCTGAACCTTTGTTTTTTTTAACTTAAATCTGGTAGGCATTGCTGACCTTATCCAAGTCAAAATCCCAAACCCAATCCTCATCGCTATCATTTTCAGTTTTGATATGTTTTGACTCTCGCTGTCCAGGTGGATATTCATCTAACTGCGCGGTTTTGCGTTCTTTAGCCGCAAGCGTGTTTTCTTGCTGTTCTTGTGATTCCTCGGCACGCTTTCTTTTCTTACTTTCTCTATCAGTCGCAAGCCTGTTTTCTTGCTGTTCTTGTGATTCCTCGGCACGCTTTCTTTTCTTACTTTCTCTATCAGCAGCAAGTTTTTTGACATAGGCTCTTTGAGCAGCTTCCTCGGCTGTTGCCATTGTAGGTTCTTCAGTCATTTTACAATTAAACATTTTTCCGTGAATGAATGTCTTAAATATCTTTAATGACGTCACCGTCATAACAAAAATGACGACAACTAACTTCATGACGTCAGTCAACCCACAAACCTGACGTCACCTGACAGACACATCCACAGACAACTTATTTTTATATATATATAGATATGATGGGGTTTGCCCCCTCGTCAATACCTCGCTCTTTACACTAAAGCTTAAATTTTGTCCCAATTCATTAATTAAGAATGACCCCTGAATCACAAAAGCCGCAGAATAAATAGTTGAAATTACTAAAAATACTTTAGCGTAAAGAGCAAGGTATTAGGAGGGGGTGAGCCCCTCATATGGGTAATAATTTCTGTTCGTTTTAAGTTTTAATGCTGCTGCTTACTTCCAGCTGAAAAAAAACTTTTTCATATTTATTTTTTCATTGTTTTTTTTTTAAGTAATGCTAGTAAATCCTGCGCTCCCTTCATGGAAATTTTCTTCACCCATGACAAATTCCTCGATGGAAAGCTCTTTCAGCATATCTCCCTCTTCTCAACCCCTGCCTCCAACCAAAAAAATCTTCCTGAAAACGCCTGTACACTTCCCAATAACCATTACTATATGTAAGCACTGGTCAAAGTTTTGAACTTGTAACCCCTCCCACGGGGACTGTGGGGGAGTAAGTCGTCCCCAAAGACATAGTTATGAGGTTTTTCGACTACGCTGAATAAAATGGCTATCTCAGAATTCTGATCCGTTGACTTTGGGAAAATAATTAGCGTGGGAGGGGGCCTAGGTGCCCTCCAATTTTTGGTCACTTAAAAAGGGGACTAGAACTTTTCATTTCCGTTAGAATGAGCCCTCTCGCAACATTCTAGGACAACTAGGTCGATACGATCACCCCTGGGGGAAAAAAACAAACAAATAAACACGCATCTGTGATCTGCCTTCTGGCAAAAAATATAAAATTCCACACTTTTGTAGATAGGAGCTTGAAACTTCTACAGTAGGGTTACGCTGAATCTGATGGTGTGATTCTCGTTAAGATTCTATGATTCTTAGGGGGTGTTTTCCCCTATTTTCTAAAATAGCGCAAATTTTCTCAGTCTCGTAACTTTTGATGGGTAAGACTAAACCTAATGCAACTTATATATTTAAAATCAGCATTAAAATGCGATTCTTTTGATGTAGCGAAATTCCATTTTTTAGAGTTTTGGTTACTATTGAGCCGGGTCGCTCCTTACTACAGTTCGTTACCACGAACTGTTTGATTAGTATATTTTGCCAAAACCCGCGGTCGACTCGATTTGCCATCAAGGGAACTAGCTTCTCAAGTATGACAGCAAGTTTTTCACTCTGTACACCTTTTTGCTATGACATCTTCGAGGAGAAAACTTGACAATCGAAGTTTTGCTAATAGGAAGTCCCTTTCTTGAGGTGTTTCGTCCAAGTCGGTTTTCACGGACATGGTTTGTTTGCCTCTGACAAAAGAAACCTGCACAATATCACCTAAGTTACATGGATTTTTTTTCGTGTTTCTTCCTGACTTCCACAATCTGATATCTCCAAAGCACATTTTCAGGATTTCATTTTTTCCCCAGGCTTGGAAAATCAGCTCGTTTATGCTCTGGAAAGAGCATACTGCTTTGGTGCGCCGAATCTTTGACTCAATGTTTCCATGGAAAGTGTCCGCACTCACGTTACTATGGCCTTTTGTCAAGTGACGAAGATCAATTCAATTGACTGTGGTTTCTGAGGCGTTGACAATCTGAACAAAAGCAGTTAGAGTGTCCAATTCTTGTTTTGGGCGATACAGTTGTCATAGTACAGTATGATGTCTTTGACTCCAAGAGTAGCCTGAACTTCAATGAATTTGTCAAGAGCGCTTGCAATGTTCTCCGCATTTCTTCCAGAAATGGCCTCGTGCCAATTTACACAATAAGAGAGACAAGTCGGATTCCTTGTCCCAACTGGTGCAAAGGTCTCGTAGAATCACGAGAGACTGATGAAAAAAGTGTCTTTAAAGACGACATCGTGGGCAGAAGAAGGATCTTCTGCAAGTTGAAACTGTAAACCCTTTCAGTGTTTTTCCATACACGATCGGCGTCAGTAGCGTAAAGGTTTTTCGATTTTTTATACTTCTCTTGATACTTTTCCAGCTTTGTTACCTCAGTTTCAGAGGCTGATCTGGCACTGATTTTGGCTGATAGGTGTCAGTAGGTATCACATTCATCAATAGAAGGCATTTTCAAGGACACATGCTGTTTCTTCAGTTCTTCTCGATGAATATTCAGACCAATTTCCACTCCGGGATTTTTGTCTTTAAAATCCTTTACTAGGAAAGTAACGGTAATTTCCCTTGAAAGATTTGTCTAGTTAGGACAGTGCTCGCGCCTATAGTGCGTCATAGAAGGCTTAAATGTCATAATGTGTTGTCTAACGAGGAATTCTTGTGCTTCTCCATAAATCTTTGGATTCTCTCTTGCAGCCATTCCCCGTTTATCCACTGAGTTTGAGTGGATCTTCTGCTTACTCGCGAAGAACATGCTGAATGATCTTGTCGGATTTTGGGGGGTAGTCCAGGATTGCCAAAAACATTTGTTTGCAGATCTGCTTCAGTTCAGAATAAAATGGGAAGTAAAACATTGTAGATCTATTCTTTCTGATGGAACAATTTTCTGCATTTTCGAATCGTCTTCGCTTTGGCTTGTTGGCTGTGATGTAGGGCTTAAGCCACTTGAGTTTCTGCTCAAATCCAGACGACCAGAAAGATTGACTTAGACTTTTTCGCAGCTCCTGGGTAATAAGTGAGCACTGAAGCTTACATTTCTCCAAATCACACCCAAAGAGAATAGGTCTTTCTTTGATCAAAGACGCTTCGCCGTCAATCTCAATAACTGGTTCTGTAGCTGGCTGAATATGCGAACTTGTTAAAAGACCAGATGGACTAAGCTCATTCTCAATGATAAGTGACTTGACCTGGTCAGCTTCAGAGTCAAGTAGTTCCTGTGCTAATGGCAGGATATCCTCAGTAGTATCAGCTGAGAAGACTTGGATAGAAGACAAAGTAGAAGTATTGTTCATCAAGAGAGTCTTATTTTCTGCGATGTCGTTTGATAACGCTAATACTATGACACTCGGTGCTAACGGCAGGACATCTTTAACAGCGTCAGCTGAGACTTCTTTGATAGTAGAAAAAGTGGAAGTGGAATTCATCGAGAGAGTCTAATCTTCTCGGACATAACTTGATAGTTCTGCTGATACTGCAAGACTGAAGCTGTCTAAATCGTCTCGCAAAGCATGATTGAGAAGGGGTGCGAAGCTCATATTATTCATTTCAGCAAGAATATCTGTTAGCACGGAGTTGTCGTTAAGCTTTAATGGGTTATTTTCACTTTTGGCTCTAATATAACTTTCAGAATATCTACAGTTGCAGAGAAAAGTAACGCATTTGCATATTGTCTTCAAGCATCTTTAAGTGAATAATTCATGGGTACCTAAATTCCCAATCACATTCCTTTTCAGTTAAACTTTAACAAAGACAAATCAGATTTCTCCTTACCTTTTGGCAACTATGTCACGAGCCTTTTGAACCATGGTCCAAGCTCTTTGAGGCATTGTTCCTTCACACAGGCTGCTTTGGATGAACTAAGACAAGTTCACTAAAATCTAAATAGTTCTGACTTAGCTCTACAATTGAAACAGACGAACGGTGCTCTTGTGCCCGACTGAGGGAGACTTATGTCAACCAAAATTTATAATACGATCATTTGAATCAGACATAAGTGCATTTTCTTGGTAAAAGACGTCAAGCCACGTGACAAAGGAATGAAGTTTGATTGGGCTTAGAATATACGTCTTTTTCAAAAAGAAAAGTTGGTAGAAGCAAGAGAATTTGTGGATATACGTCTGATACAGAAATTCAACTTCTAACCCGTTTAACTTAGACAAACATAGATGGCACCAATGGAAAGAACGCGAAAATTTACCATAGAGTGCTAATATCTCAATTTCTTCCAGAATGGCGTTTACGTCTATTTCACAAAAAAAAACGGCTGAACTGACTGAGGCGATTTAATTCGTATCGGTACTCAAAATCCAGTGACAACTTGATTCTAATGTCAAATTTGATAAATAAGAAAAGTATTGGACAATTCACTTTTGTTTGTTTCTTTTTGCTTTTTCAATGGAAATACTTATGCCCAAATTTACAGCAAAAAAAAATATACAAAATAGTGGAGACAAACTATATCCGGTTTCTAAGTTTCAAATAAATTTTAATCTTTTTAGAAACAACACTGGCGATTGGTTAAAGTCAGCAATTCATCTTGGCCTCATGGAAGACGAGCACATGCTGCAACCATTCACAAAGACGTAATGTATGTCTTTGGAGGTTACCAGGATCTCCGAGGACCTCTTAATGATCTTTGGCTTTTTGATTTGCGTAAGTGGACTAATACAAATTTCCTTAGATGCCGTTCGAATCTCTGTTCTTAAAAATTTGGCCCCACCCTTCTTTCAGAATTAAACTAACAGCCTCGAAAATCTTATTTTAGCTAAGAATGATTTATATAAAATACAAACAATTAAAAAAAGCTTTTAAGGACGGTACATGGTCTACATTTTACCAATTGCTTCTAATTTCTTCAATAGCCTTTATTCAAGAATTTTTACGTTCTGTGGTGGCAAAGAAGTTTTGACCATAGATTGGTAATGTGGGTTCCAGAGATCAAGCCTGGATGAAGCAATATACTGCAAGGGCAACGCAAGGAATACAATTGTCAAGAATCTTTGGTAATCCAATTACTTTTTTCAAAGAGTTTTTTGAGTTTGTTAATTACAAGACGAATAAAGCAAGATGATGTTAAATTCAAGGACGCTTTATTTTTCCCTAATAATATTTGATTTTGAGTAAGGTAGGCATTTAAGGGATTTAAAGTGACTAGTAGATATACGTCAAAAATGACAAAAAACTGAAGGCAACAAAAATATAGACCATAAGATAATTGTTTGAAGGCGACTTCAAATTTTGTGCTGTGGTGGGAAGTAGTTCTCTTAAGATCTTGATGGAAGTGTATGCACTAAATATTTTATGCTTTAATATCTGATATACTGATAACCTGAAGAAAGTGGATTTGGTGACATAGAAATTACTAGATTGGAAAAAAGGGAGGAATTTTAAAACTAAATGAATGAAGGGGGGAGGATTCAGGGACTTATGATCTTTTACAAAAAGGTGAAATGGCTGATTTCAGGGCGAATTATTCACTCCAATTCCTTTTGGAATTACTATTGCACTGCTTCCCTGTGTAATAGTCATCCCTAAGCTATTTCAAATCCTAAAAGTCAAAATACATTCTAATGGGATATTTTAGTTGGTTTTCTCAATCTCTTTTTCAGATTATATACAAAAATAACAAGTAAGCTACCACATTGTAAACGTACAGAAAAGATATTTTTCCCCAGTGGTGATACTGCTTAAATGTTCTAGTGACCTATTTAAGTGACCAGAAGGATTGTGTCACGGGGGAGTGGTGTATTCTGGCATTTTGTAGCACTAAACTGCAATTGTAGCTCAAAGGGGATTAAGTTGCTATCAATTGAAAATTCTGAGGTATCTAGTCGATTTAAAAATATAGAAAAAATATTTTACCAGTAGCAGAGTTTGTATGCCGCACTGTGAATAACTTGTTACTGAGAAGTCACGTAGTCGATGTCAGATGTTAAATTAAAATAAACAATTTTTTTACTGAGATTAAGGAGCAGCATTGAAACTAAAAAAGTAAGAGAAATTGTTCCGTATATGAAGAGTTTTCCCTCCTTAAGACCCTGTTCCTTACGCTTAAGCTGTAAGTACTTTTAAAAAAGCTTCCTATTCAAGTTAAACCCATGTGCTTCATTTGCCGTTCTTACGAATTTGGAACAAACAGTCAAACTTTGGCATAAAGAGCAAGGCATTAAGGAGGAGGTAATCCTTCATATACGGAATAGTTTCTGTTCGTTTTGAGTTTTAATGCTGCTCTTTAAATTAAGTTAAAACAACTTTCTTTATTTCTAATTTATGCTCGTTTTTCAAACAGAGCGAGTAAATCTGGCTCATCTTCCATAAAATTTACTCCACACCTCACGGGAAAGTCATTCGTGAAAATTTCATCCAACTTAAAGTGCACCTTCCCCTGTCGAGTTCCCTTCAGAAAATTGCATCCTCGCTAAGAATCCCATCTCCCCGCATAGTTTCTTGCAGACGGCTCAGCCTGAAAAATTATTCTTAGCTTATATTCTTTTGAAAAAAAATTAATCTCTAATCGATTTCTCGATCACTCCAAAAATACCACCTTCCATGGAAACATTTTCCCCGAAACCAAGTCATGTGGAAAATAGCCTCCGAATAGTTAGAACATCTCTACATGCAAAATCGACTTGGCAAAGAACACGTAAAACAACAAACATAAGTTCGTATTGGAACTCAGTCAAATTCCCTCGGTGTAAAATTTTCCCAGGAAAATTTATCTCCTCCGAAAATTCCCTCACCTTGGAGGATTCTCCCAATTAGAATCCAACCCAAGCATGCTCCCCCTGCCCCCCGAATAATGTCCAAATAATAAATACTATACGTAAACAATAAATACAATAAGACAGAGGCCTAACAATAACATAAATATGAAGAGGCCTGTCATAAATGACAGGCATCTTCCCACAAGCTGTGAGTACTAGGAGCAAATTAGATCCCACGATATCCATAGGGGGTATACCTGAATTTGCTAATCCCTAAAGATGCTAGTATTATTAATTACGGACACGTGGGTATTACGTAATACTACATGGAATGTTTTTATTCAATATTTTTTTTCATGGTTGTTAAGTAAATGTTAATTGTTTACTTATGCAAATGTTTTCTCCAAAATTTCTTCAAGACTTGTTTCTTCATAGGCGATAGTCAAGTGCCCCGGTTGTAAAAAAAGATCTTAGTCCATTGTTTACTTATGTCAAAAAAGTAATTTTGCGCAACATCAATAGTTGGGTGTTCCGAGGACCTCTGTAATCCAGCAAAAACAGGTTTTTAAGGCCAATGACAATTGCATTGCTAGGGCTCATGCAAGACTTGATCCTTTACTTTAGTATTGGAATAGAGTTCAGAGCATAAACACTGTGGATAATGATTATTGTTGTTATATTTAGTATATATTTAGTCATGAATGCTTTTACTATGTTGGAAGCTGAAGGTGCTAACAGTGGTGAAATGAAACCAAGAGTACCTAATGTTGCAGTAGAAGATGTTGTCGACTAACCTTTGGATGGGATGTGATTTTTACGAGATAAGTGATATCATTGAGCAAATTCAAGTTGGAACAACAGTTATATTTTGAAGTAAAAATGAATATTATGTATATACAGAGACTAAAATATGGATTGAATTCATTTGTGACATATTTTGAAGAAGCGATTTGATTCAGTATGTAAAAAAGGAGTATGTTTCCTACTATTCCATTTTTGAAAATATTTTTCTTGTTGGATATTTTAGTGGTGATGAGATGATAGAAAGTATCTTCATTTTTTGATTCTTTTAATTTATAATCAGCAGTGAGAGTATCGGGTTTAAAAATGAATTGATTTGAGGAACAAAAAAGATGCGGAGTCCTTTGACTTTCCAAAAATGTTTGATTCTAAATTGTATTTACTCAATTTATTGACATACTTATTGAAACAAAACAAAATCATATTTTGGATTTGCTATTGAACACTACCTAGAAATTCGTTTAAGACAAACATTTTTCACATGGCAACAAAAAACAAGTCAAAAATTCTGACCAAATAGATTTTGTGACGTCTCTCGATTACTCCTTTCTAGAAGAAAAAGGATCATTCATTTTATCAATCGCAGCTCAGCTGTTTTTTGGAAGTGAAAAAGTCAACGGTGAGAAAAATCTTCTACATATATCAACTGTGTTTCTATACATTTGGCAGTTGATCATTCTGTGAGAATTGTACTATTATTGATGCCTCTGGTGAAAAGTATAGATTACACAATCCTTGAACATTGCATAGAAGATATGCAGTGTAAATCAAAGACCGTGCTTCCTTGTTTTGAAGATGTTTGTGACTCTCACACTAGAGGTTTCCTGTGTTCCAATTGTCGCTATGATAAAAGTGATCACTGGGAATACACTTACTCTGGCTTGATTGGGAAAAACACTAGACGTGATTTCAGTTTTTTTTTACGGATACTGGTACAGTCAAGGTTTTAAATTGTTTTGGGGCAAAGAATCTGGTCTACGCTTCAATTATTGGACTAACAAGAGAGTTTGGTTACTACGATATTTCTGTGAAGAGAGTAGTTACTGTGATTATAAGCCAACTGATATTATTTGGCTGTTACATAAAGTAATTCTTCATATGAGAATACTCTGTGTGACATCACGTCAAACAGCCAAATTGAAACTTGTAAATTTCATAATATGAATCAGAATATTATTACTGACTTCACAAAGATAAATAGTTAAAATGAAGTTACACACTACTCTACAAAATGTGACCCTGACTTTACATGCCTAAATGAGTATAAGTTGAATCCTATTAAGCAGCCACCACTAATTGTTGTCGATGGTTACCTATACGTAGAAAAAAAAATCTAAAGGATGACTCGAAGAAAAAATCTTAAGAAGACTTTTTTATTGTACATATTTATATTTTATTAATAAACAAATTCTCAAACATTCTTAAATCACTTTATTCTTAGGGTACTGAAATCAGTACAATACAGGTAAGAAAGAATATTTTCCACTATAAAGTCGTTCAATCGAGGATTGTGTACATAATTGCTGAGAAATTCACTGTAAGTATAGCCACGAAATAAAAAATAAAATAGATAAGTGCATGAAAATCAAAGCTTTTTATCGATAAACCTTGTACTTACATCCGATTTTGAATAGTAGATTTCCCCACTTCGCTCAAGAAAGTCTTTGATGTGGGGCGTGTAGAATGCGTTTGGTAGACCAAGAGGATTGAAATATCCTATATTCGTTGCTGTTCGAAAAGTATATAGCCGTTGAACCCTTTTTACAGTTGACGGACTACTATTAGCGATGGTAATGCTATCGCTATTGTTATGAATATTTTCAAGGATATCCGAGGCTAAGCAATAGGTTTTTTTATTTGGACAAGCACCCGTCAAGTTGAATACATTGATTATTTGACTTGTCTTCACGTGTTACAATGAGATAAAACAAAATGAAGTTACATTCTACTTTAGAAAATGTGACCCTGTCTATATAAATGCTGAGAAATTCACTGTAATGTACCCAAGATACCTAAAAATAAAATATGGTAGGGTATGAAAACCACAGCTTTTGATCGATCAATCTTGTACTTGCTTCCGAATTTGAGTACTAGATTTCCAACTTCGCTCCAGGATGTTTTGATGTTGGCTGTGTGGAAATGCAACTGGTAGGCCAAGAGGGTGGAAAATACCATATTCGTTGCTGTTTGAAAGATGAATAGCCAATTACCCCTCATTACTGCCGACGGACTACTATTAACGATGATAATGCTATCGCTAGTGTTATGAGTACTTTCAAGGAAGTCCGAGGCTGTGCAATAGGCTTTGTATTCAGACATTTCTGGAACCAAGTTGAATACGTTGATTACTTGATTTGTGTTCATGGTGCCCAGTCTAATATAACACTGCTATCAATCAATCAATCAATCGATCAATTTATTAATACTAAAAGAAAAACTATTACAAAAGTAAAGCGGTTACTAGGCCCAAGAAGCTTTGCTTGTAATGGACCACAGAGAGCAAGAATAAAACACTTTTATATATATATATATATATATATATATATATATATATATACATATATATATATATATATATATATATATATATATATATATATATATATATATATATATATATATATATATATATATATATATATATATATATATATATATATATATATGTATATATATATAACACTGGAACAAGACAAGGACAT
Organism: Artemia franciscana; assembly: GCF_032884065.1. NCBI lineage: Eukaryota > Metazoa > Arthropoda > Branchiopoda > Anostraca > Artemiidae > Artemia > Artemia franciscana. Next base: position 17,243,122 of record NC_088863.1, read on the forward strand.
TTAACAGATAGAAGATTTAGAAGGAGATTTAATATATAGCCGAAAATGATTTTAAAAGAAGAGAAGTGACATACAAATTGGGATAGAATTAAAAAGAGAGACAAAAATTATTGAACTGGAAAGACCCGACGAAATAATGCCTTTGCAGAAAGAAAAAGAGGGACATCCGAAGGGATGGAGTTCCATAATAGAATTGACTGATATACATGAGACCTCCGAGCTGCTGTAGAGGATCGTTTCGGTAAAATAAATCGTCGAGAAGAATTACGTAAACAAGAAAATTACCAACCTGAGCCTGTCCGTGAGAAAAACTGATGCAGGGTCGGTGGGAGAGTACCTAGAAAAGTAGAATGCGCTAAATAAAGAGTATTTTTACCTATAATATGATCCAGGTAATTTTCAAAAAGCTTTCAATTTGATTTAGCGACATTAATGCTATACTATCCATCAGTGTCTTGGCAAAGGTAAACTCTAATCGTACAGTGCCCGTTCAGACAATGCTCATATCTTGAGCACCAAATAAATACAATACAATGATACCATAAGTTTTAGAAAAAATTGTACGAGTTATGCCATTTTCAAATAGTTATGAATCTAAATCTAGGGACTGCAATGTAAATTCATCTATAAACCTGTAGGATTTATCAAAGGATATGTTGTAAAGAGGAATTCCATTTACTTTACATACAGTCTAAAATTACATACAAGTCCAAAAATTTTACATTTGCTTGGTAACCTTGTCCACGATTCTACTGCACTAGCACTTTTTACAAAAGCCAAAGCTAGTTTTGAGCGAATTTCACAATTGATACACGAAGAGTCGGTGTAGGTACGTGAACCCCTCGCAATATGTCATTGATTCGTGATTATGTGCGTAACGAGCAGTTTGATATTATCTCCTCTAGCTCTTAATTTTTCAATTGCCATGGGAACAGAACTCATAAGCTAATGTTTTCATACATGAACTATTGTTGACTGGAAAGAGACTGTTGTGTGAGGTGCAGTTATTTAGCAAATGGACCTTTGGAAAAATTAAATTGTAAGGGTAAGTTTTGACTTTATATCAATCTTAACTTTGGGAGACATCCATTGGGGTATATTAAATATTTTGTGATTTATTTTCTCAACCAAGTGTAAATGCCTAGTTGTCACCTCTCTAAGTACATTGGTAGTGTCAGTGTTCGCTTTGTATTCATATCCAATGGCTAAATGCCTCAATATCCTACATGAATTTGGATTCATCAACATGAATCGCAAGTAACTTGCATTGTTTGGTGTATTTTTGCTTGTGTTAACTAACTTTGCATTTATGTAGACACTTATTTGTCCAAGAAAACTTTGTAGCGCACAATTTTCATAGGGTAACCCCTCAGCAGAGCTTGGTTTTTCATTGTTTGATTTTTGATAATAACATGCATATCTATAATTGTGGAAGTCAAATCGATGAAATAGTCTTCACTGGAATAAATTTGAAAATGAACGTCTTCGGAGAGCAATCGTTGCGGATAGAATGGTTCATAGTAACCATGCTTTACACTCACATCAATATTTTCTGCATTGAAAAGATTCAATAATAAGGTGACTTAGGGATGGGACTCTTTTTTTGGTAAATATGCCATTTCTACGACAAAAACCCTTTTTCAATCCAGCCAATTTTTCCTCAGTGTCTTTTTCTTCTTTGACAAAAGTGATGTCTTTCGCTTCTGGCCTAAGAAGAGACTGATACGTGACGAGGTGTTTCTCGCCCTTTTTAAACCTTTTTTGCTTTTTAATGATTTCAACCACTCGCCAAGGGATCGCGTGCTTGACCTGAGATTTTGTGACATATTTTCTCTAAAATTGTGCAATCACAATCGTGTAGCCACAATCGTATAGCCACAATCGTGTAGACACAATCGTGTAGTGTAGAGGACACAAAATTTACGGCAACTGGAGCAATATATTTTTTAGCCAGTGGTAGTGTGGAGTGAAACTACTTAGCAAACCAATTGCCAAGAGCGTAAGTTGATGAACCACCCTTGTAATAGTCGAATTAACGTGGTATAAGAGTAGCAATATAGCAATAAATCTCCTGACATACAATTTTTTTTGTTTTAGCTATCTCACTTACTGGATCAAAAAGGAAATTTAATCAAAGCAACACCAATTTGTAATTGCTAAAGGGACATCTAATTCACTTCTTAATATTAACTTAATATTAACTTCGATTTCTCCGACGTATGCGGTTGGTATATGTGCTTAGCTTAGTTTTCTTTTTTGAGTGGTCTTTTGTGAAATTGTTGATTAATTGGAGTGAGGCTTTTTTGTTGAGTTATGACATTGAGTTTACCTAATTTACCTGATCTTGCAAGCAGAACTAAACTGTTAGAGGAAAATCCTTTTGATATACTGGAATGCATGAGGGATGTGAAGGATGATGAAGCAGTAATTTTGGAAGATAGCCCGAAAAACAAATATTCATTTATGGATGATTCTATCCCCACATGAAGTAATGTACGTTTTTCTAGTTTTAACTGCAGAGGTTTACTTAATAGCATTGAGTTCATAAATAAAAATAAATAAACTTCCTTAAATGATAGGAATATTGATTATGTAAAGTTTGATTATGATATTTGATATTTGATATTTGATTATGATTTTGTTCATGAGAGTAAAAAACACCATTAGCATGGTGGATTAGGATTCATCATAAGAAAAGATTTAAAATCGAAAATAAGACGAGACCTAATGATTTGGTATGTAGAAATGATTTTTGAAACGTGTATTCTGGAATGTGAAGTTAATAAAAAATCAACAATTATGATATCTTTATATCGCCCACCCTTCCGGAAGCATAGACCAATGTTTGATGCAATTTGAAATTCTATTAAATAAAATATCACAAATGAAAAAGCAAATATTTATTTTTAGTGATTTCAACCTAGACCTAATGAAAATTCAAGCAAAGCAAAATGATTCGAAGATTGGAGAATTCTTAGAACTAATGCTTTGTCAAGGACTGCTCCCATCATGTCTGATTCCAACTCGAATGGATAATAATGGAGCAACATTAATTGATGATATTTTTTCTATTAGTATTTATTTTTCAACTTTTGTCATATTAAACGATATTTCAGATCACGGTGTGATAATTTCTGAATTTAATTTGGCCCGATCTAAAAAAAACGTAATGAAAAAAACAGGTCGTATAATAAATGATGAATCAATTGCGCGTTTAATTATAAAGCTAGAAGATATAGATTGGAAGGAACTAGTCAGTACTGAGGATGCAAACAAGGCATTGGAAATGTTTTATAAATCCTTTAATGATGTTTATAATGATATATGTCTGAAAGTTAAAAGGAAAACACCCAAGTCAATACCACAAAAACCATGAATATCCCTGAGACTGTTAAAATGTATTAATGAAAAAAATAGACTATACAAAATTTAATGCAACTATCCGTCCTATGAAAACATCCAGAAATTCAAATTGTACAAAAATACTCTGACTAGAACTTTGAGAGAAAGTGAAAGAAATTATTATGAGAAGGAAATATCTTCAGCAGCGTCCCAGCAGAAAATGTGGGAAATCTTGCGTGATAAATTGAATAAAAATAAACCAAGAGCAATACCGACTTTTCTTAATAATGAAAATGACGCTAATGAATCAACTGAAAAAAGGATATCGCAGAATTATTTGCTAAGCATTTCAGTAAAATTGGTGACGAATTCGTTAGAGATCTTTTGGGTGAGTTATCAGATTATACACGATTTTTGCCCCAAAACTAAGATAAATCATTGTAAATGCTACAAGTATCATTTGATGAATACCAAAGAGCTATTAGTGATTTAAAGAGATGAAATTCGGCTTCAGTAGATGATATATCGAAAAATCTTTTAAAGAAAATATCAGGAGTAATATATGAACCTCTTGCACATGTTATAAATACGAGCATAAAAATGGTGCCTTCCCTGATCTTCTGAAAAAGGCTAAAATAATCCCTATATTTAAAAAAAGGTGAGGCTCAAGATCCCAATAATTACCGTCCTATTGCACTCCTTTCCCCACTGGCTAAAGTTTTTAAAAAAATAATGAAGTATAGACTTACATCATTTCTGGAAAAGATAAATTTTTTTCGAAGTTCCATTTTGGTTTTTTAAAGATAGATAGACAGAAGATGCCGTCGTCGCAACACATATTTTCATTAATGATGCTTTAGATGATGATTGTTTAGCAGCTACATTGTTTTTTGATATTAAGAAAGCTTTCGACACTTTAAATCACGACATTCTATTTCAAAAACTTGAAAATACGTGAATAAGAGGTGTATCTTTAAAATTAATCAAATCATATTTGCACAATCGAAGGTTTGTGGTAGATATTGATGATTAATATTCGTCTGAGACATCGAATAATAATATCGGTATACCACAAGGTTCAATTTTAGGACCACTATTATTTTTAATATATATAAATGATCTCCCTAAATCTACTCCTGAAAATACATTAACAATTATGTTTGCGGATGATACTGCAGCAAGTTTAAAAGCACCAACATTAGATACACTGAAAGAAAAACTGATTGAAGTTGCAAAATCCATCACAAATTGGTTCCAAATTAACAAACTTGTCCCTAATTTTGTTAAAACATAATTTATTATTTATGGAAGATCAAATCAAAAGTGGAAAAATATTTTTCTGAATAAAGTTACCATTGATACTATTCATGAAATAAAAAGAGTATACACAGCAAAATATTTATGTATCGTTTTTTACCCTACCATGAATTTTAAAACACATATTTCGTTGTTGAGAATAAAATTATCAAGAAATATAGGTTTGCTCCACCGACTAAAATTTTTATTCTCATATAAGTTCTAAGAATCTTATATTTTTGCCTAATAGATGCACACATCCAATATTGCTCTGCTATATTTTTCCTTACTTTTAAATCACATATTAAACCACTACAAACCCTGTAAAAGAAAGCTATTCGAATTCTAGATAAGTTTTTACAACATCCGAGGAATACAGATATCCACTCTGAAACACGTACTTCTTACCTGTTTTTAGACATAATGACTCTTACACAGAAATCTCATCTGCTATTATCTAGTTGGTTATTTAAGATTCAACATGTACACAATTTCTTTTTTGACCAGTATTTACTGTCCAAACATCAAAATTCACTGATAACTAGATGTGTTAACCCGTACAAACTACCTCTGGTGAAATATGAAAGATCCCGTTTCAACCTCCGGTATATGATCCCATCAATAGCCAACAAATATTCATTAAATAAATTTGTTGAGTTACCAAAAGGATCTTTCAAGAGACGATTAAAAATTTATATCATGGAATCTGCTTGCAAGAACGGTTGGTAAAATTTTTTATTTTATATTTTATTTTGGCCTCACTCCACTTACTCCACCTGAAATACTCTCATTAAAGATACTGTTTTTTTTTATTTTATTGATGAAATAGTGGTTCATTTTTTGTTTGTTCTGTATCAATGAGGATTGTTAAATTTTGTTTATACATATTGCCCAGTAGTCAAGCTTTTCTCTGGGCAAGTTGAAGACTTTGATGAATATGAATTTTTGAATAAATGAATCTGAATATGGGAGAGTCCGAAATATGAAGTGCTTACAGAAATATATTAAAGGTGCTTTTTATTGTAGTAATGAATATGCTGGTTTTTCGTTCAAGAGCATGTAGGAGTTGGACATTGTCAATACCGTCTCTCGATTTTTCAACAAGGGATACATAATGAAATGCACAACTTTCATATGAGAACCGGATGGAAAGTCTTCAAAAATAACACGGTCCATCCCTCTGACGATTCCATCACTTTTACAATTGATAATATTCCGACGGAAACCAAAAACATCTCTCAGATTATCGTTGATATGAATCATTTCTTTCTCAAAGGTTGAGCATATGTAAATCCTACTATGTTCCATTAAATAGTTAAAGTGGAATGCATCACTCTTACGAGCAGAAATTTTTCTATTGATTGTGCGACACGAATCATTCCAGCAACCAAGTTCTTTGTGTTTTAGGGTGAGATGTAGGTATAAATCAGAGTTAAGAGATTCTATCCAATTTGCTTCCTCACCAAACACTGGCCCTTCGTTTGGTCTAACTTTTATATCACTTTTACTATCCTTTTTCAGGATATCATAGGCATTTTGAGAATACAATCAAAATGATAAACTTAATACTTTCAATCGAATTTTAACGGTGGGGGATTTTGTTCAAAAATTGCTTGTTTTATTCTAGTCATTATAGAAGGGTCGGAGACATTGGACATCAATGTCACACATAAGTCATTGTGCATTGCGAATATCTTCAGCGGCAATCCAAGAATCGAAATGAGAGTTGATTCCTAGCCAATAAACAAGCAACTGTCTCTTAATCCTGTGAGTTCAATTTTTCAATATCTTTTTAGTCTGATACATACCATTGTTTTTATCTTTTTGTAATTTATACTCATAAGAACCACCAAAGAATCTCTTCATCTTTCACATCACGTAAACGATAGGTTATTGGTTTAGTGACTATGAATCTTACAGTTTGAAATTTCTGTGGACTTAAAGTAATTCACTTTTTCAAAAATATTACTTGTTTGTTCGGTTCAGATTGTATCACCAAAATTGAGTTTCTTCTATTTCACTTGAAGTGCTGTTTAAGAAAAATTTCAAGTATATCATGGTCACCCATATGAACTTGCCGAGGATTAATGTTGGGCAGGGATCGATGAGGAAGTTGATTACTAATCAACAAGATTTTATCTGAAGTATGAATAAAATCAGGAGTATTTTTCAATGTACAAATCATGAAATTAAAAATTGAATGGTTCATATCAAATGTTCAACGAATGCTACTTTTATGGAACTATGACTATGGTAGAGTTTCTTACTATATTTCAACAATACCTTTTTTACACGTCGATAAGAAAATTAACTACCTAGATCTAATTTCCTATAATATTGTTCAAAGATGGATTCAAGAGCCTTAGCAACTTCAAAACCTCTCTCTGAGCGCGATGGAAGGGCGTATGCATAGCGACTAAAAACCCTGATTGCAAGTAAAATATACTTTTACCGGCTATTGCAACGCCTTGAAACCTAATCTAGAGTCAAAAATCTACTTGTGCCAGATGCAATGGAAAAAAGGCTTTCATAAGTTTTTTCATAATGACTACCACGAAATCAATGATTTTGATGAAGAGTGTAACTTAGTTCACTCTGCAAATATTCCGTCGCTAGCTTCTTTTGAAGTCTAGCAACGCGATCATGTGTGATGAGGAAAATTAAACTTCCTACCTCACAATTATTCTCATAAACATGTTTCAAATTTTGAGCTGTTTTAACCGTAAACACGTAGTGAAGAGTGCACTACCCTTTTTCTTAGTAGCATGTAATGCCCTGATATTAAGATGTTTTGGCTTGGTACCTTTTAATAGCGAACCATCATCACCATATTTTTAGGGCTGACTTTGGAGACCCTTTCAACTCTCTTAGAGCTGGTAGTATCCATTCGGATCCAATTAACATAGTCCACTTCTGTGTGGGCAAAATTTGAGCCCTTATTGAAAACAAAGGGATAGTATTAAAGAACAGGTCGCGCAAATATCTTTTTATTTATTAAACATTCTGGAGAGGTGTACCCAAATTATGTAAACCAAAATACAGAAAACCCATTTTGACTTGCACAATTTTGAGGGTGTTTTTCCAGAATGGGTAGGGAGCATAATCAACAAAATAGATAATTATAATGAAAAAGGGAGCATTTTAGTAGTTTTATTTATCGAGAATTTTGATGTGAATGTGACAAAATTTAAAAAGAAAATTTTGAAATTCCTATAACACTTAAAGGAATCGATTTTTTAGATGGTCAGCGAATATTTAAAGATTGGTGGTATAGTGTTACAATATGACACAAAATTAGCAGAAAGACAAAGCAAAGATAAAAAGGGTGTAATATGTTCAGTGAGAGTTCCATCTATTGAGTCGATGAAACATAAGATTTGACATCTTTACGAGTATGCTAGTGAACCTTATTCAGTTGGAGATTTTTTTCCATTAAAAAAATTTGTCATATTTTAAGTCAAGGGAAGAAGGAAATTCACGACGTTATTGTCCAGTGTGTCTGTCTAGACTCTCTATAGATTTAAAATTAATGCATAACTTGAGGAACTGTAAGTCTAATGAGCACCAGCGTGAATAGACAGCTTTGGGTGGCAATGCACCTTTCGGTTCGAGAATTCTCAAAATTCACTCTTGCAGAGCTACAAGGTGGAGTTAAATTTATTGAATTTAATTCGTGTTAAAGAGTATGAAGCCTTTGTATTGTCTATCGCAAATGTATAGAGAGATGCAAGTGATACCATGCAATTGCTATAGGATTCCAAGACATTGGGTGGCCGCTGCAATGGTTGCACTTATTAAAACTGCCAATAATCCAGACTCTAGTATACAACTGGTGAGCTGATAATAGTGTCTGTATCTGACTGAATCTTGATAAATTCCCGCTTTTTATGTCTCTAACTCTAAAAGAATCCCATTCGGATCAATCAGACTTTGTTAAAAGCCTGATTTACCTATTTCAGACTCGAGTATACCACTTGTGAAGTAATAGTATTATGTATCTAACTCAGAAAAGAATTCGATTTATCTGTTTCAGACTTTGGTAAGAACGTAAATTATCTATTAAAGCTTCTTGTATACCAAATGTGAAGTGATAGTATTGTCTTTGTCTGACTGAATCTTGTGTCTCTAACTTTAAAAAGAATCTGATTCACTTTTCTCAAACTTTTGTAAAAAACATAATTCACCTATTTCAGACTCTAGTATATCACATGTGATCTGATAGTAGCGTCTGTGTTTGATGGAATCTTGATAAATTACCACTTCATATGTCTCTAACTGTAAAAATAATTCGTTTCATCTCCCTCAGACTTGGTAAAACCTAATTCACTCGTTTGAGACTCTAGTGTACCACTTGTGAGCTGGTAGTTATGTCTTAATCTGACTGAATCTTGATAAAGTCCCCTTTCATACGTCTCACACTCTAAAAAAAATTCGATTCATCTCTCTCAAACTTTGTTAAAAACCCAATTCACTTATTTCAGAGTCTAGTCTACCACGTGCGAGCCGGTAGTAGTGTCTGTGTCTGACTGAATCTTGATAAATTCCAATTCCACATGTCTTTAACTCTAAAAGAATGCGATTCATCTCTCTCAGACTTTAATAAAAACCTAATTCAACTATTTCAGACTCTAGTTTATCGCTTGTGAGCTTGTATTAGTGTCTGTGTCTGATTGAATCTTGATAAATTCGCACTTTATCTGTCTCTAACTCTAAAATGAATCCAATTCATCCCTCTACGACTTAGATAAAACCTAATTCACAAGTTTCAGACTCGTATAAACCACTTGTGACCTGGAAGTAGTGTCTGTCTCTGACTTAATCCGGATAAATTACCACTTCATATGTCTCTGTCTCTAAGAAGAATCCGATTCATCTCTCACAGGACTTAGTAAAAGCCTATTTCCCCTATTTAGACTCTAGTATACATGAAAGCTGATAGTAGTGTCTGTTCTGACTTAATTCTAATAGATTCTCATCTCATATGTCTCTAACTCTAAAAGATTCCGATTCATCTCTCTCAGACGTAGGTAAAAACCTAATTCACCTATTTCTGACTCTAGTATACCACTTATGAGCTAGTAGTAGTGACTGTGGCTTACAAAATCTTGATAAATTCCCACTTCGTATGTCTCAAGCTATAAAAGGAATCCCAATCATTTCTCACAGATAATGGTAAAAACCTGGTTTATCCGTTTCACATTCTAGTACACTGCTTGTGGTCTGGAATTAGTTTCTCTGCCTGACTGAATCTTGATAAATTCCCAATTCATATGTCTCTAACTCTAAAACGAATCTGATTCATCTCTCTCAGGTGTTGGTTAACCTGACGGTTAACTAGCAAGTTAAACCAATAGAGACTGTGCATTTTCAGTTTATAAAAGTGGTTAAAAATGTTCTTTATCTGATTTATCTGAACACTATATGCCTTTATGGGACATAAAACTTATTCCTGGATAGACAAAAGGTTGAATGACTTGAAAGGTGATCAAAATGGCATACCTGCAATGGCCCGGGAGCACCTTTGGAAACAAGTTGAGACTTTTTTGGAAGTTTGGGGAGAGGGAATAGGACATCACATCTTAATTTGATGGAAGGATTTGGAAGGGAAAGGTCTAAGCATTCTCATCTCCAATTTGATAAAAATTTGGGTGCAAGGATCCTGTATTAGTATAGATGTCTCAAAGGTTTGACTAGATGTGTTTTGAAAATTAATAAGCTTGAAAGAAGGGTTGCTTGTCCTCCAATTTCTTGTTACTCTTAAAAAAGGGCACCAAACACTCACACTGTAATTTGAATACAAGGGGGAGGACTTCTCCCTTCATATATCTAGTAAAAACATTCTAAACGAATATGAACAAAGTGAAAATATTTTATTTGTATTTTTTTTTCAGTAAAGTGCAAATTATTTTCTGGTCTTGAAAAGACATGGGGGCCATAAGCACTACTTATGCTAATTTTCGCTCGTTTTGAGTTTGACTTGGTTATTTATTCTATGACTTAAACAAAATACGTTCAAAGTGTTCTAACTTTTTAAAGTCTAATAAATAAAAAAATATTAAAACTTGAAGAAATATATATCAATATATTATTTGAAATAGAAACTAAAAAAATCTTATGGTGTTATCGCTTTGGAAAAGGGCCAGTTTGATAAGAGAACCCATGGGCGGCTATATAACGCGTTTTTTTGCACCGCTTGTGTTGTTTTTGGTTCCGCTTTAGAAGTTTTTCTCTGCATATGATAAAAACAAAACGATTGATGTTGTTTAGGTTCTGCAATTGTATTCTTAGCATCCGAATTTAGACTCGTAATAGTTACTTTTCGCAACGGTACGGTGTTTTTGAGATTTGTCAAAAAATGGTCGAACTGTCACGTAGATTTGTTGACCACTGCAACAGAATTATCGATTTTCACTGACTTACCTTCTATCAAGTGCTTAGAATTGCCAGCTATGAAAACTTATGATGTTTTATCCATATACTGGAGCATGAAGAAGACAATGAATAAAGGGTTTTTAATTATATTTATATAATGTGCAGAAAGGAGTGGGAGTGAGTTTGAAGAGCCGTATTGGTACCGGCCGAACTATACTCCCTAGACTGCTGGGGACAGGCAGCTCAAGCATCTGCACTTCCCACAGCACTTCATCAGAATTATGTAATTTAATAAGGAGAACCCTTTGGTAGCTGATTGGAGGACATTTATTTTTTATGAAATAGTGTTTTAAAGTGTCCGAAGTTTTCAAGAATTATGCTTCTTCTTTTTCTTTCTTTTTTCGGTGCCCTTTTTGTTTTTCTTTTCATTTTTTTATACTCCTCTTAATTGTATTTGTGTTGTATGCAGAGGGTAACAATACATTATTATTATTATTGCTATTATTATTATTACTATTATTATTATTATAAGGATACAAAACTGACAATCACGAATTTTGTAAAACGCCCATATCTCGGATTCGTCCAGGTTGAATGAGGGAATGGGAATTGGAGCCCTTGGAGGCTGGATATGGATGACCATAATTTCCCTCTAAAAACAGCCATAGCAAATGATTCATGAGGGTATATTTTTATTACATAATTACAACAACAGTATATCACCCATTTTCCACATATTGATTCAAGTTATTGTCGTCAATATATTTCACTATTGCGTTTAAATCAGCTTGAAGTCCATGTATATGCATTATATTAAGTATATAATTCGTCACCATGAATCGTTTTATTATATACTTTCAACGGTATTTAACGGTTTCGACGGTAATAGATTTCAATTAATTTTGTGTTTTTATATTTTATCTATTTCATACTCTACAGTAAAAAAAATTAATTCAATAAATTGGTGGAAACAACTGTCAGTAAACATTTATGTATCTTTAATCTAATATAAAATTGTCAATAGCCATTAGGATATGATACTTAAAAAGGGTTGCATGTTTTTTAAATTGAATTAAATTGAAATTGTTAGCTTAATAAAACATAAATTATAAATGAATGAAATATGATGGTAACAAAAAAATAAAGAAAAAACAACATAAAGGATAATTTTATGCCAGTAAAACATAACAGCTCCTCCCATTTGAATTTGCCCAATCATATCACATATATGGCATGGATATCATTCTGTTCAAGGCATAGTCGAGATCCTTTTTTAATGTTAACTGCTACCTTTGGTGCTCTTGTCTGTTTTTCATTGCTTCTATTGCCAGCTCCGCTATCAACTTGTAATAGTGTATACAAATCACACATTTTTGCTATTATCTATTGTCAAATAAAAATTAGATGAAAAAAAATATATTCAAACTGTTCTCTCTCTGAATTCTACGTTCTTACTAATATGAAATACATTGAAAATCCAGGTAAATACTGGATCTGGATGCTACGGTTGGTTGCTAGGGTTCCATGGCTATATACAAATGAAGTTTTCATGGAAGTTTGCAAAACATATATACCCTCTTTAGTAGAGTCATTCCGGTTGCTAGCGAAGCTCTAATGACTGGATCTGGTTGCTAGGTAAATCTGTTATGCATATTCTATGCTAATTCACTTATGTTAATGAGGCTCGTCCAAGAGTATTGTCCCTATCTTTATTGCCCAAATAAGGTGTGCAGTCAGGCTGTATTATTGCTATACTACTGTAAACCTCTCATCTCTCTTGTTTTAAACTAAGCCTGAGTGAGGGTGCTGCGCTGTGATGCCCCCTTCCTATTGTGCAAAATATTTCTTGCGTGTACTATAAAGCTTCTTTTAACTAAACTGATTTACTTCATATGCCATGCAATTATATACAGTTTGTGTCATGGACATCAGCTATCACGGAGGAGGGACAGTCCTTCATTTCAGGAGGTTGGCAGACACATCAAAAAGTGAACTTTAATACACAATTATCCTAATTTTAATTGAGCCTTCAGTTAAATGTAGAATGAGTTTTAGTGAAGGGACAGGTAGAATATCTAATCCCTCTTGATCCTCGGTAACATTTTTGGTTCATACATTTATAATTGGTGCTGAGAAGGAGGGGGGTTCATAATGCATCTTTCATAGCTACAGTCTTTTTATATGTAGGATAAAATATTGTACTCACATGCCTACCGGCGCAGAAGGACAAATTTGAGGCGAAACATCATAAGTCTCACCAGAAATCTTCTGGGCGGGGGTAAGTGATACCAGGAGCTTTGTTCTTAGTTATTGTAAATGGTAACATTTTTTTTTTTCTATTTGATACCCTATTTTTGAGAATTTTCATGCAGAATTTTCTTTCATACGAACAATAAAACCCTTCTTCAGCCACTTGAACATAGTAGTTTGTCTCGACTTATCCAATAAAATAAATGTTCATTAACATTCCCGTCTCAGTAGTTTTTTTGAACTTATTCAACAAATCTATTGTCCATTTAAATTTTGAATGCATGTTTTTGTCCAAAATTTTAGTTACAATCCAACTTTTTGATTCTACAGTAGAAAAAAATGGGGATGCTGCTCATCAACTTACAATAAATGATATATACAGTTTAACAGCAATAATTGGAGGTTTTTGGAGCCGGTAGAGCGTATTGTATTTTGGGTAGGCCTAATTATGATTTGAAAAGCGATCATAAATGAAATTGAAAAACAAATAATTTTTTAATACCGAAAATAAGGACCAATCGCAAAAATCAAAACAAGCGGAAATTATTCCGTATGTGAGTGAGTTACCCCTCCTATATCCCTTGGTCTATACGCTCAAATTTGACATGTTTTCCCAGTTTTTAAAGAATGACAGATCAATTACATCGGACATTGATATGAATAAGAACAATTTTTGAAGCACTACGAAACTTTGAAGTAAAGAGCAGGAGTCTGAGGAGTAGTCAGCCTCCCTCATATGCGGAGTAATTTTTGTTTGTTCTTATGTTTTAAAGTGTCTCCTTACTTTCAATAAAGAAAACTTGTTTTTATTCAAATTTTTGAGCAGGAATATGGAAAGCCTTTTACTATGCATGTTACTTTTTAAAGGTTAACTCAGTATCAAGAAATTATACTTACGGCGGATTCACTGGTAATTTTTCGGTGGGGATATCAAACAGTACGTGGTAACGAACTGAAGTAAAGAGCAACCCGGCTCAATAGTAAACGAAACTCTAAAAAACGGAATTTTGATACTAACAGATACATCAAAAGAAGTGAATTTTTATGCTGATTTAAAATCTATAAGTTTCATCAAATTTAGTCTTACTAATCAAAAGTTACGAGCCTGAGAAAATTTGCCTAATTTTGGAAAATAGGGGGAAACATCCCCTAAAAGTCATAGAATCCTAATGAAAGTCACATCATTTTATTCAGAGTATCAGAGAAACCTATTGTAAAAATTTCAAGCTCCTATCTACAAAAATGTGGAACTTCGTATTTTTTGCCAGAAGACCGATCACGGGTGCGTGTTTTTTTTTTCAGGGGTCATCTTATCAACCAGGTAGTCCTAAAATATCGCAAGAGGGCTCATTATTAAGGAAATGAAAAGTTCTAGTGCCCTTTTAAGTGACCAAAAAAATTGGACGGCAGCTAGGTCCCCTCCGACGCTCATTTTTCCCAAAGTCAACGGATCAAAATTTCGAGATAACCATTTTGTTCAGAATAGTCGAAATCCACAATAACAATGTCTTAGGGGATGACTTACTCCCTCGCAGTTCCCGGTGGAGGGGCTGCAAGTTACAAACTCTGACCAGTGTTTACATACAGTAATGGTTATTGAGAAGTGTACAGACGTTTTCAGGTGGATTTTTTTGTGTTTAGGGGGGTTGAGGGGGGCGCTATGTTGGAAGATCTTTCCTTCGAGGAATATGTCATGGGGGATGAGAAATTCAATCAAGGGGGCACTGGATTTTCAAGCATTATTATAAAAAAAATAATGAAAAAATAAATATGAAAAAGTTTTTCAAAATAAGGAGCAGCGTTAAACTTAAAACGGAGAGAGATTATTACGTATATGAGAGGTTCTTCTCCTCCTGGATACCTCGCTTTTTACGTTAAAGTATTTTTAATAATTTCAACTATTTATTCTACGGTAGCAGAATTACCGTAGAAATACCTGTTCCCTTCTCAACACCCCGCTCTTTACGCTAAAGTTTGACTCTTTCTTTCAATTCTACTTTATTAAAAACATTTCATAACATTTTATAACAAAACGTATATTTGGGCCTTAAAAAAATTTCAGCGGAATTTATGAACATATATTTAAACAAAACCTTAAGTGCAAATCTATAAAAATTAGGTAAAAACTAATTCATACATAAGTTCACCGTTTATCATTTATCGATGATAAAACGAAAATGTGATGCAACGAAAATTCAGAGAGTCTTTATTACAGAATGGTCCACCTTAACAAGGAAACTGCAATAAATCTTTTTTTTTCCGTTTTAATGAGAATAAAAGCCTTTCAATACGTCTAAGAAATCCTTTACGCTATGACGCAGTATATAAACTTTTAACGAAAGTCAAAGCTCTTTTAATTAGAAAGTTAGTAAGAGAATTCAAGTTGGAAGACTTCCGAACGTTGAACACCAATTAACAAATTTTTATTATGAAATTTCATTCCTCGGATAAAAAAATTGTTTTAGTGGTAGTTTCTGTAGAGTGGGTTCTCTTTTCAGCAATTCGGCTAAGAAAAAGTATTCTTTGGTGTGAAAATGACTAGTGGGTCATATAAAATTTTAGGAGGGCCGCAGTCCTGCCCACGGACCTCAAGTAAGATATCCTTAGCTTAAGCACTCTATGAGGGTTCTAGACTAGCTTGGGGATTTACAATTATGCTAAAGATTTACCGCACAAATGCCAGCAGTCTTTTAACCTTTTTCAATGGTAATGGTAATCTGGTAATGTTAACGATAATCTTCAATTGTAACAGTAAATGGTAATGGAAGTCATATTGAGAGTGTAGAAATGAATTGACTCACATTTATGTACAAACTATGCTCCCTTAAAGCTCAACTTTTCCGTCGCATTCATAACCTCACACTTTTAAATAGTATTTCCACGCTTCCAGAAGCACGTTTTAAGTACTTAACCTTAGAAATGAATTGATTCGTATATTTGAATAATTCTTCTACTCAATTAAGGGTCAAATCATCACTGTCAACTGTAATTGTATAGCTTACAGGGCTGCTAAAATTAGGTTACATAAATTGCATACTTCCCAGATTTTGTAATGAACTAACACATAGGACCGAATAGATTCGTATGCACGAAGAATTTTACCTAATTAAAACCAACTCATCCATCCCAACCTCAACCTCACAGCTTAAACATATTAATCCCACCTTAAAATAACATTTTGAGTACTTCACATATTTATTTTTTAGAATGCTATGTCTTGTAGATAATGTATCCGTAGCTGCTGTTTAATAAAGGACGATCCACAACCCATAGTAAACATAAATTAAAACCGTCATTTAAAAGAATAACTGGCAAAAGAAAAAAGTTACCTTTTCTAGCCGAGTCAAAAATAGTAATGATTATCAAGATAAATTTATAAGAAATAAAACTATAAATAAAACTTAATGAAACTTAAACTAAAAATCAAAACTTTAAAAATTTTAGTTTGGAAACAAATTTTCAAATAAAAGATAAAGAAATTTTTAAAGCATATAATGTGCTTTAAAGTTTTAAGCACATATTTAAGCAAATACTGCTCAGCATATAATTTTCAAAGATATAAAACACAAATATTACGGATGGACAACCTATAAAAAAGTCAGCATTTATGTTTAATATAGTAATCAGAATTGGTGCCTAATAGAATTTTTAAGCATATATTATGTTTTACCATTTTAAGTACACATTTAAGCATATAATTTTCAGCATATAATTTCTGAAGCATATAATATACAAATATTATGCATAGAAAGCCTTAAAAAATCTAGCGTTTATAATTATTTTAGTAATCATGAATAGTGCCTAAAAGAATTTTTTAGCATATGATATGCTTTACATTTTTAAATATACAGTTGCGCATATAATGTTGGGCACATAATTCTCTAAGTATATAAAATAAAATTGCATGCATGGAAAGCCTATAACACACTCCAGTATCTAAATTTATTCTGGTTATCAAAAATAGTGCCTGTAAGAAAATTAGATTTCTCAAAAATCTTTACTAAAGAAAATTTTCCAAGGAAATTCTGGCTAAGCTCTTGCAAGAGTAAAATTGATTTTGAAAGAAAAGTAATCTAGTTTTAAGAAATTAGATCTTATTGAGCCATAGAAACATGCTTCACGTTGCCTTTCATATTGATTGTATTTTTCAAACATAAATGCTATACTTATATTACTTAAATATTTTAAACATCGCTTTTTACTTTTATTATTTTTTTTTTATTTGACGATGATAGGCAACATAAAACAACATAAAATGAACACATTTTATCTTGTATGATATAGAGGAGGCAGTTCCTGTAGTAAAGTGAATTTGATCTTGATTGAGACACAGCCTACGTTTAAGAAACTAAATTATATCTTGGAATCAACCCTGACGTGGTCATTCACACTGACTTTTATTTTCGAGTGCAGGGACTGTAACCGACCCCTTTAAACTAATACATTTAAAATCCTGCTTTATATTCACTTAATGTAGGATTCCTATAAAAATATAAACCAGTTACATTCAACCCGGATAATAAAAAACTATACTAAATCAGTTGTTTAAACGTCGTTCTTTACCATCATTAGAATAAAAACACTTTTATTTCAAATGAAAGTAAAGTGCAACTTTAAACCTTAAGTCAAGCAAAACTATTACTGCATAATAGGGGGATCATTACCACCTTAAGCTCTCAGTCTTTATGCTAAGGTTGGACTAGTTTTTCTATTGAAAGAATTTTCATAGTTGAATATGAACAGTGAACTGGTATGTAAGTGTTGTATTTATAGATTGCGTTGTAATTTGGCGCAAAGACCAAGAGGTTGAAGGGATAAAAGACCCTCTTTTTTAAGATAATTTCTGTTAGTTGTAAGCTTAATTGTTACTTATTACTTTTAGGCGGAAACAACTTTTTAGGTTAATTTTGTTCATATTAATATAATATTCAGTATAAACTAAATGTTGGTCTTCCACCCCCTAGCCTTTGTGCTAAACATTGCTACAAAAATGGAAATTGCAAGTGAAAAAGGTGATCCCTTGAAATTTGTTCAAGAGGGGCCTGAAATGCCAGAATGCTTCCTTATGACGTAACTTTTATATTCTTAGGGAGGATTTGCTGGAAAATTCATTGTTTCCAGGGAATCCCCCTCCCTTCAGTCTTTTTCCTGGTAAGTAACTATATGATGTGAAATTTATGACAAGGTAAATCCACTAGGCAATTGCAACCAATAAAATAATTAAAGTAATAAACAAATCGACATATTATCAACATTGTATACTTAGGGAATCATAATCTATAAGATCCAACAATTTTTCGCTTGCCGAGCACATATATTGGGGAATTTTCCCAGCCACCTAATAGTATTTTGCAATTGTAATTTATACTTCTCACGCCTTAGAAAAATATTTATGCTATAATTGGGAAGCTATTCTCCCGTTAGTAACCATATTATTTGCTAAGATCAAGCATATGTTGTCAATGGAGGGACTGGTAGTGCTTAAATGCTCTTCATACTAGTTAAAAAGGTTTCTTTTAAAAAATTTGGCCCAAAAATTCACATCCTGAGGGGTTAGATACCTTCCTACATTAATGAGACCCACTGAACTACCCCCTCCCCTATTACTTGGTTAGGAATAATGTCATACAGCATTTACATTCTATACGAAAGCTCTTTATTTTTCTATGGACTCTGTGTATGTATAAGGACCAATCCAGCAGTACTACCTCTGACGACGGGAGGCACACTACATATATACATTTTTTATAGTTTTAAGCCAATTGGATATCGTAGGGTCTTAGCGTGATAGCCTTTTGGCCCTAAATGGGATACAATTTCTCTTTTGTGGCCTAAAATAGCAGAAAACCGTGCTTTTTTTGCAAGATGTGGAAATCCTAGGCTATGGATTTGCCTTGGCAATAGCTTTAACCATGTTGGCTATCACAAAACTTTGCATGGATAAAACATTGGCCTTGTTTCTGGTAAGTATTTTGACTTATGGTGAAAAATAGCAGAAATTGTCACTTTCCACTTTCAAGATTCCTTAACACTTAAAAATACGCTAGAGTTTATTACTTTCGTTCAAAAGAGCCCTACTTGATATTCTAACACCGCTTCTTTGATATGATCCCGCTAGGAAAAAAAAAGACAACAAACAAATGAATTTAATCCGCAACTGTTACCAAACATCTTGAAAAAAAATGAAAGAAAAACTATGTTTATGCATATAGAGACTTCGAACCTTTGAGATAGGGTTAAAAAATTAGCTAAATACAATGGTGCAATTTTTTTTTTATCAAGATCGCGCGCCTTTGAAGGGGAAATTTCTACGGTTTTCAAGATTATTAAAATTTTCAAAGGCTTTGAGCTGCCAGTTGACTTATGGCACAAAATGGCTGAAATTGTCAAGTTGCAGTTGCAGTATTCCTTGACAATCAAAAATATACTAGAATTTATTACTTTCGTTCAAGTGATCCCTACAGAATATTCTAAAACTGCTTCTTCGATGTGAAAACCACTAGGGAAAAAACAACAACAAACAAATGAACTTAAAAACACGCATCTGTTGCCAAACATCATGGAAAACAAGAGCTAAGAGCTCATATGGCACTTGTGACGAGGTCGGAAGAGCGAAGAGCCGAGAGCTCATATGGCATGAGCTCTAGCAAAATTCTAATAATCAATACATTGAGTTAAAAGGAAAATCAGAGGCTTAATGCCGGACCAGATTTAACATAAGAGGTCTGAGACACGAGGTCCTTCTAAATATCAAAATTCATTAAGGTCTGATCACCCACTCGTAAGTTAAAAAAACATCATTTTCCCTAATTTTTCGTCTCCCTTCAGCCCCCCAGATGGTCGAATCGGGAAACGCAACTTTATCAAGTCAATGTGTGCAGGTTCCTGACTTGCCTACTAATTTTTATCGTCCTAGCACGTCCAGAAGCACCAAACTCTCCAAAGCAATGGACCCCCCCCCTTCCCAAAAGAGAGCGGATCCAGTCGGGTTACGTAAATTACGTATCTACGACATTTGCTCATTCTACCCACCAAGTTTCATACCGATCTCTCCACTCTAAGCGTTTTCTAAGATTTCCAGTTTCCCCATCCAACTCCCCCCAATGTCACCATATTTGGTCGGAATTTAAAACAGGATATCTGAGACATAAGCTCCTTCTAAATATCAACTTTCATTAGGATCCGGCTACCCGTTCTTAAGTTAAAAATACCTCAATTTTTCTGATTTTTCCGAATTAACACCCCGCTTCGAACTTCCCCAAAGAGAGCGGATCTCATCCGGTTATGTCAATCACGTATCTAAGATTTGTGCTTATTCTTCACACTAAGTTTCATCTCGATTTCTCCACTCTAAGGATTTTCAAAGATTTTCTGTTTCCCCCTCCAATTCCCCAAATATCACCGGATACGGTCGTGATTCAATATAAAAGCTCTGAGACACGAGATCTATCTAAATATCAAATTTCATTAAGATTCGATCACCCATTCGTAAGTTAAAAATACCTCATTTGTTCTAATTTTTCCGAATTACAGCCCTCCCCCCCCCCCCGACTCCCTCTAAGAGAGTGGATCCGATCCAGTTATGTCAGTCACGCATCTTGGACTTGTGCTTATTCGTCCCACCAAGTTTCGTCCTGATGTCTCCACTCTAAGCGTTTTCCAAGATTTCCACCTCCCCCCAACTCCTCCCAGTGACAGTGAATCCAGTCGAGATTTAAAATAAGAGATTTGATTCATGGGGTCCTTCTAAACATAAAATTCCATCAAGATCCGATTACTCCCTCGTAAGTTAAAAATACCTCATTTTTTCTTATTTTTTAGAATTAACCCTTCCCCCAACTCCCCCAAAGAAAGCAGATCCAATCCGGTTATGTCAATCACGTATCTAGGACTTGTTCTTATTTTCGCACCAAGTTTCATCCCGATCCCGCCACTCTAAGCATTTCCCAAGATTTTAAGTCTCCCCCTCCAACTCCGCCAATGTCACTGGATCCGGTCAGCATTTAAAATAAGAGCTTTGAGATGCAATATCCTTCTAAATATCAAATTTCATTAAGATCCGATCACCTGTTCGTAAGCTAAAAATACCTCATTTTTTTAATTTTTTGAATTAATAGTCACCCCACTCCTCCCCCCCCCACATAGTCGAATCGGGGGAACAACTATTTTTAGTTTAATCTGATCTGGTCCCTGATTTGGCTGCCAAATGTCATCGTCCTACCTTATCTGGAAGTGTCTAAACTAGCAAAACCAGGACCGACAGAATATGTGTGCGCTATATGTCACTTGGTTAAGACCAAGTGCCATAAAAATTGAAAAAAAATGCGTTCTTGCATATAGAGACTTAGAACCTTTGAGATAGTGTCCATAAATAAGCAAAATACGATGGTTCAATTTTCATCAAGATCGCACTTCTTTGATGGGGAGATTTCTACCGTTCTCAAAATTATTAAAATTTTCGAAGGCAATTAGCTGGCAGTAGACTTTTGGCCCAAATAGCAGAAATTGTCACGTTGCAGTTGCAGGATTCTTTGACACTTAAAAGTACGCTAGAATTTATCACTTTAGTTCAAATGTTACCTCTAGTTATATTCTAAAGTTGCTTCTTCGTTATGATGACCACTAGGGAAAAAACAGCAACAAACAAATGAACTTAATAACACGCATCTGTTACCAAATATCTTGGAGAAAAAAACGAAAAAAAAAGGTCTTTTTGTATATAGAGACTTTGATCTTTTGAGATAGCTGATTCATAAATCAGCTCAAGACGATGTTGCAATTTTCATCAAGATCGCACTCCTTTGAAGGGAAGATTTCTACTGCTTACGAAATTACTAAAATTTTCGAAGGCTTCTAGCTGCTAATGGTTAATTTTAAATTTAACAAATGCTATAAATTTCTCACGGTGAAAACAAAAGTTCTTTTGATATGTTTGTTATTATAAAATTTGTTGTTTTTTTAGAGTTTCGATTGCTGTTGCCAAATACCGAACTTTATTTACAATTACCGAAGAAGAGTAAAGTTTAATGAGTTTTTTTTTATACACAAAATCCTTTGTTTCAGATAATGAAGTTTGGAGTCAAATACTAACAGCTGGAGAGTGTCCATCTCCCCGGCAATGCCATTTGTTCCTAGTATCTGGATTTAACCTTTACATTCATGGAGGGATTAGCAACAAAAAAGAATTTGGAGACCTATGGAGACTAGATCTAAGTACAATAAATCTATATATCTACACTTAAATCCCTAAATCTATATATAAATATTTATACAGGAGCCATTCGATAAGTAACAAGGTAAAATATTGTGGCCCCGTAACAATTAACCCTATCAATACAAAACTCTACAACTAATACTACTAATACTACTAACAAACTTACTCCAGAATCAAGCCACCTGAGGCTCGTACAGCTAGGGACGCTCATCCCCCATCCCGATGTATTCAGAGATTCCCTTTTTACATTCTCCCAGGAAGTTCCAACTTCCCTTAAATGTTTCCTTACGACATTCTCCCATTCAAACTGAGGACATCCTGCTTTCTGCTTAGACTCAGACAGTTAGCCAAAGAGGACAATCTTTGGCATTCTGTCTTCTTTCATTTGCAGAACCTTCCCTAGCCATCTCAGCGTTTATCTCATTACAGCCCTAGAAAGTGGGATTGAACCATAATTTTCTCACAACTTACTTTTTGAAATACGGTTAGTTAGTCGGGTGCCCAAAATAAGCCGTGGGCGATTTCTCTGGAAAACATATAGTAAATCTTTCTCCGTTTTTTGGAGCGCCCATGTTTCAGAACCATATTTGATAACTGTCATCACTGTAATTTCCAAAATTCTAATCTGGTTTGTAGACTTATTTTACTATTCTTCCAAACTTTTTTACTGTGAAAAACAACATTTTTACTCTTGTCCCATCATTCCTTTAGCTTATGCATACTTTTGGCACAAAACTCTTAGGGTTGATCTCAAAGCAACTTTGGAACCTTAAGCCATATTTAACTTCTTCATTTGACCAAAATGTTGCCCACCAATATTTAAGTAGTACAAGCAAAATTAAAGTTGGATGGGTAGATGTCATGACTGTGGGGGAGATATGGAAGGATTTTTCAGTCCATTTTTTGAATTCTTGAGTTAGCAGTCACACATATGGCCGCATGTTACCATGAAGCTGAACACCTTTAGTCAAGAACAGATAATGTAGCCGAAAAAGACCAAAGCAGGTCAAATTAGTTTATTTTACATAAAAATTACAAACAAATTTACAGCAGCCATCTACAAAAACCCGAAGGTTTGTTTACAATGGCTGAAAATCCATTATTATACAACTTTGTAACTACTACATAAGTAAAAAAAAAAATAAAATAAAGAGAAATAACATACAACTTTCTAATCTTTCTCAATTTTCACCCAAAAGGTAACGCTTCAATCTACTCTCTAGCTGGCTTACATTTTCAGCCTGTCTAGTACTATCTTGAAGGGAATTCCACACCCCTGGTCCCGCAAAACGCGGCAGGAACGCAGTACATTGAGTACTCCGGTGCTCAGATACAAGGCCATATACATTTCTAGTCTCATAACAGTGGTAAGATGAAGTAGCTCTAAATATTTCCCAAAATACCTCCGGTGAACACTTATTCAAACACTAATAAATAAATCTTGCTTACTGGTAATCCCGTAACTGATATATGTTTAAAATTTTCAAACTTGTAAAGCAATTTATTATATTATTTTTAAACTAAATATAATTACCTGAAATACGAACAATTTTATTCTGTAAAATTTTGACCTTTCTAAAACTTGGAATAAAACTACTAGTCCATAGCATGCAACCATACATTACATAAAGGCTAGCAATAGAATCTTACGGTAAAATTAAAAATATTGATGGTAGTTGATTTTTCAGTTTTCTTATCGCACCCGGACCTCTCAAAATCTTAATGCAACAAGGTCACAATGCGATTTCGGGATTAGATATCAAACAAGACTAAAGCCTGAGTATCACCATTTACATGCTTTACAAATTCACCATTAAAAACAAAACACATGGAACTTCTTATCTAAAACACGTGGAAATCCTTTTCTACAAAATATTAAGAAATTCGTTTTTGAAACATTCACTGCCAAATACTAGAACTTGTAAAACTATTAAATTCAGCAAGGACCTTATTTTTCTTTTCAATTATCTGGTTCAGGCAAAAAGCTGTAATCGTAAACATCGTGTCACCAGCTAAAGACATTATCAGTGCCCGTGGTATACAAAAGTGCATGATATCAACTTAAATTAAATAAAGAAATTGACCATGCACTAAACCCCGAGGCACTCCAGAATTTAAGATAAAAGTTTTTGAAATACTATTTTGAATATAGACTCGAATAATGCGCAGATGAGGGTATGATTCAAACCATTTAAGAATAACACCTTGTATCCCTAAACAGCTTTCCTACGTAAAAAAAAAATTATGAACCATTTCGTCAAAAGACTTTCTAAAGTTTATGTATACTAAAAGTGAA
This sequence comes from Artemia franciscana, assembly GCF_032884065.1. Taxonomy (NCBI): domain Eukaryota; kingdom Metazoa; phylum Arthropoda; class Branchiopoda; order Anostraca; family Artemiidae; genus Artemia; species Artemia franciscana. The sequence goes on from NC_088863.1 coordinate 17,267,892, forward strand.
AAATACCCTTGTTCAAGAGTGTTATTAATGATATCTGTCAGCTCCTAGAGAGCATGTTTTCCTTGAATGCAAACTGGGTGTTACTAAGAAAACCGTAAGAAGTAAGATGGTTATAAAGTCGTCGATGCATTACTAACTCATACATCTTAGCAAATATTGGCAATATTAAAATCAGGTTCCAATTAGACAGATCTGTCTTTGAGCCCCCTTTGTGAAGCAGAATACCTTTAGTCTCTTTAAAATGTTTCGTTTGAATAGCAGACCTTACATTGTTTGTGAGCATGTTGCTATAGAAAAAGCTCAAATTGCTGCGATTAGAAGACAAGCTACAATGAGAATTCATATATAGAACTCTGCTATGTGCCAAGTAACAGTGCTTTCTGGCCAAGCCGCTGGGCTCCCGGTACTATAATGACGTCTTATCTATATATATAAAAACTAGCTGTTGGGGTGGTGCTTCGCGCCACCCTAACACCTAGTTGATGGGGGCGCTTTGCGCCCCAGCCCTCCAACCCCCCCGCGCGCGTAAGTCGTTACGCGCCATATTAGTTACGCGCCATTGTACGTAAAACTTGCAAGAATATACAACAGTCTTTGCTGTCCCATTGTCTGTCCATATAAATAGATTGTCAGGTTTACCAACTCTTGAACATGCAACATAATAATTATCCATGGGAAAACAATCCGTATTCAGATCTATACCGCATTTTTCTAACGATTGCCCTTGAGCTTTGTTGATGGTGATTGCTAATCGAACATTCCCTGTGTCCCCGTCGTCATTTATATATCCCCCTGTGCCCCCGGCGTCCCCGTTGTAGTTGTGTCCCTGTGTCCTTTTCGTCATCTATATACCCTGTGTCCCGGTCGTCATTTGTGTCCCGGTATCCCAGTCTGTAATTTCTCTTTGAGTGTCCCGGTCGTCATTTATATTCCCTCTGTCCCGGTGTCCCGGTCGTCATTTGTGTCCCGGTCTGTAATTTATATTTGAGTGTCCCGGTCGTCATTTATATTCCCTGTGTCCCCGTCGTCATTTGTGTCCCGGTGTCCCGGTCTGTAGTGTCATCTAATAATGACGTCATAAACAAAGCCTTACATATATATAATGACGTCAAATGCAAACCCACAAACAAACAAATATGCATATATACAACTTATTTTTATATATATATAGATACAGTTTCTTTTTTAGTTTTTTTTTCTTTTTTTAGTTTTTTCTTTTCTTAGTTTTTTTCTTTTTTAGTTTATCTTTTTTTTTAGTTTCATCTTTCTATTGATTTGTTTTCTTCAATTTGTCAATTTTCATTCTAACATTGACACTTGGAAAAATATTTACGTGCCGAGCATGCTAAAGCTCCAACAATTTATAATAAACCTCAAATTTTGGGTTTCTGTTTTAAGGTTTTTGAATTACTTTAATCTCTTGTCAAAATATATTGAAATATTTGTGCAATTCACAGTTTTTTCTTTTTTTTAGTTGTCGTCGGGACGCAGGGACACAACTACAACGGTGACGCCGGGGGCACAGGGGGGATATATAAATGACGACGGGGACACAGGCAATGTTCGATTAGCAATCACCATCAACAAAGCTCAAGGGCAATCATTAGAATCATGAGGTATAGATCTGAATAAGGATTGTTTTTCCCATGGACAATTATATGTTGCATGTTCAAGAGTCGGTAAACCTGACAATCTATTTATATGCACGGACAATGGGGCAGCGAAGAATGTTGTATATTCACAAGTTTTACGTCGTTAAAAGCATAAATTGACTTTGCATCCAGTTGAACTTTATCCTTCTCAATGTTAGACATCGTGACGGATGAAAACTCGGAACAATCTATATATCTATATATATAAAAATAAGTTGTTTGTCTTTCTGTCGACTGACGTCATGTTTGTGTGTCGACTGACGTCAGGTTTGTCGACTGAATCATTATAAGGATTGAGCTGTATGTCGTCATGAAGTTGTTTGTCGTGTGACGTCATGTTTGTCGACTAACGAAACTACAGACCGGGACACCGGGACACAAATGACGTGTTATGTCTGTTATAACGTAATAGAGGCAACAATCTTGACAGGACCTTTTGAGGGTGAGGCTTTTCTTATTCCACGCATTCTCATGATTCCAATGGATCTGCCTTTTCAACCTAAAAGATTGCAATTCCCAATTTGATTAGCATATTTAGTTTTCAGTCCAGAACTACTAAAGCTATTATGTAAATATCAAGAGTCAAAACATATCAAAACTGAAAATGATAGCATCGATAGGGCATCGATGCTACGATGCCCTACAATATCCTGACGAATATAAATGACGCCCGGGACACTCAAATAGAAATCACAGACTGGGACACCGGGACACAAATGACGACGGGGACACAGGGAATATAAATGACGACCCGGACACAGGGACACAACTACAACGGGGACGCCGGGGGGCACAAGGGGATATATAAATGACGACGGCAACAAAGGAAATGGTCGATTAGCAATCACCATCAACAAAGCTCAAGGGCAATCAATAGAATCATGAGGTATAGATCTGAATACGGATTGTTTTCCCATGGACCATTATGCGTTGCATGTTCAAGAGTCGGTAAACCTGACAATCTATTTATATGCACAGACGATGGGACAGCAAAGAATGTTGTATATTCGCAAGTTTTACGTAGTTAAAAACATATATATATATATATATATATATATATATATATATATATATATATATATATATATATATATATATATATCCGATGAAGATGCTCAAAGAGTCTATGTCAAAACACTTGCTGCTGATAGAGAAAGTCGGAAAAGAAAGCGTGCCGAGGAATCAAAAGAACAGCAAGGAAACAGGCTTGAGGCTAAAGAACGCAAAACCGCGCAGTTAGATGAAGATCCACCTGGACAGCGAGAGTCAAAACATATCAAAACTGAAAATGATAGCGATGATGATTGGGTTTGGGATCTTGACTTGGATAAGGTCATCAATGCCTACCAGATTTTAGTTAAAAAAACAAAGGTTCGGCGATATGTATTTCATATTGAAGCTGAAAAATAAAGAAGAAAAAGAAAACTGAAAAAAGAAAAAATGTAAAAAACTAAAATATAATAAAAAGAAAAAAACACTCAAAGAGAAATTACAGACCGGGACACAAATGACGACCGGGACAGAGGGAATATAAATAACGACCGGGACACTCAAGGAGAAATTACAGACTGGGATACCGGGACACAAATAACGACCGGGACAAAGGCAATATAAATGACGACCAGGACACATGTATTTAAGAATATCGTTCAAAGACAAATTTTTAATTGTAAGAAGACCGTTGAAAGAGAAATTTCTAATTGTAAAATGACTGAAGAACCTACAATGGCAACACCCAAGGAAGCTGCTCAAAACGAATGTATTCACGCCGAAGTAGCTGAGTTGGTAAAGCGTTATGTTTCAAGTTCTAGGTCCGAGAGGCTCCAGGTTTGAACCTTGGCTTTAGCATTAATACAAAAGAAGAAAAAAACTAAAAAAGGTAAAAACTACAAAAAAACTAAAAAGAAAATATATATATATATATTTATATATATCCTCTTTTCCACAAAAATAATAATTTAGTGCTTCTGCTTAAAAACAGCAATCGAATTGATGCCTCCTGATACGCAACTAACAACAAAGTGGCAATCGTTGTGGTCGGTGATCAGTTCTTACCTCGAGATAATATTCTTTATAGGCGAAACAATCGGTTGACAAGAATTGCTTAAACTCATCGATGCTACGATGCCCTACAATATCCTGACGAATATAAATGACGCCCGGGACACTCAAATAGAAATCACTGACTGGGACACCGGGACACAAATGACGACGGGGACACAGGGAATATAAATGATGACCCGGACACAGGGACACAACTACAACGGGGATGCCGGGGGGCACAGGGGGATATATAAATGACGACGGCATCAAAGGAAATGGTCGATTAGCAATCACCATCAACAAAGCTCAAGGGCAATCAATAGAATCATGGGGTATAGATCTGAATACGGATTGTTTTCCCATGGACCATTATGCGTTGCATGTTCAAGAGTCGGTAAACCTGACAATCTATTTATATGCACAGACGATGGGACAGCAAAGAATGTTGTATATTCGCAAGTTTTACGTAGTTAAAAACATATATATATATATATATATATATATATATATATATATATATATATATATATATATATATATATATCCGATGAAGATGCTCAAAGAGTCTATGCCAAAAAACTTGCTGCTGATAGAGAAAGTCAGAAAAGAAAGCGTGCCGAGGAATCAAAAGAACAGCAAGGAAACAGGCTTGAGGCTAAAGAACGCAAAACCGCGCAGTTAGATGAAGATCCACCTGGACAGCGAGAGTCAAAACATATCAAAACTGAAAATGATAGCGATGATGATTGGGTTTGGGATCTTGACTTGGATAAGGTCATCAATGCCTACCAGATTTTAGTTAAAAAAACAAAGGTTCGGCGATATGTATTTCATAGTGAAGCTGAAAAATAAAGAAGAAAAAGAAAACTGAAAAAAGAAAAAATGTAAAAAACTAAAATATACTAAAAAGAAAAAAACACTCAAAGAGAAATTACAGACCGGGACACAAATGACGACCGGGACAGAGGGAATATAAATAACGACCGGGACACTCAAGGAGAAATTACAGACTGGGATACCGGGACACAAATGACGACCGGGACACAGGCAATATAAATGACGACCAGGACACAGGTATTTAAGAATATCGTTCAAAGACAAATTTTTAATTGTAAGAAGACCGTTGAAAGAGAAATTTCTAATTGTAAAATGACTGAAGAACCTACAATGGCAACACCCGAGGAAGCTGATCAAAACGAATGTATTCACGCCGAAGTAGCTGAGTTGGTAAAGCGTTATGTTTCAGGTTCTAGGTCCGAGAGGCTCCAGGTTTGAACCTTGGCTTTAGCATTAATACAAAAGAAGAAAAAAACTAAAAAAGGTAAAAACTACAAAAAAACTAAAAAAAAAATATATATATATATATATATTTATATATATCCTCTTTTCCACAAAAATAATAATTTAGTGCTTCTGCTTAAAAACAGCAATCGAATTGATGCCTCCTGATACGCAACTATCAACAAAGTGGCAATCGTTGTGGTCGGTGATCAGTTCTTACCTCGAGATAATATTCTTTATAGGCGAAACAATCGGTTGACAAGAATTGCTTAAACTCATCGATGCTAAGATGCCCTACAATATCCTGACGAATATAAATGACGCCCGGGACACTCAAATAGAAATCACAGACTGGGACACCGGGACACAAATGACGACGGGGACACAGGGAATATAAATGACGACCCGGACACAGGGACACAACTACAACGGGGACGCCGGGGGGCACAGGGGGATATGTAAATGACGACGGCAACAAAGGAAATGGTCGATTAGCAATCACCATCAACAAAGCTCAAGGGCAATCAATAGAATCATGAGGTATAGATCTGAATACGGATTGTTTTCCCATGGACCATTATGCGTTGCATGTTCAAGAGTCGGTAAACCTGACAATCTATTTATATGCACAGACGATGGGACAGCAAAGAATGTTGTATATTCGCAAGTTTTACGTAGTTAGAAACATATATATATATATATATATATATATATATATATATATATATATATATATATATATATATATATAGCTAGTATAAAAATAAGTTGTCTGTGTGTGTGTGGGTCTGTCTGTCGGGTGACGTCATGTTTGTGTGTCGACTGACGTCATGTCTTCAACTGAAGAAATTAGAGACCGGGACATCGGGACACAAATGACTACCGGGACACCGGCACATAGGGAATATAAATGACGACACTCAAAGAGAAAGCGACCGGGACAAAAGGAATGTTCGATTAGCAATCAACAAAGCACCGGGACACAAATGACGACCGGGACACAGGGAGTATAAATGACGACCAGGACATAAGTAAAAAAAATAAAACTAAAAAAACTAAAAAAAGGTAAAAACTACAAAAAAACTAAAAAGAAAAAAAAACTAAAAACTAATAAAAAAAAACTAAAAAAATCTAAAAATCTAAATAAACAAAAAAGAAAAATAATAAAAAAGGAAAAAAATAAAGGAGAAAAACAAAACTAAAAAACGAATGTATATACAGACCGGGGCACCGGGATACAAATGACGACCGGGACACTGGGACACAACTACAACGGGGACGCCGGGGGGCACAGGGGGATATAAATGACGACCGGGACACCGAGACACAAGGAATATAAATGACGCCCGGGACACTCAAAGAGAAATCACAGACTGGGACACCGGGACAGAAATGACGACCGGGACACAGGGAATATAAATGACGAACGGACACAGGGACAAAACTACAAAGGGGACGCCGGGGGGCACAGGGGGATATATAAATGACGATGGCGACACAGGGAATGGTCGATTAGCAATCACCATCAACAAAGCTCAAGGGCAATCATTAGAATCATGAGGTATAGATCTGAATACGGATTGTTTTCCCATGGACCATTATATGTTGCATGTTCAAGAGTCGGTAAACCTGACAATCTATTTATATGCACAGACAATGGGACAGCAAAGAATGTTGTATATTCGCAAGTTTTACGTAGTTAAAAACAAATATAATATATATATATAGCCCCCCCCTGCCCCCCTGCGCGCGTAAGTCGTTACGCGCCATATTAGTTACACGCCATTGTAGCTGTGTCCCTGTGTCCCACCTGTGAATAGAGATAGATATAAATATATATTTTTAACTACGTGAAACATGCGAATATACAACATTTTTTGCTGTCCCATTTTCTGTGCATATAAATAGCATTTATATTCCCTGTGTCCCGGTCGTCATTTGTATCCTGGTGTCCCAGTTCGTAATTTCTCTTTGAGTGTCCCGGTCGTCATTTATATTCCCTGTGTCCCAGTGTCACGGTCGTTATTTGTGTCCCGGTGTCCCGGTCTGTAATTTCTATTCAAACAATCCCTGTGTCTCAGTCGTCAATTATATATCCCGCCTGTGCCCCCGGCGTCCCCGTTGTAGTTGTGTCCCTGTGTCCAGGTCGTCATTTATATTCCCGGTTATATCCACACTTTCTTTTCTTACTTTCTCTATCAGCAGCAAGTTTTTTGGCATAGACTCTTTGAGCAGCTTCCTCGGCTGTTGCCATTGTAGGTTCTTCAGTCATTTTACATTAAACATTTTTCCGTAAACGCATGTATTAAATACCATTAATGACGTCACCGTCATAACAAAAATGACGACAACTAACTTCATGACGTCAGTCAACACAGAAACATGACGTCACCTGACTGACAGACACACAGACAGACTTACCAGCGCGGGGGGATGACGTCGGTCGACACACAAACATGACGTCAGTCGACAGACAGACAAACAACTTATTTATATATATATATATATATATATATATATATATATATATATATATATATATATATATATATATATATATATATATATATATATATATATATATATATATATATATATATATTATATATATATATATATATATATATATATATATATATATATATATATATATATATATATATATATATATATATATATATATATATATATATATATATATATATATATATATATATATATATATATATATATATATATATATATATATATATATATATATATGTTTATCTATAGTCACAGGTGGGACATAGGGACACAACTACAATGGCGCGTAACTAATATGGCGCGTAACAACTTACGCGCGCGGGGGGCTTGGGGGGGCACGAAACGCCCCCACCAACTAGGTGTTGGGGTGGCGCGAAGCGCCACCCCAACAGCTAGTAGATAGATAAGTTGTTTGTCTGTGTGTCTGTCTACTGACGTCATGTTTGTGTGTCGACTTACGTCATGTCTGTCAACTGACGTATCTTCTATATATATAAAAATAAGTTGTTTTTCTGTGTGTGTGTCTACTGAAGTCATGTTTTTGTGTCGACTGACGTCATGTTTGTCAACTGACGTATCTATATATATAAAAATAAGTTGTCTGTGTGTCTGTCGAGTGACGTCATGTCATGAAATAAAGTTAGTTGTCTTCATGTTTGTTATGACGATGACATCATTAAACGTATTTAAGACATTCGCTCACGGAAAAATGTTTAATTGTAAAATGACTGAAGAACCTACAATGGCAACAGCCGAGGAAGCTGCTCAAAGAGTCTATGCCAAAAAACTTGATGCTGATAGAGAAAGTAAGAAAAGAAAGCGTGCCGAGGAATCACTAAAACAGCAAGAAAACAGGCTTGCGGCTGATAGAGAAAGTAAGAACAGAAAGCGTGCCGAAGAACTACCAGAGCAACGCGAAACCAGACTTGCTGCTAAAAGAGAAAGTGAAAAAAGAAGGCTTGCCGAGTAATCACAAGAACAGCAAGAAAATAGACTTGTGGCTGATAGAGAAAGTAAGAAAAAAAAGCGTGCCGAGGAATCACAACAACTGCGTGAAATTAGGCTTGCGTCTCAAAGAGAAATCACCAAAAGAAAGCGTACCGAGGAATCACAAGAGCAACCTGGGTCAGTGCGATGCTGGTTGTACTCAGTGGAATGGCAAAAACGAGGATTGCCACACACACATATACTAATCTGGCTACATTATAAAATTACTTATAACAAAATTGATGATGGGATTTCCGCTGAAATACCCGATGAAAATATCGATAAGGGGTTATATGATATTGTTGTAAAAAATAAGATACATGGACCTTGTGGTGCACTGAACGGAAATTCACCATGCATGGCCAAAGGAAGGTGCACAAAGCAATATCCTCGACTTTTAGTACCAAACACAATTACTGGCAATGATGGTTACCCACAATATAGAAGAAGATCTACTGAAGATGGCGGTAAAACAGCAATAATAAAGAAGCGTAACGGTACCACCATCGAAGTAGATAACCAGTGGGTTGTTCCATATTCCCCATTATTATCAAAAACATTTAATGCACACATAAACGTTGAATACTGTAACTCCGTAATGGCATTCAAATACATATGTAAATACGTCAACAAAGGCAGTGACATGGCAGTTTTTGGCTTGCAGTCCAAAATCGAAGATATCGACGAAATCGTACAATATCAGGCTGGAATACATAAGCAGTAATGAAGCTGTTTGGCAAATTCTTTCATTTCCGATACATGAACGTAGTCCAGCTGTTGTTCACTTAGCGGTACATTTACAAAATGGTCAACGTGTTTATTTCTCGGAATCCAACGTGCAACAAAGAGCCCTGAATCCACCGGATACAAAGTTAACTGCTTTCTTTTCGCTTTGCAAAAATGATTCTTTTGCAAAAAAACTGCTGTATACTGAAGAGCCTTCGTATTACACGTGGAATACTAAAAATAAAGTATTTGAACGTCGAAAACATTGTAAGTCAGTCGACGGCCACCTACCATCTTCAAAGATACCACGATAGGAAGACTCTACACCGTTCACCCCAATCAACATGAATGCTTCTTTCTATGCCTGCTTTGGTGAATGTACCCGGTCCGACGTCCTTTGAATATTTGAGAACTGTAAACGGTGCTATACATGGCACTTACCGAAGTACATGCCAAGCTCTGAATTTATTGGAGAATGACCAACACTGGGATAACTGCAGCAATGACGCATGCGGAACGTCAATTCCAAGTCAAATTCGTGCATTGTTTGGAATCATTCTAACAACTTGCTCTCCTTCAGCTCCTACAGAGTTATGGGTAAAATATAAATCGAAAATGTCTGAACATATACTCCATCGAAAACGGTTAGAGACTTCAGATATGACTTTTGATTTTACATCAGAAATTTATAACTACACTTTAGTTATGATAGAAGATTTGTGCGTATGTATGGCAAACAAACCTCTTCAGGATTTGGGAATGCTTTCACCTAATCGTACCGCTGCAGTTTCGACATACATAGAATTGGATCGTGAACAAAGTTACAGTACGAGTGATCTACTGTCGTATGCACAAAATAGCATTTCCAAGTTAACGTTGGAACAAAAAGACATTTATGATACGATAATGCATTGTGTCGATAACAACGTTGGAGAAATTTTCTTTTTGGATGCGCCAGGAGGTACTGGTAAAACGTTTGTGATAAAACTGATTCTGGCATTGCGGGAGATTTCAGGCAAACATTACCTATAATACCTAGATCAACCCCTGCAGACGAAATGAATGAAAATATAGACGTCCACGAAATCAAAAATATTGTTTTAACCAAGATTCGAGACCAGGCAGTCCTTTACAAGTCAGTCGACACAGTTTTGGAACCAATATTATCCATCTGAATTTTTAAATTCCGTGGATCTTTCAGGGTTTCCACCACACGTGCTACAACTAAAAATAGGCGTACCAATAATACTGTTAAGAAATATCAACCCACCAAAGCTTTGCAATGGCACGCGACTCGCCGTAAAAAAAAAACAATGGAAAACGTAATAGAGGCCACAATCTTGACAGGGCCTTTTGAGGGTGAGGCTGTTCTTGTTCCTCGCATTCCCATGATTCCAACGGATCTGCCTTTTCAATTTAAAAGATTTCTATTCCCAATTCGATTAGCATTTGCAATCACCATCAACAAAGCTCAAAATCAATTATTAGAAAAATGTGGTATAGATCTTAATACTGATTGTTTTTCCCATGGACAATTGTACGTTGCATGTTCGAGGATTGGTAAACCTGACAATCTATTTATATGCAGGGACAATTGGACAGCGAAGAATGTTGTATATTCGCAAGTTTTACGCAGTTAATTTGTATTGTATCTATCTATCTATCTATCTATATAAAAACGAGTTGTGTGTATGCATGTTTGTTTGTTTTTAAAAAGAACGTTTGCATATGACGTCATTATAAGTACATAAGGTTTTGTATATGCAAGGACAATGAAAAAGCCAAGAATTTTGTATATTCGCAAGTTTTACGTAGTTCAAAACACATATATAAATCTATCTATATTCATAGGTGGTATATAGGGACAGCCATCGATTTGATGCCTCCTGATACGCATAAAATTGTTATTTCCACTGACATGCCGTCAATTGTTTCACCAATACGTCATTGGTATGTATGCAAAAATTGAATCAGAATTTGCTATATATTCGTCTGAATCAGACCAAGCTCCGCTCTGAACAATACATTCATTTGCGAGATGCAGTTGTAAATGACGGTAATACCACAAACGTTGGAAGATTAACGATTTTACCTTCGTCATATGCTGGCAGTCCCCGTCATATGCATGAATATGCTCAAGATGCTATTGCGTATGTTCGTCTCTATGGTCGTCCAGATTTATTTATTACACTAGCTGTTGGGGTGGCGCTTCGCGCCAACCCAAGACCTAGTTGGTGGGGGCGCTTCCCCCCCCCTCCCAAGCCCCCCGCGCGCGCAAGTCGTTACGTCCCGGTCTGTAATTTCTCTTTGAGTGTCCTGGTCGTCATTGATATTCCCTTTGTCCCGGTCGTCATTTGTGTCCCGGTGTCCCGGTCTGTAGTGTCATCTTATAATGACGTCATATACAAAGCCTTATATACTTATAATGACGTCAAATGTAAACCCACAAACAAACAAACATGCATATATACAACTTATTTTTATATATATATAGATACAGTTTCTTTTTTAGTTTTTTTCTTTTTTAGTTTTTTCTTTTCTTATTTTTTTTCTTTTTTAGTTTTTCTTTTTTTTAGTTTCTTCTTTTTATTGATTTGTTTTCTTCAATTTGTCAATGTTCATTCTAAGATTGACACTTGGAAAAATGCACCAGGAGGTACTGGTAAAACGTTTGTGATAAAACTGATTCTGGCATCAATTCGATCAAAAAATGATATAGCGTTGGCAATTGCGTCGTCCGGAATAGCCGCAACGTTGCTGCCGGGTGGAAGAACTGCTCATTCCGCTTTGAAATTGCCTCTGAATGCAAACTTATTATTTGGGACGAGTGCACAATGGCACACATAAAATCGCTCGAAGCTCTGGATCAATGTTTGAAAGATTTGCGAGGGAATTCGAAACCCTTTGGCAGCACATTAATATTGCTTGCGGGAGATTTCAGGCAAACATTACCTATAATACCTAGATCAACCCCTGCAGACGAAATGAATGCTTGCCTGAAAAATTCTAATTTATGGGCACACGTAAAAACATTAAAATTAACTACAAATATGCGTGTCCGATTGCAAAATGATGACTCTGGTCAAACATTTTCAGATCAATTGCTGGCAATTGGAAACGGAAAGCTCCCAGTAGACTCAATTTCAGGACGTATACAACTACCTGCTGAATTCTGTAATTTAGTGACGTCCAAAAATGAATTGATTGAAAAAGTATTTCCGAGTATTCTAAACAATTATAAAAATAATAAATGGCTAAGTGAAAGAGCGATTCTTGCACCCAAAAATATAGACGTCCACGAAATCAACAATATTGTTTTGACCAAGATTTGAGACCAGGCAGTCGACACAGTTTTGCAACCAAAGGAGGCGGTTAATTATCCATCTGAATTTTTTAATTCCGTGGATCTTTCAGGGTTTCCACCACACGTGCTACAACTAAAAATAGGCGTACCAATAATACTGTTAAGAAATATCAACCCACCAAAGCCTTGCAATGGTACGCGACTTGCCGTAAAAAAAAAAAAACAATGGAAAACGTAATAGAGGCCACAATCTTGACAGGGCCTTTTGAGGGTGAAGCTGTTCTTATTCCTCGCATTCCCATGATTCCAACGGATCTGCCTTTTCAATTTAAAAGATTGCAATTCCCAATTCGATTAGCATTTGCAATAACCATCAACAAAGCTCAAGGTCAATCATTAGAAAAATGTGGTATAGATCTTAATACTGATTGTTTTTCCCTTGGACAATTGTACGTTGCATGTTCGAGGGTCGGTAAACCTGACAATCTATTTATATGCAACGACAATTGGACAGCGAAGAATGTTGTATATTCGCAAGTTTTACGCAGTTAATTTGTATTGTATCTATCTATCTATCTATCTATATAAGAACGAGTAGTGTGTATGCACGTTTGTTTGTTTGTAAAAAGAGCGTTTGCATATGACGTCATTATTAGTACATAAGGCTTTGTATACGCACAGACAATGGGAAAGCCAAGAATGTTGTATATTGGCAAGTTTTACGTAGTTCAAAACACATATATAAATCTATCTATATTCATAGGTGTACACAGGGACACAACTACAATGGCGCGTAACTAATATGGCGCGTATCGACTTACGCGCGCGGGGGATGGGGGGGGGGCGCGAAGCACCCCCACCAACTAGGTGGATGCTTCTAAAGAAACTACCAATAGCATACCATACTGTCTTGTATATAATAGTTTTTTCACATGAACTATCATAAATAAACTTTATTTAATAATTTCATTAAACTTTTTTCAAATCCGAAACATATTCAATACTCTCTCAATTTAGATCAATTAATCTACCTAATTGATCAGTTGTAGTCATTTTTTGCATACTGATATTTTTGTTTCGGTTGAATGGAAGATATTGCCTTTCTACAGAGTAGCCTTCCAGGCTCTGTTTTAGGAGAAAAACCCTAATTCACATCATATATTGCATTCCCATTCATAATTTAGACTGTTCACTAATGAGCAGTGAATATGTATTTTATCATTATTTCTTGTTCTATTAGGAACTTTAGTACCTTCATTATATTTACTACTCAATTAAACTTCATTTTCAAATCCTAAAATAAAACATAAATCACTATGAAACAGAAATTTATAATTTTCTTTCAATATAATAACAAATCTCATTGTTGCTAGATTGGATGATATACAGATTGGGCATCGATATAGGGATAAATTGAAATAACAAGGTAAGATATAATTTAAATCCTCCTCATCATACAACCCATTGGGTATAACAACGTTAACCCATTCATCGTTATTTTCTCCGCCGTATCCAATCGTATTGTTTCTAAATTGATTACTAATAGTATACCATGAGTACCATAGTCTACTTTAAGTTAAAGCTATTTCATATTCAGTGTTTCGGTCTAACGTGATCGAATTGCTTGTATAAGACTGTTTGATTTCACTTTTGTTACCACTAATAATAATCAAACATGGTGAAAAGGAGATATAGAGCTGAAAAAGAAAAGAGAGGAGATAGCTAACTCTAGGAGCAGGAGGTGGTCAGTTAGCTCTTTGTAAATTATCCACAAAAATGACATAGCCGAATTTTAATTTATTGGGAATTCCTTATGGAGGCACAACACAACTGAATTAGAATCTGGTCTTCTGGTTTTAGTTTTATAAATGAAAATATCCATGTCTTTTCTGAGAGAAAAAACGCAATATTCCTTTTGTAGTCCGGAATTTAAAAGATATAATTGTTTAAAATAGTTAATGAAGAGTCCATGAAAATATATACCCTCCAGTATCGCACTAACAAATTAATCTATTGACCCTCAAATAAATTATTGTTGATCTGGCTTGTCACCTCAGACATATGTCAGACATAGCCTTATTGCTCTCTTATATATTTTTAAAACAGGAAGGGTAAAAGACAAGACAAGATAAATTAGACAAATTTTAGACAAATTTATTTATTTACTAATAGTTACAAAATAAACTATGTATACGCACATCCACCCGGGGAAGGCTCAAAAAGCCTGGTGATGGATGGCTGCAACCCTCTGATTCTCAACCAATAACAGAAATCATTTATAAAAAACTAAGAAAATAAATAAATAAAAGGTACAAAAACACTCTTTCAACTAACAAATAATACCAAAATTAACTACCATCTCCCAGTAAATGTTTCTTAAACTTTAACTTAAATAACCAAATATTCTCAGACTCCCAATTGCCAGATGAGACGTGTGGAGTCTCGGTACTCAAGAAGAAAATTACCCGCCTCCCTAACCGCATACCTGTAGAGCGAACAATTTAAACTAAAAAAAATCAGTAAAAACTGCAGGACATAGATTATTCCAACATCGATAAGCACAAGCAACTGCTTGATAATGGTGAATCTGACGAATCTTAAGTTCATATTCAAGTTCAAGTTCCTTTTACTATCAATACCCATCCATTTATAAACAATAATATTCCAAAGGGCTCAATGGCCCGTTATTGGGAAAAAAACAACAACAAAACAAAATATAAATAACTATTAAATACGTTCACACTTAAAATATATTTAGATTCTACTCACCAATCCTCACCCGAGTACAACCGGTCTCCGCACCACCTACTTAAAAAAAAAAATAGTATAAAAAAATGTATACATCGAGGACCCAGCACTCACACCACCCAAATCTAAATAATTAAATTAAATCTAAACAATTAAATAAATAAATTAAATCTAAATAATTAAACAATATAAATAACTGATCAATATTATAATTTAATTTTTTTTAATTGAAAAATTTTTCAATTGTTTCTTGAAGGAGCCTATGAAGGTATAGGACCGTCTTGAAGGTACAGAACCGTCGAATCCTAACAGGAATAGAATTCCAGGCACGTCCGACAGCAGATACCAAAGCCCAAGTGCACTGCAGGGGTGGATGGCACTAGCACATTATCCTGGTTCCTAGTTTCATAATGACTAACATTTCTAACAATCTCAAGAAGCCTGGAAAAACGTGATGGAGGGTCTCCACGGAAATATTGAAGTGCAATGAAAGAGAGGTGTAATGTATGAACATCTTTAGTCTTCTGCAGTTCAACGTAAATATAGGTGGTATACTGCAGGACTTTCGCTGATTTCAGTTGGAGATTATGTAAAGGTGTAAGTAAAGATGGAAATGTAGACACCCACACTGACGATCAGTAACATAGATAATTGTATATAAGAGAGAAGTATAATAGACGAAGGATAGAGAAAGGAAAGATTCGCTTTAGATTCCGAATAATTCCAAGGCCTCGAGAAACCTGTATTCTAACTGACTCATTATGCCACTTGAAAGATAGGTTTTCATCCAGAAGTACCCAAAGGAATAAAAAAATTGGTCAGCTGGGCGGGATGTGGATCCCTTAGATGTCTGAAGCTCTGTCACTGTAAGGCAGCGTTTGCCTATGCGGGATAATAAAAGGAGAAACGATTTTTTTATATTCAAAGCTAATAAATTTGCATCAAGCCAATGATATATGTTCTCTGTCATCAATTATAGCTTGAGAATAAGCGATGATTCATCAGGTGCTGCTGCTCCCAGGGTCCTGTCGTCCGCGAATGCTAAAAGTTCTTCAGGTTGACCAGGCGTATCCATGGCTCCAACCACATCATCTCTTTTCTTGCACAAATGACAACAGATATTAGATCTTAGGCTTCTAAATAGTCGATAGAGGTTGTTGACATATATGAGGAAAAGGGACGGCCCAAGAACTGAGTCTTGTGGCACTCCATATTCAACTAAAACATGATCATCAGAAGCTTCAACTGCAATGGATCGGCCAGTTAGGAATGAAGAAAACCAAGTTAGAGATTCTCCATGAAAACCTTGATGCGACTTGAACTTACTACTAAGGATCTCATGTGCAAGGCTGTCAAAAGCTTTCTTCACATCAATGAATATTGCCGCAAGGATAAGGCTTAAGTCTAAAGACTGTCGTACAAAATGAAGAAGCAAATTAAATGCGTTTTCTGTTGAGCACTTCTCCGAAAACCAAACTGGTGCCGATGAAAAAACTTCTTCGCGTCCAGGAAACTCAGCAGACGTCTTAGCATAGCCTTTTCAAATATTTTAGAAAAAACAGATAGAAGAGATATAGGCCTATAGTTCCCTGGGTCCTCCCGGTCACCTCTTTTAAATAGTTCTATCACTCGTGCCAACTTGAGACACCGAGGGAATATTCCGAGCTTGAATGACTGGTTAACCAAGTGGCACAGTGGTGTAATAATTGAGGGAAGAATTTGTTTAATTAATTTGGCAGAAATTTGGTCGAATCCACATTCAGTAATGACGAAATTATTATTATCAGTTCCTGCTCAGTAACTGACTCAAGAACCATCGACTTTGCACAGGAAGGACCGAGAAACTGCTTCCAAGATCTAGAACTTGAAGAAGGAACCACACCTAACGCCGTTGTCTTCTCAACCTCAACAAAATATTTAGCCATCTTATGTCGGACATGGTCTTCATCCAAGAAGAGATGATTCTGAACATTAAGTGATTTAGGAAGCTTTCGAGGACTTGCCGATGGATGCGTAAACTTCATTAATTACATCCTAAGTTTTCTCACTATTTTGGCTGCAATCCGCAAACCTTCGGGAAAAATTTGTAATTTTAGCTTTTTGAATCAGAGTTTTAAGCATCTTCCGGTATAGTTTAAAAGCCTCTAATTTAGCATCATTCGGTCTATTCCTATACAGTTTCCAAAGGCTCTGTTTCCTCTTTATTGACTCCAGTATTCCAGCTGTAGTCCATGGGGTTATGGGTGTTGATCTCTTAAAAAGACTTGGTTGGGGTGTTCGGCAATGATGGATAAATTTCTCCTTTACTGTTTCATAAGAAAATCAGATACCTTATTGTAATTTTCTAAGCTCACCCTCTCAAGTATTGTAAACTCTCATGAAGTAGTGAATAAATCATCTTTGAGCTTTTCAATGTTTGTTGGTGAATATCGGAATCTTGGTTTATTATCAGGGGGTATTCGGCGGACAAGCCGGGGGAGTGGAAGTAAAGCTCCAACTGGGAAATTATCCTATGTGTCTGATAGTAGCACTTCATTTTTTACAGAATTTATACATCGTCAATTAATGTTGCAGATTGGTCCGGAATTCGTGTAGGGATATTTATACAGGGTGTTAACCCGGACGAGTTTACTAGTGCCAGTATATCACATGCCTGACTCGATGACATATCCATCATGTCAACGTTAGAATCACCCATTAAAATTATTTCTACCTTTTCAGACGATACTTTCCAAAGAACATTCTCTAATATTTCTATAAATTGTTTCGCTGATCCGCTTGGAGATCCATATATTTCACCAACTATTATCTTTTTATTGGTGCTAGTAGCCAATTCTATGAACAGAAATTCAAATACCCGTTCAACGTTTGTAGACCGATCGTCTCTTCTTACAACTGCCAGATTACGCAATACATAAAATCCTAGGCCCCCCTTTTTTGCTATCTTTTTATTTAGGAATATTGAATTATATCCAGGTATATTCATAAGTATCTGGTTCCTTTCATTTAAGAAAGTTTCACATAAGCCAATAATTCCAGGGTGAGAATTCCTATATATAAGCTGTATATCATCCAGGGAATAATTCAGCCCTTGAGCATTCAAATGCACAACCTACAGGACATCCTCCCACCGAGCTTTAGCATCCCATAGCCCAAACTCCTCCAAAAAATTACTATCAATAATATTACCAAAATTTTTATCAAAATTCATATTCGGTGTTCTTCCTATCGGGTTATTCAAAATTTCATTAGAATTTACTCTACGACTTCCATATTCATCTAATTTCCTTTTCTTGAGATTAGCGTCAGTCCTCGATGAAAACTCAATTTCATACATTACTACTTACCAATATAGGTGATGAATAGAGATCACGCTGTAGTCGAGTGAACATGGGCGACTAAGACATCCTAATGACAGCGAATTCATAAGGCGAAGGCACGAACTTGAATTTTTGCTCCGGAACGAAAAAATATTTACAAGTAAAAAAGTAAAGAAAGGAGTAAATAACTTGGAAAGACAGAAATGGAAATATAAGAAAATAAATAAAAAACATAGATACGCACATTGCAAAAGAAAGCAAGAAAGAAGGAAATAACATAGTAAATAGAGAAAAGGAAAAATAAGACAATAGCTAAAAAACACACACAGATAAGGACGTTGCAAAAAAGAGCAGCAAAGTTGTATCCCCTCTCTTTACTGAGGTGAAAATACTCAATAGTTCATGTCACGCGTCAGAAAAACACCATCACTAATGACTCCTGATAAAAACAAGGCAAGAGGGTCATGGCGTGCATCACTGAACTTAACCCGGTTTGAGCTAGAAGTTTTTTTTTTGTTTCTAGCCATAGTTTAGTATCCTTTTGTATGACTTTAGTTTGATATACTTTCTCAGCGGTTACTGCGGAATTTTGGAGCTTGTAAGCCGTGTTCAAAAGTTCTTTCCGACGCTTTGCAAGTTGAGATGGTAGGTCGTTACTGATGCTTTTTCCTGTTCCTTTTAGGCTACCAACACAAGCCATGATACTATGCCTAAGATTCAGAAGAGAGACAAAAATAGGGTCCGAAATGGGGTGAGAGTTCGAGTGGGAAGGGCGCTTGGTCTTGTTTCTAATTCTGTACATTGCCGTGAATTTTATATCCTTTGAGTTTTGTACTGGTATTCCTGATAAAAAGTCGTGGACTGTCTCTTCAGTATTTTCACTATCTTTGTTAGGATTTCCGTGGATCAGCAGATTTTTGCGTTTTACGTACAATACCATACTCAAACACTAGTCTTTACTGCTATAATTGGATTTTTCAAATCAGAATTCTCTTGTTTCAGAGCTGAATTTTCTTTACGAAGACTTTCGATCATTTGCCTTAGGTCATCGACACGCTCGTCGAAATACTTTTTTGTGACCGACATCACTGATTATGCAGTAAAAATTCTCTTCCGTAAATCAAATTAGCAAAATGACATTTCAAAGGGACTTACAGGCATGGGCCCCTTTCTTCATATAAAAATCTAAGAGGCCCCGTAACAAACAGAGCAAAAATTCTGAAAAATCCATTCCAGGAAAAATTTTCTAAATAATTACCAAGAAGACTTACAGTTTTATTTTGAAGAATCTGCACTCTTTTAAAATTTGCGTAAGAATATTTTTACCATAGAACACAACCACAAGAAATATAAGGTGCAACAATAGTATGGTACAGTGATAGAAGAACTGATAATGGTAAAATATACTTTAGTCGGCACTTTCTCAGATCTTTAGCAAATTTAGTCGTAACAATATCACTATGGGGCCTCCAAGATAAACTACAATCAAGCTGGAAACCCGAATAACGCACTTCATGTACATGTGACAAAGCCTTACCATTAAAAAATGTCTCTCCATCAACAATTGGTAGCTTACCACCTCTTCCAAATACCATAAAATTAGTTTTTTTTTCTAACATTCAAACTTGTAAATAGAAAAAAAGAATTTAAAGCCCTATTTACTTTCAACAACAAGTCATCATTGGATTGACTAGATACAGTTAATGCAGTGTTTTGATAAAACACTCAGGTAAGAAACAGCGCATTGAATCAACATAAACAAGGTACATACTGGTCCCAAAACAGAGCCCTGAGGTAAACCATACTTAACTTGAAAAGGAGAGGAATGAACATTATTAAATACAACTTGAAGAAATCTACCACTCAAAAAATATCAAACTACTTCAGATAGTTACCACAAACTTCAATGGATTCTAGACGTTTGAGTAAAATTTTAAAATTCACTGTGTCAAACGCTTTCTAAAATCAATAAATATAGTCAAAAAAATTTCACCACGTTTATGGCATTTATTCATAGTATCACAGAGGCAATGCCTGGCGTGCGACATCGAGGGACCTTTCGTAAAGCCAAACTGAGTTTTACTAAGCATTTCCGTTTTCGTAAGGTAATCATAAGGTCTTTAATGTACAATTTTTAAAATAATTTTGAAAAGAGGGGTAGGGTTGATATGAGTCTATAATTTTCAATATCCATCTTAGAACCACTTTTATGAAGGGTGTTGACTTTTGTCCATTTAATTGCATCAGGGAAATTTCCGATTTGCAAGGAAAGGTTGATTATGTGGATGAGGCATGGTATTAAACAACACATCACTGACGTAACATTCTTAAAATTAATGCTATCTGTCCCTGCTAAATTAGATTTGATTGTTTTCACAACTCTCAGAATGTCGTCTTCAGTGATTGGCTGAAATTCAATTTTAATTCCAGTTCCTCTATCATCCACAAATTCCTAGTCCAGGAAATCATCATTAGAATTCAGCCCTTCTACATGTAAATTTTGGCCAATACTTCAAAAAAACAATACTTCAATACTTCAAATCTGTTACTAACAATCGTTTCATCATTCACAGTTTCTTCTTGAATCACCAGCGAATTGGGTGGTGCTTCTTTCTTCTTTCTCAATAGATTATTAATAACCTTCCGATTTTCCTTAGTGTTATCCCAGTTGATTCTCAAAGTATTCTTTTTCAGCTTTTCTTATCATTGAATTCACTTTATTGCGTATTATTTTGAATTCTTCCAGTTTTTCAACACACTAACTATTTAAATAATCTACATACAACTGATTTCTTAAATCTGACACTTCAAGAATTTCCATAGTTATCCAAGCCTTCCTCAGCTCATTCTTATGGGGTTTCAAACATTGCACTGGACGATTCTCATTATATATTGGCTGTGCGATCCCCATCATGCGATCAAATGCACCAGAAGCGTCATCTTTCACTTCCGAAATTTCACTAAAACTCAATGCTGCTTAACTTTTCACCAACCTCTGTAAATTCTCTTTTTTTAACAGCCGATTCTTCACTTTTTTGAATTCATTTCTTTTTATTCGGTAACGAGGTACCATTGCGACAATTAGGAAATGATCCAAACAAGGGTATAAAGCCACATCAGCATAACTACGGTCCAGATACTTAGTACCAACAAAAATATTATTAATGAGAGTGACTGAATAACTCGCAACACATGTTGCAATATTCACAGTGGGAAAAAAATCATGAGCAACGATCAAATTATAATAATCAAATGTTACTCCGTTCAATGAAGAAAGATCAAAGTTGAACTCACCCATACAAATCAAATTTAGACCTTTCCAAAACGCTGCAGGTGCAAGTTGACCAAAACCAGGCACAAATTCTTCCCAGCTAGCACTTGGTGGCCTATACACAACACTAATCAAAAGCTTCCTACGTCCAAAGTTTAATTCCAGACAAAGACTTTCAAACTTACCCT
Source organism: Artemia franciscana (assembly GCF_032884065.1). Taxonomy (NCBI): domain Eukaryota; kingdom Metazoa; phylum Arthropoda; class Branchiopoda; order Anostraca; family Artemiidae; genus Artemia; species Artemia franciscana. Next base: position 17,289,938 of record NC_088863.1, read on the forward strand.
CTATTCAAATATTAATATTCTTTCTTAATTGGTAAGACAACGACTTTGAAATCAAACCTGTAATTCCCCCTCTATGAAATGATGTACGGTTTTTAGTCTTTAAACTATAATCTAGAAAAGAATACAACGACAGAAAGTGTTTCTGACTCAAAAAACTATCACTATTACCAATAAAACTAATTTTTCTTGAGAATCAGAGAGAAATTGTAGCACATCCTCATAACAGGTAAAAGGTAGGTAAAGGACACGGCATTAGACTTTACAGTCCGTACCGGCGGTGCTGATCTCCGTTTCTTGGCCCTTCAGCCAGGAAGTGCAATGGGGGTTTGGGGGCCAGCCATCCTGTGCTTTCGCACACCCTTCCTGTTTACCTTCCCCATATTTCTCCAGGTACCCGTTTAGAGCTAGGTCGACTCTGGCTAAGCCTACAGAGTCACGCCACTGACCCCCGTCCCAAACTGAAGAATTGGGTACACTGGTATTCGAACCCACGTCCTCTCAGACAAGGGATCCCGAATCCAGCGCACCAACCCACTCGGCCAGGACGGCTCTCATCCTCATAACAGGTTGTAAGACAGCATTTCCTGGCACATAAATGCAAGAAATCAGCCTCTTCTGGGGTTAAACTGTGGACTTTAATCGTAAGTACTGTTTCTCAACTGTTGAAGTCTAACTTGGCTCAAACAAGGCTCAAGATCTGTTGCTATTAGTGCCGACGAAAAGGTCGGCTCATTAAACAACAAATAGACGCAGTAAAAATAAATGAATACGCAAACCAAACAAATCTTTCTAAATGGAAAGAAAATAAAATGCAAGAGTGAGAATCAAGAATTTTCGAGAATAATCATGAAAATGACAAAAATAGCGAAAAATATACGAACAATGTGAATCTCTCTAAAAATGCAGATAAAAATTAACAACAGATATTGCTGGAGTGAGAATCGACCATTTTCGAAACTAATCATGAAAATAACAGCAATGGGGAAAAAGTAGTAAGAAAAACTGGGAAAAAAATCAATACAAGAGAAAGAAAAAAAGACGAAAACATCACAAATACTATTTCTAATGCATTCACCAAAAGGTCTTATTTTCCGCGCAGACAGTTCACCTGGCAACTTCACTAGTGTGTTGTTGCGGTCAGTCCATACATGTTTGATACCGAATGGATCCCTTTCGGCATTTAGAAAATTACGATGTCACTATGTAAGTGATCCGATACAAAGACGCCCGAACCAGGTAGCTTAGACTTCTATGAGAAAACTTTCCGAGCAACTTCTTTGCTAGCAAATCGCAATAGTACTGGGGCAGCTTTGTCACTAGCAGTATGAGGCCCACTCACTCTAAACTGAAAAGCACTTGATAATTTGTCAGAAGACATACCAGAAACGCCCATCTGTGTCGGTAGTACATTGAGCAAAGTCGTTTCAAGGCCAAATCTTGGCTATTGCTTCAGACCGTTTAAAACAAGACTCTCCAATATATTGTCTTGATTCATATCATCAAGTTTGGCTTTGATTTTACCATTTCGATTTTTCCGATTTATGGTTTTCATTCTACACGCTTTCAGCTCTCGTTCAATACGGTCTAAGATGGTATTGAGCTCCAATATATTGTCTTGATTCATATCATCAAGTTTGGCTTTGATTTTACCATTTCGATTTTTCCGATTTATGGTTTTCATTCTACACGCTTTCAGCTCTCGTTCAATACGGTCTAAGATGGTATTGAACTCCAGTGGTACAGAATTGTACAACTCATTAATTATAGTCTCAGAAGAGTCTTTTAGACAAGATTGCCTCTTCGTGCAACACTTTGCAAAAACCTGGCGAGATAACTCTGAAACAATAGATTCTCTGGTTTTCTTTAGCTACTGTTCTGTAGTGGAAATTCGTGCAAATAAAGCAGACTGTGAACCGGGTAATGCAGCAGCCTCATTGGATACTTTTAGTGCAGAAAATGCTTTTGAAATCGAACTGTAAATCTCCGGAAATGCTCAAGTTCATCAAATGTGAGTTTAACATACTTCACAGTTTTAGAAAAAGCTTCTCCAACACTGTGTTCACGCGATACAAGTTTACTATTAGAAACAATTTGTTCGTTATGATCCTCGTAGCAGAAAGTAAAAATTGTTTATTCGTTTTCCATTTTTGTTTGTAATTTTTAGAATTTGCACGGAATATAGTGGATAGCCTGCATATTTCGCCAGTGCTAAATCGAAATGCTTATATGACGGCATAATCAACGTGAGCAGGAGAAAAAAAGAAAAAACAACCAACAACAAAAGTGACTTCTCTTAAATTGGGCAGGTCCATGGGTGAAGTTGGCAATCACCGCTCTAAAATGAAGAAAATGTTTATAATCATACTGTTAGACAGTAGTGAATATAAGGTTGAATGAGAGAGTGAAGAAGGATCTTTATTATTAAACCAGGGAAACAATGACGAAACTTTCGAAGAACTTCTAGGCTTCTAGAGAGCTTAAGTTTGACACGAGCACAATGATCTTTAAAAGTAAGATTTTTGTCCAATAAAATACCCAGGAATTGAACATGTCTCAGGGGCCAAGTTATATCACCGTGAGTGATAGAAATAGTTTTGACCAAAGGACAAGAAGTATCTGATCTAGAAAAATAAGTAGACTAGATTTAGGTAGATTTAGGGAAAGGCTCTCTCTATTATAAAACCAAGCAAAGGCTCTCTCTAGGACAAAATAAGTTTTCATGATAGGGGAAGATTCCTTAATTTCTGAACGCCCCAGGGTAATATCATCTGCAAATGAGAGTAGCACTGGGTCTTGAGATGCCTCACCAGGTAGGACAATATTGTGATAACAAACACCCCAGCAACTTCATTTAGTTTTGTTCAGATACAGAAACGAAAAGATCATTGATGAATTTAAGGAATAAAACAGGTCATAGGGTAGACCCTTGAGGGACACCAAAATAAACACGGTATTGATCTTGAAGCATAGGGTCAATACCGATAGATCTTTCAGACAAGTAAGTTTCAAACCAATGATAACTGTTTCCCCGTATCCCTAGGTGTTCCATCTCAGAGACTAGGATAGTATGTGATATGCTGTCAAACACTTTTCTGAAATCAAGGAAAATTGCAGCTGGAATTCTACCCTAATCAACTGCCTTGTGAATGAAATTCAGTAAGGCCATGCAAGCATGTTTTTTGAGTTGTTAGGGCAAAAACCAAAGTGTTGTAATGGAAAAATTGTTTTTTATCAAGAAAAAACACAAGTCTAGAGCACATTCATATTTCAAAAACTTTACTAAAGCCAGATAAAAGAGAAATTGGTAATGTGAAATTTTTTTCCTGCATACTGTCTCTAGATTAGCAAGTGAAAAAGGAAGGTGATTAGATGATTGGATTAATTGTAGGCTACCTACTATCTACCTCCTGTTAGTTTAGCTGCTTTTATGCTGCAACAAAATATCTTTATATGTTCAATTGAATATTTTCTTTTAGAAATAAAAAAATGGCGTCTGTTGCGACAGCGAGGAGGCCCCAAGAAATTACACAGCCATATGGGTATCCTTGCAGACGGGTTTATGTTTATTTTTGGTGGTATGAAAGAAGGAAAGTATCGCGGGAAATCATGGAAGCTAAAAATTGGTAAGTGCAGACTAAAGTGAGGATCAATTAAACTAGGCTCAGAGTACAAACAATCTTAATAATACTTTCTTGTTCTTTGCAGGAATTTTTTTCTCATTCAGATGTTTGAATCAAAGTCTTATGGTGGACTTATTCATCTCTTCTTAGACTTTTGTACTTAATACGAGATGCTATTCAGCCTCTTAATAAGTCCCTTCTCATTTCATCGTTTTCAAACAGTTCATGGTAACGAACTGTAAATAAAGAGCTACTCAGGGCAATAGTAACCAATACTCTAAAAAAGGGAGCTTAGATAAGAATTAATAGGTCAAAAGGATTGGCTTTTTATGCAGATTAAATATAAAAAACAAGTTGTTAACTGTAAACAAGGAGCAACAATAAAACTATAAATAAACAGAAATTATTCCGTATTATCAGCGGTGCTGTCCCCTACTCAATCGCCTGATCACCACACTAAAGTTTTTTAGTACTTTAATAAAGCTTCTTATTCTAAGTAAACAACCCTTGGGTTTCAGGAGTCGTTCTTACAGAATTTGAACATAATATCAAACCATAGCGAAAAGAACGAGGTATTGAGGAGGGAGCATCTTCCTCATATACGAGATAAATTCTGTTCGTTTTAACTTTTAGTGTTGCTCCTTACTTTCAGTTGAAAAATCCTTGTTTTTTTATTTAATTATTGATCTTTTTTTCAAACGATTTTAAATCGAGTCGTCAAAGAGAAAGAAGCACAAATAAAAAAAAAAATTCTACATGAAATCAGGCAAAGTCTCCCATGTAAAATTTTGCCTTTGAAAGTTTATCCCTAGAAGCTGTATTCTCCACAGGAAATTTTTCCTGTAAGAATCCCGCTGCCTTTCGTGAAGAAAATTCCCTTCCCCGTAAATTGACCTTATACTTCCCAATAACAGATACTGTTCGTAAGCAATGAGTAATTTCATAACTTACAGCCCTTTCCCCAGGGGCTGTGAGGGGCATTTTCATGTTCAGACACATGGTTCTTCGACCCTTCAATTACAGTGAACAAAATGGCTATCTCAAAATTGTGACTGGATGACTTTGAGGAGAAATGGGGCTTTGGAGGGGGCTAGTTGTCTTCAAACTATTTTGGTCACTTAAAAAGGGGACTAAAACTTGTATTTTTCGTTCAAATAACCCTTCCCCCGATCTTCTAGAAATATAAGTTTGATACGATTACCCCTAAAAAAACAAACAAAGCAAATAAACACGCACCAGTGATCTTTTCTCTAGCATATAATATAAAATCTAGAATTTTGCGAATGGTAGCTTGAAACCTCTACAGTAGAGTTTTCTGATGCAACGAAACTAATGGTGCAATTTTCATTAATATTCCTTGGCTTTTTGAAGGTTTTTTCCCCCTTTTATTAAAAATCACGCAAAGTTTCTCAGGCTCGTAGCTTTAATTGGGTAACATTAAAACAATTAACGTTTTTATGATTTTAATACTTTTTAATATATTTGAAATCGGCATAAAAATCCAATCCTTTTGCTGTATCTATTATTATCAAAATTCAGTTTTTAAAAGTTTGTGTTGCTATTGGTCTGATTCGCTCCTTACTTTCAGATCTTTACCACGAACTGTTTGACTGCAAGTATTTAAAATTCATTGGGTTTCATGATAACCATAGAATAAAAGTGAACTTGACGAGAATGACAAAATTTATCCAGTTTTTGAAAAAAAATGAGGGACATCCCTAAAAAGTCAAGTGATCCTACTTAAAATCACCTTATTAGATTCAGCATATCAGAGAACAGTTTTCTGGAGGTTTCAAGCTCCTGTCGACTAATGTGTCCAATTTCGCTTTTTTTCCCCAGAAGAAAGATCATAGGTGTGTGTGTGTTAGTTTATTTGTTAGTTGTCCCTAGGAATATGATGATGCTAGAATATCAGTGGATGGCTCATCCAAACAGAAATTAGAAGTTGTATGGCCCGTCCTCGGGAACCAAAACATCGTGACACGGGGAAGTGGCTTTTTCTTTTCTTTTTTTTTTTTTTTTTTTTTTTTTTTTTTGTACCAAACTACGATATTGCTCCAAAGAGGACCGATTTGCTATTAAATGAAGTATTCTGAAATAGCCACTCGATTTAAAAGTATCACATACTATATATTGAGTCTTGCAAGCTGTACAGGAAGTAATGCGGCACGCTGGCACATTCGCTCCTGAAAAGAAACATTCATTTATATCTGATTAAACTAAGATATCTGATCATAAAATATCTGATTAAACTAAGTTGATCTGCTTGATCTTCTAGAAAATTTTGTTCATTGATGCATAATAAGACGTCAGAATTCATAAAGGAGGGTTTTGGGTCATTTTGAAGGCGGGGAGGGTACATTATGTCTAAACGAGTGCATTTCAATGCCAAAATTGTCCAAAATCTCCGCGAGCCTTTAGATAAATATAAAAAGGGGTATATGTTTATGTGGGGAGGGAGGGTTTAGAATTTATTCAGGGTCAGGGTAGACTAACCCTGAATAAGGGTGATGTATGGTAATATCTCCCTTCTCATTGCACAAAAAAACTTTTGACATTTATTTTAAAGCTCTATTTAACTAAACGGATTTACATCATTTTTCATAAAATTACATACAATGATGTATAAGTGCACATCGACTATTTTAAAAGGAGATACAGCGGTTTATATTTGAAGGCGGGTGGGGTTGCCAGTTGCCTCAAAGATTGCGTTTTAATGCCCAATTATCCTAGCTCTCACCGAGCCTTCAGATAAATGTACAATAAGTTTTATGGAAGGAGGATGGAGAAACTGACAACTAATTCTTCGTGATTCCGGGGTATATTTTTGTTCAATGCCATTATTATTGCTCAGGATATGGTTTGAAACAAAGAATAGGATTTGAATAAAAAAAAATTAAGTCTTTTCAACCGAAAGTAAGGGTGCAACATTAAGGCTTAAAGTAAACAGATATCTTAAAAAAAATTTGTTCTAATTCAATGGCTCTCGTTGCTGATTGGACATTCTTAAAGATTTTTAACTTTTCTAAATATCTGTGGTGTTGCCCCCTCCTCAATCCCCACTTTTTACGTTAATGTGTGAATTTTCGTCCAGTTTCTTTTCGGGTCCTGGGTTTTTTCCTAGCTCTGTCAGGTCTCATCATAAAACGACTACCTAAATATTAACATACCCTAAACTCATTTAACATTTATTTCACAGTAACACTGTAATCATCTTTTATCTGTTTCTGTTCTTAACTGAAATCTCTTTTCATTAGATGACAAACCCTTTCTACATAATCCTTTACAAAGAGTTTAGTTTTACTCATTCTAATAAGATTCTTGATTTCTCCTTCTGTATTCCCTCACTTTGTTTTATTAATATTTATTTCTGCTTTCTTATACTTTATTCCGGAAATTTATAGTAAATTAAATGAGCTATGATTTTACCAATTTACATTTTGATTGATAGAATGACTTTGATTTTTGACCCAGAATGTTAAACATGAAATCACTTTTAAGAAATCATTTTGTTTTTGGCTTAAAAGAATTTTTACGTCAAGCTATCTTTTTTTCTTTAAAGAAATTTTTTTAATTGTGATGTGTTTTTTCCTTTTTTTCAGATACGTTGACATGGGAGAAGGTAGTCAGTCCTTTAATGACCCCAAGTGATCGTGCTAGTTCCTCAATTCACGAAGTTCCTAAAATGTATTTACCTTCAGTTTTGGAAGCACTTCATTCCCCAGCGTCCTTTTTACAAGTGCCGCGGATCTTTTCAAGTTTATCATCTAGTGTTTTGCAACCAAGATCAACAGACAGAGTTCCAAGAGTTTCTTCGCTGCCAAACGCTCTATCATCTAGACTCGGAATTCGGAGACAAAGCTTGGTAAAACGTTCCACAGCAGAAGAAGAAGAAGATACCCATACATTCAGGAAAAGTTTGAAGACAAAAGAGAGTGTGTATAGTTTAGAAAACAACGTCAATGCTTGTGATTTTAAGTGTTTCTTACTTTTGGGGGGTGTAGGAGAACAAGAATGCATCAGAAGTTCAAGTTCCTTATCTATATGGGCAGCTTTGTTATAAAATATGTATTTTTAACTTGCATTTGACTGTTTTATAACGTTACCTATTATTTCAAATTCAATGAAAATAAATGACACCAATTCTATGAACAATTTCTTTTAAAATCCTGAAACACTCCTTTGGCGTTGTAAAACATAAGGGTCCACTTTTGCTGCCCTATGCACCTCTAACATCAGAGGATCGTAGTCTAATTAAGAAAGATTACAAATAAATTTTCACAGGACGAGGGTGATAGGTAACAGGTAACAAGTGATACAAAGACAATAGCTTATAGATGGGATCATTATTTATTCGGTGCCGAAAACACTATTTTTTTTAAAAACGAGAATGAGCAGCCATTGTGGACTCGTTAGAGGATAGAGGGCCAGTCAAAATGACCAGGGAAGATAGATAAAATTACAGAACTTATAATTCTCTCAGGAAGAAACTCAATATAGCCTTGTCAGGCTGTTACTTTTTCTAACTGGTCATTTATAGGTTATTAAAATTTAATATAACAGATTACGGTTGTTATGGTGTCGCTAAAAGAACTAAAACTAATCTCTTAAACCTTACAGGGGACAATGAAAAATGAAATACTGAATCAAATAGCATACAAAAATCTTAGAGCTTATAAGGAGGTTAGCACAGTCAATCAAACGCCTACTCACCCTTACTGGGCATCCGGGTTCTAGCATCTTTATGCCTCTCCTATCTATCGTTTCAAGCTTTTTCTAACGTTTCGTATTTTTAAGGTATTATTTCTATTGTGGACTCTTTAAAATAGATGAATTTGGTTCAAGCACTTACGAAATTCCCTTTCTAAAAATAAAAATAAAATAAAATTGCCCAAACACCATGGCCCATTGGAAACCAACGCAGATATTAGACTGAGCACCGAAACCCAAATTCATAACTCCTGAACTAGTTTGAGCGAATTCCACCCAAACGTTCTACTAAGAAACTTTTGTTTTTGACAAGCCTTCTGTGGTCTTTGAATTTTAGAGGCTACGTTTTGCAGTCCTTAGATATGACCGAAAGAAAGTAAGGGATTCATTTGTTTTATAAAAACAAATATTTAAAAACTGAGTGATTTATAGGAACTTTAGCGATGGTAGAATTTTAGAAATAAATAATATACTAACAGTCTAAACAAAGTTTCCAAATAAGGAAATCATTTTCCATCCAGTGTTGTATATACCGATAGTCAGGGCCAATTTGGACGTAATAACCCCACATTTACCTTCTCATGGACAATTTAGGTCGATGTTTGGCACCTAACGTGTTGCTGAAGAGAATGAAACATATATATGAAACATTTATATACTTTATGAAACACGCAGTTTATGTCTAAACGAAGTTTCCAAATAAGAAAATCATTGTCCATCCAGTGTTGTATATGTCAACTGTCATGGTTAAGTTGGACGTGGCAGCACTACGTATAGATCCTTACAAACAATTTAGGTGAACCTTTGGTACCTCAACTGTTGCTGAAGTAATATCAATCTCAGCCACCGGATTGCGCTGCTGCAAATTAAAAAAAAAATCATAAAGCAATTTTTTACAACCAAGCTTGCTAGCAATGACGAAAACTAAAACATACCCTTCTGAAGCCAATCTGTCCTTGTTTGTGGAAACTCTCTTGCAGAATTTTTATTCTGAAATGGTATGAATAATTGTTTTTTGAAAAAGCTTTTTTGACATCCAGTGCATATTTTACTAACTACAAAAAAAGTTTAAACATGAATGTGAAAAAAAAAGAAAATAGAAAAAAGAAAAAGTATTCAGGATAAGTACTGAGAAAATTAAGATGTGATCTTACAGTTCTAGATTTCACGTTTTATCAAAAATTAGCTTGAACAAAGGCTCTAGTGGAGCCTCCTAAACCTACTTGTTCCCGTATGTCGACATTCGGATCCAATCGAGGTAACCAAAACTAATTGACTCGGGAGTTTCCTGCTTTCTCGTTTTAATTAAGTATCATTATAATTGGCAGTTTAATTACTATTGCAAGCTTTTTTACATAATTTTATAAGTGAAACTTGATCTTATTTAAAAAGTCAGTTTGTGAAACTGACTTATTTTGCAAAACTGTCAAAACTTATAGTATCACTGCAATTTTCATTACCTGAAGCGTCTTCTTCATCTTACTGTTTCAGTCTTCCTTTACTATACTTTAGAAGACAATATGCAGATACATGGCTTGTCGCATGAAATTATAATAGCTCTATCGCAGGCTCAACCAGAAGGCACATGCCTTTTTTTTATTAGTTTTTTTTTATTTCTATCAAGCTTCTAGTCATACTGCCTGAAGGAGACATAAATGCGACCAACACTATAATGAAAATCCATTTGAATGTCAATGGCCCAGGACTTTTAACTAAAAACAAAACAAAAAAGAATAGCAGAGAAACTTTTGTGGTTTGTATTTGTGACAGAATCGTACCCATTGCCCAAAAGTCTCATAGCTAAGAAATTCTGCTAGTTTTCAACGGCAGACATAGAACATGAGTCAGAGGATACATGGCATGACAAGCACCTTGGGTTATATGCACAGGTCACATGTTTGCGGGTACTCTCCGACTGCTGCACCTATTTGGGTGGTTTTAACCATGGGGACCCTATGGTCCACATGGACCTATTTGCATTTCAAGACAGTTCAAAAAGTGGACATTTTATCTGTTTCATCATTTTATAGATAAAGCACCAACATAATACATTCCGTGACTTGAAGGGTCATGGTCCAAAAGTTCGTTGTAATATAAAACGGCTCATCAGCTTTTGTTTCAGTATTGCTAAAGTTTTGCTTAATCCCTTCCAGAGCATTGAGGTCAAGATAATAAGAAGGAAAAATCCACGGTTAGAACAGAGAGTTGTGTCTTGAGAGCAGGAAAATCCCTTCCACCATACACAAGAATAGCACTCTGCTTATTAGAATTCTATGAGTTGAAAAACACTGAGCAGCGTAGACAGTCAAGTGGATGTGGACACTGTGCAAAACTATTCTCTGCTTGTTTCAAATTTTGTATTGAAAAATGCATCTTTTTGATTGGCAGCAACTGATATACTGCTATCCATGCCGTCCAAATTGCTTTAGTGCAGCTTTGAAGACTTTACAAGGTCTCTCTTGACACCAGAAATTTTCTACCTAGAAAAGCTAATTAGTCAATATCATATGTTATAATCTTTTTTTTTTATTTTACTTGATAAACTTTCATACACTAATGACGCAGCATTCGTCCAATGCCACTACTTTAGAAGCAGTGTTTTTTCAATTTTCTACAAAACACTTTAGAGGCTGAACAAATTTTTTTTCGTAAGAATTTTAACTATACCAAAAAAGAAATGCGTCTTTTTCCATGATAAGTATTATGAATATCATACAAACTCTCCCAGACCTCAATCTAGAATGTTAGCAAAACAAAGAGTTAAAAAACCAAATTATTTATTTACATCTAATAGATTCTTCAGATATATGCAAAAATATTCCAAATCAACATAACCGGTAAATTTCACCGAAATAGAAAACAAAACATAAAACAAAAGTAAGAACAACTTGAGAATAGTTCTCATACAAAACAAATTTGCTCGCATCACAATTACAATTTATAGTAATATCAAAGTCTCTTAACGATAAACATAACACTATATCGAACTTTAAAACAAAACTAGGAGAAATGACATTAACATTGCACTGAATAATATATTGCACTCACATTTCAATTGACTAGAATATGCATGTTTCTTAAAAGTTAATTCAACCAAATTGGCAGAGTTGCATAAACTGTCCAGAACTAAAACACTTCAATTATGAATATAATGTATATGGGCAATACCCTTGATCATGGTATGTGACGGGATTGAAACTTTTGATTAGGAAACAACATAATCACAGCAATTCTGAGATAACTATTCTTATCTTATACTTATGTACAATAATTAACTTTAATTAACACTATCAACCATGGAATTAGATCTATGTAATTTGTCTTTAAGGTAATAAAGGACCCCCCACAAAAAATATCTCTGCCCTAATTCATCTTTAAAATATGTGATTTTATAATATTTTTCTTTCAATAGTTTAAAAGTTATAAATGTTTAAGACAGTATGATATACCTATCAGTGTTACTACATTGAGGCGCAAAATTAAATAACCCCAACTAATTAGTTAAATTTGTCACCTTTTTTGTTACTAAAAGCTCAAATATTAACAATCTGTCATTTATAATAAAACACTGAACTGGTAAATGAAAGCTATTCCTTGTTAAGCTATTTGGTGTCATATATTTACCTTATTTTGTTGAATTTCCGCAAAGTTATCTTTTTTGATTTGGTACCCAATATAACCAAAAAACGGCATAACTGCAAATAGAGGCTTTTTCTAATTAAAAGTCAATTTTTTGGTTGTCTCAGCTTTTTAAGGTATATTTAAGATATATTATGGTTAAGTAGGATTTGAAATAACCAAATCAAATAATAAGTTTTGTTTTCACTGTCCATGGTAGCCTAGCCTACTTTAAATATTCTGCCGCAACTTATTTTCTTGTGACAATCTACAGTGATCACACGACTAAGAGTTGCAAGAGCTATGTGAAGCTCAAGACAAAGCTTGTTGTGGTGTATAGAGATTTATCAAATAATTTTATTTCTGAACATCCTAACCGCTTGTTTTATAATTTTTCCAGTCTACGATTGACGTATATTTTATTGTCTACTAAATCTGTTTCAGAAACAAGCCTGATTCTGGCTCAGCATTAAACCCAATCTACACCTTTAGCCGCTCTAACCTTATTTAAATTAGATTTTATGATCGAAAAAAAAAGTGCATCTTAGGGTTGTTGTTTAAGCATCCTGTATGCCAAATACATTTTTTCTTATACAAACTCAAAACAAACAAACAAAGATAAACCATCCAAAATGTGCAACAAACATGCATAACTACAAAGATTATCCGGAATTGAGTTGCTCACATTTGACAACCTATATTGCTTCTTTGGCAAATAAGATGTTCTTGGACTTGCATTTCAATCAAATTCTTAAAAATAGAAATGGACGTACAAGCAAAACCGGTAATTTTTTCGATTTTTGAAGTCCTTTAATAAATCTATTGCAAAAAAGTAATCATATATGTTTTATTAGTTTAGAGTTGTTATGTTTGCCATAAGGCTCATAGTTTGATTCACGGTTTAAGCAGATTAGCCGAATCGGACGTTTTCTGAAATAGAAAACTTCGTATTGTCTTCAAATAACCTTTTCAGAAATAAAGTTCTTTTGTTTCCAACAAATTAATCAGCTACTTTTAAGATGTTAACTTTCAATTTTACTACTTCCTAATTGCTTTTAACTAACGCTTTTAGTTTTTAGTAGGACTAGCTTCTGTTCAGGAATAACTTCTAATGATTTTGGAATGGTATAGAATTGGCTTCTTCCAAAACTAGAATTTTCTACATCAGCCTAACTTTCTTACATAAGGCTTCAGTGTAAACGGTGAAAATTCTCAGAAGAACCTTCTTAATCTACTTTTCGTCAAAGAAAGCAAATTCACCCTAAACCTAATCCTATATTTTCACTAAGTGATTCAGATTTAGTGTCTAGTACGCTGGTGAGCCATGAGCCTTAAGCTCTGTGAATACTTCTGTAAAAAATGCGGGCTCTGCATTGAGTCTCAACATGTCAGATGAAAGTAAATTTATCGCCTTGATGCACCTTCCCCAGAACTTCGATCTATCAGTATCAACTAAAAAGGGTTTTAAAGGGTATGAGATTTCATTTCCCATGTATGAATACGACAGGTAGAGACAAGTCAATACTATTGCTTGGAGCTCTGTTTCCGTTTCTATCGTTTCAGCAACAAGTTCACGAACTAGGAGATACACAAAGACGACGTTGGCAGGATTAACAAATGCGATGTCCTAAAATAGAAATAATTAGGATTAGTTTCTACATAAAGAACTAAAGATTCTAAATTTCACTATCATCCTTAATCATAGGCCTCAAACATTAGCATCAATAAAAAATTCTAAGAAAGAGTGAGGGAGAATTGCCTAAAACGATTTTGCTCACTTGTGAAAATAGTATATATATATATATATATATATATATATATATATATATATATATATATATATATATATATATATATATATATATATATATATATATATATATATATATATATATATATATATATATATATATATATATATATATATATATATATATATATATATATATATATATATATATATATATATACCTAATAATATATATAAAAGATTTTCTGGGCACAAGACAACAGTTAATAAAGAAAAAAACTAATAACTATCTAGTTCAACATTGTAATAATGGTATGTGTTCCATATCAGATATAACTGTCACAATTTTAGAAAATTTAGAGTTAGAAAATTTAAATAAAGAAGATAAGAATAATAGACTACGTAAACAGGAGGATTTCTGGATCCATACTCTTGGTACAGCTTATCCTTTTGGGCTAAATGATCGTGTAGCAAAATATGGTGACATGTCTTATGTTGTTGTTAAATGTATTGATGGTTTTATTGACTATCCTTTTACTTGTCCTACTAAATGTAAAAAACGATCGAGAGGACATAGGAAAAATAATAGAAAAAATGAATTAGATTTATATATACTTTCTATAGATGTATGCCAGCTACTTGATCTAGGGGTATACTTTCTGTAATAAAATGTCTAAATAATTTATCCAAGAGAATTTAATCAAACTTTTCTGGATCGTTAAGAATAATACAGCTCTTGAATATCATTTTGAAGTTCGTAGGCTTGACTCTTTAACAAGGCCCCTCCTGCGATGCGATGCAATTTGCATTCTAACTAAAACGAAATTTATTTCAAAAAAGAAAAAGTTTGATAAGATTGGTAATAAGGACAACAGATTATATTTACCCATTAATTTTACTTGTAAGCAGATTGAAGATATTAATTTATCGGAAATTTTAAATCAGCGGGATGTGAAACAGGCCCTTCCTAGTAATTTCAATTATAATGATAGTCCAGTTTTAACTTATAAATTTTCAAAAACTACTGGACAAGTGATTTTTAACTATAATTTAATACTTAAAAGATTAGATAGTGATATAAATTGGAAACCGGTTTGTAACTGTAAGCAGCTTGGCCCATTTGTAAATCCTACTTACAAACATGTCATAACAGAGGACTTGTCAATAATAAAATAAGTAGATCTTCAAATTATAATGAATAAAGGGGTTAATTTCCGTCTTTCTCATCATCTGAAACCATCGAGTGTTCTTGATAGCTTGGAAAATGATTTTGATTTATTTATTGATAAGTGGTGTAAGAAAGAGAATAAAAATAAAAAGAGTTTTCAAAGTTGGAAGAATTTAATTATTAGTAGAATACGAAATAAAATATATTCTAACTTAAAAAATAGTAACACTAAATCATTATTTTATAATGCTAAGATAAAACAAGCAATTACTAACCTACAGAATGAAGTTGTAATTGTGCCGGCGGATAAAGCTAACAACAATTTTGCCATAATTTGTCAGAAGCTGTATTGTGATATCAAACAGTTCGTGGTAACGAACTGTAGTAAGGAGCGACCCGGCTCAATAGTAACCAAAACTCTAAAAAATGGAATTTTGATACCAATAGCTACATCAAAAGAATCGCATTTTAATGCTGGTTTTAAATATATAAGCTTCATAAAGTTTATTCTTACCCATACAAAGTTACGAGCCTGAGAAAATTTGCGTTATTTTAGAAAATAGTTGGAAACACCCCCTAAAATTCATAGAATCTTAACGAAAATCACACCATCAGATTCAACGTATCAGAGAACCCTACTGTAGAAGTTTCGAGCTCCTATCTACAAAAATGTGGAATTTTGCATTTTTTGCCAGAAGGCAGATCACGGATGCGTGTTTATTTGTTTTTTTGTTTTTTGTTGTTTTTTTTTCCCAGGGGTGATCGTATCGACCCAGTTGTCCTAGAATGTTGCAAGAGGGCTCATTCTAACGGAAATGAAAAGTTCTAGTGCCCTTTTTAAGTGACCAAAAAAATTGGAGGGCACCTAGGCCCCCTCCCACGCTAATTATTTTTCCAAAGTCAACGGATCAAAATTCTAAGATAGCCATTTTATTCAGCGTAGTCGAAAAACCTTATAACTATGTCTTTGGGGACGACTTACTCCCCCACAGTCCCCGTGGGAGGGGCAACAAGTTACAAACTTTGACCTGTGCTTACATATAGTAATGGTTATTGGGAAGTATACAGGCGTTTTCAGGAGGATTTTTTTGGTTTTTGGGAGGGGTTGAGAAGAGGGGGATATTCTGGGGGAACTTTCCTTCGAGAATTTGTAATGGGAGAAGAAAATTTCCATGAAGGGAGAGCAGGATTTACTAGCATTATTTAAAAAAAAAGAACAATTAAAAAATAAAAGTGAAAAAGCTTTTTCAGCTGGAAGTAAGGAACAGCAATAAAACTTAAAACAAACAGAAATTATTACCCATATGAGGGGCTCATCTCCTTCTAATACCTCGCTCTTTACACTAAAGTATTTTCGGTAATTTCAACTACTTATTCTACGGCTTTTGTGATTCAGGGGGTCATTCTTAATCAATTGGGATAAAATTTAAGCTTTAGTGTAAAGAGCGAGGTACTGACGATGGGGCGAATCCCCTCATATATGTATTAAAAACATGAGAATACAAAAGTTCTTTACGTAAGCTAATTTATAAGTTACTTAAATCTTTTACCAATAAAAAGATTCGTAAAAAATTAAAAGTTCTAGTTGCCTTTTTAATTAACCAAAAAATCGGGGGGCAACTAGGCTTCGTCCCCCGCTCTTTTTTCTCAAAATGATTCGATCAAAATTATGAAAAAGCCATTGAGCCAAAAAAAAATATGCAAATTTCGTTTTGATTATTCCACTGCGGAGAGCCAAAATCAAAACATGCATTGATTCAAAAACGTTCAGAAATTAAATAAAAAAAACAAGTTTTTTCAACTGAAAGTAAGGAGTGACATCAAAACTTAAAACGCACAGAAATTACTTCGTATATGAAAGAGGCTGCTTCCTCATCAACGCCCTGCTCTTTACGCTAAAGTTTTTTACTGTTTTAGAAAGAAGAATTGAGAGAAAGAGTCAAACTTTAGCGTAAAGAGCGAGGCGTAGATGAGGAAGCAGCCTCTTTCATATACGAAGTAATTTCTGTGCGTTTTAAGTTTTGATGTCACTCCTTACTTTCAGTTGAAAAAACTTGTTTTTTTTTATTTAATTTTAAAAAGGGAGTTATGCACAACTAATGTTTACGAAAATGTAAATTTAGAGGATAAGAATTTAATTGAAAAGACTGAAGAAATACTTTTAACAAAATTTAATATTATAATAAATGACAATGATAAAAAGTTCCCTTTCCTGTATTGGACTGTAAAATTTCATAAAAATCCCCCTAAACCACGGTTTATTGCTGGAGCAGTTAAATGTCCAACCCGCATTGCTGCTACTTACCTCTATTTAATTTTAAAGAAATTATAAATAAACTTTATACCTATTGTTCCGGTATTAAAAATTTTTCGAATTTCAATCCATATTGGAGTGTTAATAATTCACTGCAGGTGATAGATTCTTTAACAATGGTTTCAGCTAAAAGAATTGAGTCTTTCGATTTTGCGACAATGTATACCTAATTTATCACTTAATGTAGTGTTAGATAATTTAAAAACGGTTATCAATAAATCAGTATCTAGTAAGAGGTTCTTAAAAATAGACACTTATGATAAAAAAGCTATATGGACAAACTGCTTTAAGACTAAAGTTAACTTGAGATGTTACAGCTTGGATATGATTTTTGATTTATTAGAATTTGTTTTATATAATACTTATATAAGATTTAATGGTAATTTGTACAAGCAAATCGGCGGAAGTCCCATGGGGGGGGGGGGGGAATGCCAGCCCATTTATAGCTGACTTGTTTTTAAGTCAACTAGAATATAATTATATGATGGATAAGAATAATCCAAATAATTTAAAACATGATTTGTCAAATAATAAAAGATATTTATATGATATTTTCGTTTTAGATTGTAAGAAATTCATCAGAGCTTACTCTTGAACCTAGTCATGGCGCTGGTCTAGAAGATCATTTCTTAGATTTAAATATCAATATTTCTGATAACAATAAATTAAGTTTTAAAATAAATAATAAAACGGATGATTTCGATTTTGAAGTGATTAATTTCCCATTCCCTGAAAGTAATATACACTCAAATATCACATACTCGGCGTTTTTCTCACAGTTACTTCGATACGCAAGGCTTTGTAGTAATTATATTGATTTTATAAATAGATGTAAAATCTTAAGCCAAAAATTGATTTTAAGAGGTTTTTCTGCAATAAATTAACTTGGCAACTTAAAAAAATTAGTTTTCATTATAACGAGCTTTTAAATAAATACCAAAATAATTATCTGGAAATACGTAGATAAATTTTTGGTTAATTTTGTAGGTTCGCAAAAACTTCCTTCCACCAGACTAATGGCTAATGATGAGAGCAGAGTATAGTTCTTAGTACTCGTCCACTTTCTGCCTTATTTGGGATTTTGTCTTTTAAAACTCAGGCAGTAAATGAACACCCAAAATGTCAGTCTTCATTTAACTTCTTTAGAGGAAACATAAGGATCACCACCTAAGCCCGTAGGTAATCCACCGGTTACCATCCATGTTCCCTTATAATTGTGTCTTTTTAGCATAGCTAGTTTGTCGTTATTGTATAGTCTCCCATTTAGACTAATCGAAATAATAGTTACTATTCTTGAAACAGTCCCAACTGTTGATTCTTCCTCACTTGACAGATTTTTTTTTAATGCATTGTTTTTTGCTACTATGGGCTAAGGTTTCTTATTTATTTGATTACCTCTTAGGGGGCTACGATAATAAACTTGGTTTATCTGAACCTGGGCCATAAACAACATTAAACAAACAATGTCGTCCACAAAAGAATTCTGAATGCCTTTTCGGATTCTGTGTAAAATAAAGAAATAAAATAGCATTTTTCAAAAAGAGACTTGGGTTATAGGCTGTATCCAGGTGCTCAGGGAGCGTTTCATTTATATCCTCACAAAGCGTAGAATTCCATTTTGACAACCATTGAATGAACCTGGCTCCTTGGGATCATAAATAGTATCACATCGGTTTCTTCCGTTCTATAGATAATCTTTCATTCCTATATTTCCTTCTTAGATAATTCGGAATTCATTAATCGGAAAAAAGATTGAGAGGGAAATGCATGCCTGAGAGATTGCCATTTGACGAAAGGTTTGCACTCAAGCAAAAGAGATTGTGTTTCCTAATTGATATTTTCCAAGGGCTCAAGGCCCCAAATGGATACATCAGAAACGGAGATTGGTTTTATAATGAGGAAAAGGAAAAAGTAAAAAGTAATTTCGCAGAAAGCAAAGCAGACTGAACAAACACTATATCTCTTCAAACTATATGAAGAATCTCATTGGGTCATATGTGCTCAAACCGTCTTGTCAAACAGTTTGTGGTAACGAACTGCAATTAAAGAGTGACTTGGCTCAATAGTAACTGAAACTCTAAAAAACAAAATTTAGGTATCAGTAGATGCAACAAAACAATTAGCTTATTATACAGATTACAAATATATAACATTTGTCAAGGTTAGTTCAACTCATTAAGAGACAGGAGCCTGACAAAAATTTTCTGAGTATAGAAAAAGTGGGTAAACATCCGTAAAAGTTAAGGAATCTTAATGAAAATCGCAGTGTCAGATTCAACGTGTCAGAGAACCCTACTGTAGAAGTTCCAACCTCCTATATAGAAAAATGGGGACTTCCGCATTTCCAGAAGAAAGATCGCGGATGCGTGTGTATTTAATTTTTCTGCAGGCATCATTGTATCGAAATATTGGCCCTAGAAGACCTGGAGAGGGCAAATTTGAACACAAATTATAAGATCTAGTACCTTTTTTAAATGATCAAAAAAATGAAGGGCAATATCCTTTCGCGCGTCCTTTTTTCCCCGAAGATCTCCGATCAAAATCTTGAAATGACCATTTTGTTCAACATAGTTAAAAAATTCATTAACTTAGCCTTTAGGGTTAACATGACCCTCCTCCCCACAGCCCATGGGAGGGGTCTGTAAATTATGAATGTCGCCCATTGCTTGCGTATAATATTTGTTATGGCAAAGTATACAGACATTTTTTGGGTATGGAAATTTTTTACTCGGGGTGGGTTTCCATAGCAAGAATTTTCCGTTGGGAGGGAGGGGAACTTCCGGTGTGATTTTTCCTGGGGAAAGTTTGCACTGGGAGGATTTGACAGAATTTCTACACAAAATCCTTTTAATTTGTCTTACTTTCTCTTTGCCAAACCAATTTTGCATGTAGAGATGTTCAGGAAAATTAACCAGGGGCTATTTTCAGCGTGTTCGGATGACAGAGAAAATTTTCCACGGAAAGAAGGATTTCCGGAGTAGTTTGGAAAACTATTTGAAATTTAAGTCTGTTCAAATGAAAGTATGCTACGGAGAATTCTTTAGGCTAAGTCGTCCGCAAGAAATTTTAGAGGGGGGGGGGTATTTTAAGCGATAATGAAATTTTTCGGAAGGAATTCTATGGGGAAAGGTGGTGTATTTTACGTTGGAGTAAATTCTATGAAGGAGTTTCTCATGAGGGGAGGGAATTTTCATGGAGAATGAGCCAGATTTACCGGCATTATTTGGAAAATTATTGGAAATTCAATAAAAAAATAAGTTTTTTTAACTGAAATTATGGAGCAACATTAAAGCTCAGAATGAAGAAAAATTGTTCTGTGTATGAGGGGGTTGCCCCCTCCTCAATACTTAGCTCTTTACGCTAAATTTTGACTGTTTGGCCCAATTTTTAAGAACGGCTCCTGAAACCCAATTGATGTTCAGTTAAAATAGGAAGATTTTTTTTAAAGTGCTAAGAATTTTAGCGTAAAGAGCAGGGTATTGGGAAGGGGAGCAACCCCTTCATATGTGGAATAATTTTTGTTTGTTTTAATTTTTAATGTTGCTCCTTACTTTCAGTTCAAAAAACTTGTTGCTTTTTTCATTTAGTCGCGCTTAAAGGTCACATTTGACTTTTGAGACAAATTCTAAAAACCAATTACTAGGCTGTATTCAAAGGGAGGATTAGCACAGCAACGTGGTTTATATGGATCTTAGTATAATTATTGCTTTTCCTTTTATGACATCCCAAAAGACATAATCGCTGGACCTTTCAACTATGCTGAGCAAATGGCTTCTCAAAATTTTTATTGGGTGTGTTTAGGGAAATGATAGACGCGAGGACAAGGTTTTGTCTCCCTCCTATCTCTTTTGACTCTAAAAAAGGGCACTAGAACTTTCAGTTTTCAATCGAATGAGCTATTTTTGAAGTTTTTACGACAACTCCTTCTATACGAAGTGCGTTGGCCAGAATAAAAATGCTAGTAATAATAAACAATACCCTGAGCCCACTTCGCTCTTTACTTAGGCAGCGCTATTGCTGTATTTTCTTTTTGTGATTGAATTTGATCAAACTAATTGCATGATATACCTCCTAAATCTCAAGAAGTGAAGTTAGGTTAATCGTAATAAAATATATCGGAGTAAAATAAAAGTATAATACTTTAGAAACAAATCGAGGCTATATATTTGCGCATTAGGGGGGAGGGTAAAGTACAGCGGGTCTACATTCATAATGTGTTAGCTACAATTACTGATTTTATAAAGTAAGAATTGATTTCTGGCTTCACAATGTCCAAATACTTTAACCCAGCCCCCTCCCCCGTTATCTGAAAACATGTAGCCCAAATTACATATTCCACATCTATTCTGTCAATTCTCTTTGCCACTTCTTCCGCTAAGTTGAAAGAAAATAGCGAAAGGAACCGTTTTACAGTGCATCAATGCCTGAACAACTTGAGATGCAGGGGGTATATCATATAAATACCCTGATCAAATGTATATTTCTCTTTGAGAACGGCTTTACGATCACTTTTGGCAATTATCTCAGAGGTTTGAAAATGTCAGATACTAACTTGATATGTGCCACTGAAGCGGCAACCATTTTGTTGTGTAAAATTAAAAAGTAGAAATAGTAGGATTAGCAGTAACAGTAAACAAACAAATAGACACAAATAGTAGAATATAGAATTAGACAAAATAGAATAAAGGGATAAATCACAAAAGAAACATAATAGCAGTTAAAAATAGAATTAACTGGTAATAATAATGTACAGGAAATAAAAAAAGGAAAAGTCCGTTTGAATCAAATTCTTGAAACTCATTCTTTGAATGTTTTTTTTTTTTTTGAATAACGCTTGACGTAATTAAAAAAAAAACCTTCTATATGTGTATATACTTCTAAATACAACCCTAGGTGGCATACTAAGCTTGTCGATTTAGTGTGGGTAGAATTATTTTTTGTATTTTTTTATCAATATTTGGTTCATAACTTCATTAAAAAGGAAAGAGAAGAAAATTAAGTGTTTGGTCTAGGGGAGTATCCAGAAATTGGGGATACTAAAATTCCGTACTGACAATGACAATTAGCATACTCGGGAAGAATACTGAGCAGCAAAGTGAGTAATATATTTATCTTCTTGGTAGCAAATTAATCTTTCGGAATTCTCGGAGAATTTATCGTAGGGTAAATCCTTGACAAATCTAGGGCACAGAAGCCACCCTCTTTGTCAAACAGATCGTGGTAACAAATTGTAAGTAAGGAAAGACTCAGCCCAACATTAACTGAAACTCTAAGAAACAGAATTTTGAATATGCATAAATCAAAATAATTGGCTTTTGATACTGATTCCAAATGCATAAAATTTGTTCAGTTTAATATTACCCATCAAAGAGCTTGAGTAAATTTGCCTCATTTTCAAAAAAGGCTTAAACACCCCCAAAACATCAAGTGATATTGATGAAAATACACCATGAACCCCAAAAATACCTGGAGAAAGGGTTGCCAGTTACGCAATATGCCCATTTTTCATTTATAGCTGCTTGTTATTAGAAAATACAAGAATTTTTTGGGGGGAATTTTTGCAGGGGGACTTTCACGGGGATACTTTTATATTGGGAAGAAAGGATATAGAGAGAATTTCCCAGATGAAACCTCACACGGGATGGGGGAGCGAGAGCAAAAGATTAACTGGCATAATTCAAAAGACAGTCATAAATTAAAGAAAAATGAAACACTTTTTTTCAACTGAAAGTAAAGAGAATATTCAAAATTAAGTTAAACAGAAAATTTATGTACATTAAGAGAGCTGTCTTTTCCTAGATCCTTGCTTTTTCAGCTAAAGCTTCACTTTTCGTCACAATTTTTTAAAGAAAGACTACTCATACACAAAGGTGATCCAATTTGACTAAGAGGTTTTTCTTCAGAATTTTAAGACTTTAGCGTAAAGAGCAAGGGTTGAGGAAGGGGCAGATTCCTCATATACGGACTAAGTTCTGCTTGTTCGAAGTTTTAATGCTGCTCCTTACTTTCAGTTGAAACATTTTATTTTTGGTTTAATTTATTAAATCCTCGATAGTCAATGATTTTCGACATTTTTGGCTGGCAAGAACAATAACAGGTTAATTTTGCTTCAGTCAGAGGACTCTATTCCACCCAATTCAGTAAATTTAATACGATCATCTAGCCCAAT
The DNA here is from genome assembly GCF_032884065.1 of Artemia franciscana. Taxonomy (NCBI): domain Eukaryota; kingdom Metazoa; phylum Arthropoda; class Branchiopoda; order Anostraca; family Artemiidae; genus Artemia; species Artemia franciscana. Next base: position 17,313,287 of record NC_088863.1, read on the forward strand.
AGGACAGGAACAAAAGGGAAATAAACAATAAAAGACCTAAATAGCCTAGCTTACATAAGGAAGCTCATACAGCTTCTGCCAAAAAAGACAACGGAAGACGCTGACAGAAGACGAATAGACAACTGAAAAGTAGGGAACGGAAATTTCAGAAATAGCTTTTTTATCGTCTGATAACAATAGACCCTTACACAGGGAATCAGGAGCCGCAAGACTAAAATAATGTAACATGCCTAAACTAAAGTCGGCGAACATTTCAATTGAGCTGATCTAATGTTATTGCTTATAAAGGTTATGCAGGGACTGCTTATTTGTGATTTTAGACCTCACAGAACATGGATTGTGTGACTGAAAGTAAAAAACACCATGAAAGTATTAGCGCAGTTTAAATGCAGTAAAGGTTTCAACCCGAGCAGAGTAGCATGATTCATGAAACAGTCAGAGATCTACCAGCCTTAAATCATGTTGAATGAAAGCATTATAAAACAAATAACAGGCATACTCTAACTGAATGAAACTTCATAAGAGCATGGTCGTTGCCGTATAACGAAATCAAAAGCTCTAGTGCCCTTTGTAAGCGACCAAAAGATTTTCCCATATGAAAGTTGTATTTTCAACCATTTTCAAGCATTTTCCTACCATTTTTAACCATTTGAATGCTCTAATGCTCATTTTAAGCAACCAAAAGATTTTCCCATGTGAAAGTTAAATTGTTAACCATTTTTCAACCATTTTCAACTATTTACAACCATTTTCAACCATTTTTTTTAATTTTCAACCTTTAAGTGCTTTTCCCAAAAGATTTTCCAAAAGATTTCCCCATGTAAAAGTTGCATTTTCAACCATTTTGTGGCAGCAAACTATAATTTTTCCCCATGGGAACACAAGACACACCATATCATGGTTTGGCCCAGGCATGATTTGAAAAACGATCAGAAACCGAATAAGATAAATAGGTTTTTTCAACTGAAAGTAAGGAGCAGTATTAAAACTTAACGAATAGTACTGAACATGAGCATTATTGTTCCCTCTATAGCGACTCACCCTTTACGCTGAGATTTGAAGTTTTGTCCCAATTATTTGAGAACGACTGTTGAAACACAAAGGCCATTGAATGGAAATAACAAGGTCTTTTAAGGAGTAAAAACTTCATCTTAATGAGCATAGCCTGAACAGGGTGCAAACTTTTCTTTCACTTGTGGGAAACCTGTTTTTTTATTTAATTGTTATTTAAACGGTAATTAAAGCACTTTTGTGATAAATGTTTTAATTTTTTTGTAATATTTTTGAATATTTTTGTAATTAGCAGCCAATTTGAAATAATTGAACGAATCTGAATGATGATCCGAAGATATTATGGTTGAAACGATTGACGTGACCTAGTAAAGAGCGAACCACGCCCATTAGAAGCCAAAACTTTTAATATGCAATAACAAAAACTGCTTAGTGAGAATGACTTTCTATTTGTAGCTGATGGAGGAATGGTGGCTATGATTTCAATTGAAGTATATAGTAAAATGTTATTTTGAAAACAAATTTATAGGAATTTTGAAAAACAGCCTGAATCCCAATGTATCCAGGGGTATATGTGATTTGAGCCCCTTTCCAAATTATTGTCCGACTTGAAAAAGTAAAAAAAAGTGCATAATCAGAATTTTTACGTGGTCTTATAAAGTTTTTTTGGCCCCTACCTCTAGCAATAACCTGGATACGGCTGAAACACCTCACAAATGGTGTCAGATCGAAATCTTGAACAAAAAGGGGACACTGACGGGTCTTCTTTTTTCCTTTTCCTTTTTTTCTTTGCCACTAGCGGGGCACTGGAACATCATAAAAAGCTTTTAAAGCAAAAATTTTAAAGCTAAATTTATGTCTAATAAATTTTCTTATAAATTTGATAATACCATAATAAAGTATCATATGGCACCCTATAATGTCAATTTTGGTGCCATTTCTGTAACTGAAAGGCTTTGAAGAATGGAACAGGTACTGTTGTAATCTCAATGATTAGAGACCCTAAGCCTGAGGCTTACAATCCCAACTCTTCTGTAGTCTCTACTGTAACATTATAATGAGCTGTTCAAGTTCTCATTAAAAAGTTCAGTTTTATATCTACGTGCTTTTAGAAATTTATTTTGATAACACCATCCTACATTGCCGTATGGCACCAGAAATGGTACTTTTTGGTCCCATGTCTTGAGTGAAAGGCTAGGAAGCACGTGAAGAGTGCTGTCATAATCTCCATAGTGAAAAAAAAAAATTGAAAACTGTGGTCTGTAATCCACCCTCTGTCATATTCTCCCTCCCATCCCCCTGGTAAGGTTCATGAACAGTGGAATGACTAGCAGAAGTGACAGTCGACTGCAACCTCATAGAGACATGTTTAATAGTATATTTGAATCTCTGTGTCATATCTATGTGTTGTTTTTAAATTCATCTCTATAATTCCATAATAAAGTGCCATATTGAACAAACGATAACAATTTTTTTTATAATCAAACAGTTCGTGGTAACGAACTGTAGTAAGGAGTGACCCGGCTCAATAGTAACCCAAACTCTAAAAAATGGACCAAACTCTAGTAGCCAAAACTCTAGCTACATCAAAAGAATCGCATTTTAATGCTAATTTTAAACATATAAGTTTAATCAAGTTTAGTATTACCCATCAAAAGTTACGAGCCTGAGAAAATTTGCCTTGTTTTAGAAAATAGGGAGAAACAACCCCTAAAAGTCATAGAATCTTAACGAAAATCACACCATCAAATTCAGCGGATCAAAGAACCGTATTGTACAAGTTTTAAGCTCCTATCTACAAAAATGTGGAATTTTGTATTTTTTGCCAAAAGGCAGATCACAGATGCGTGTTTATTTGTTTGTTTGTTTTTTGTTTTTTTTTCCAGGGGTGATCGTATCGACCCAGTGGTCTCAGAATCTTGCGAGAGGGCTCATTCTAACGGAAATAAATAGTTCTAGTGCCCTTTTTAAGTGACCAAAAACATTGGAGGGCACCTAGGCCCCCTCCCACGTTAATTATTTTCTCAAAGTCACCAGATCAAAATTCTGAGATAGCCATTTTATTCAGCGTAGTCAAAAAACCTTATAACTATGTCTTTGGAGACGACTTACTCCCCCACAGTCCCCGTGGGAGGGGCCACAAGTTACAAACTTTGACCAGTGCTTACATATAGTAATGGTTATTTGGAAGTGTACAGACGTTTTCAGGGGGATTTGTAGGTTGGGGGAAGGAGTTGAGAAGAGAGGGATATGTTGGGGGAACTTTCCTTGGAGGAATTTGTCATGGGGGAAGAAAATTTTCATGAAGGGAGCGCAGGATTATCTAGCATTGTTTAAACAAATACAATGGAAAAATAAATATGAAAATTAAAATTTAAAACGAACAGAAATTATTACGCATATGATGAGCTCACATCCTCCTAATACCTCGCTATTTTTAAAGCTAAACTATTTTTAGTAATTTCAACTATTTATTCTACGGCTTTTGTGATTCAGGAGTCATACTCAAGAAATTGGAACAAAATTTAAGCTTTAGTGTAAAGAGCGAGGTTCTGACGAGGGGGTGAACCTCTTCGTATACGTAATAAAATCATGAGAATACAGAAGTTTGCTACGTAAGGTAATTTGTAAGTTACGTATATCTTTTAATAATAAAAACATTCTAATGTTCTAAAACATAATAAAACTTTTACTAAAAACATTATAAAAAGTTCTAGTTGCCTTTTTAAGTAACCAAAAATCGGAGGGCAACTAGGCCTCCTCCCCCGCTCCTTTTTTTCAAAATCATTCGATAAAAACTATGAGAAAGCCATTTAGCAAAAAAAAATGAAAATTTCGTTTTAATTATTCATCTGCATAGAGCCAAAATCAAAACATGCATTGATTCAAAAATGTTCATAAATTAAATAAAAGAAACAAGTTTTTTTAACGGAAAGTAAGGAGCGACATTGAAACTTAAAACGAACAGAAACTACATCGTATATGAAAGGAGATGCTTCCTCATCAACGCCCCGCTCTTTACGCTAAAGTTTTTTACTGTTTTAAAAAGTAGAGTTAAAAGAAAGAGTCAAACTTTAGCGTAAAGAGCGGGGCGTTGATGAGGAAGCATCTCCTTTCATATACGAAGTAATTTCTTTTCTTTTTAAGTTTAAATGTCGCTCCTTACTTTGCGTTAAAAAAAACTTGTTTTTTATTTAATTTCTACAGTAGAGATACTGTAAAGCATATAAGGAGTACCATAAAAATCGAGATGGTAGAAAACCAATAGCGAAAGGCTATTAAACCTTCGTTTTTGTACTCCCTTCTCAGCCGGGTTTGCAGATTATCAGAGAGCAAACTACCATAGTCAAGTATGAGCCAAGAGCTCATACCATATGAGCTCTTGGCTCGTAGCTCTCCTTGCCTCGTCACAAGTGCCATATGAGCTCTTTTTAATCAGTAAAGCAGCGTAAAAGTTACAATTATAACGGGTTAAATTTTTGTAAATTATAATAACTATACATCTAAATTCACTCAATGTTTTTCAATTTTCTAAAATCTCTATATAGTTCATATAGGACAGTATTTGGAAAGCACCGGCCTTTTTTTTATCTTGAACTTCTCAAGACACCAAGGATGATATACCCCTTGGACTCTTTGTTTGACAAAATTCTTGATTTTTGTAGGGAAAGCTTAAAGAGGGCTCTGCAGCAAAATATTGAATGTATTTAACGGCACTACACTTTTGATGCATATTAAAATTTATATGACTTCCTAGGCTTGAAACAAAAAGTGTTTGTGTAAGGTTTATTATGCATATTTATAAAATATAAAAGTTTTTCTGATGATAGTAAAGAGCGAAAATGAGACTTAAAACGAACAAAAATTATTGCTTCGTAGTTTATACCACACATATTGTGGATTTTGGCTCAAATAAAATGATTCGCAATAATCCCCTGAATATGCAGAATTTTTGAAAACTGGCACGTTACTGAAAAATGACCTTGTTTTGAAAGAATTAAACGTCTAAACTTGGTATTTGTTTTGTATCGATAATTGAATAAAAAAACGACATCTTCAATAATAATAGAAAAATAATTTACTGATTTCGTGTCCAGTGAGAGACTATTTAGAGAATTTTAAATTAATCTTTTATTTTCTGCGGGTTACTTGAGGATTTTTGTACACCGTGTCCTGTTTTGCTACGTTAATATTTTGTTAAAAAAAAGCGCTAGTTTTTCGACATTCAACAAAGTCAGGGAAGCATTACCAGTTGGCTTATTCGGACCAGTAATGCAGATACATATGGTATAAACTGCAAAGTAATCATTTTGTTCATTTTAAGTTTTATCTCTTTACTTCCAGCAGAAAAACTTTTCTTTTTAAATAATATTAGCCTAGATTCAGATGTTTTTCTAAGAATAGTTTTATTTTTCAGTTGTTGCTATAGGCACAATGTGGACTTAACTAATGGCTAATAAAAGCTCTAATTCCTCTTGTTCCAAACATGATTGAATTTCGTGGGCTTTACTAAGCTTAAACTGTTGTGGAGATTGGGATATTTTCATGGTATTAGTGCTACATTCACACTCTCCAGAAGCAAATATATAAAATTCTGAAAATTAACATTCTAAAATACTTAATAATATAATTTCTTAAAGAGTGGCAATAAACATTTACCCCCAGCCCACCTCCCTTAATGTTTAAATATATACTTGGAATTGTAAAGCCTATGAACAATGAATTTTGTATATGTACCCCTTTTCTTCAACTTAATTTAAAACAAGCAATTCAACTCAAATTATGCCTGTAGTAATTTTTCAATAATTTCAATTTTTTCTGAGAAAGTTTATATCAAACGTTTTCACTTAGACCTTTACAACTGTGTCGGGGTGCCTCAAATCATGTATTTTATTTCGTGAAGTGTTCACTTAATAGATCTCGTTTGTAGCAAAACTATGGAAACCCAAATCAAAACTGGTTAACACTTATGACATAGCAGATCCTAGAACTTTAGTTTGAAAACAAAAAATCAAATAACCAGTCATCAGTTTTTTAGCGTTCTTGTTTGAATGAAATAAAAAAAACAAGTTTTTTTAAATGAAAGTAAGGAGAAACATTAAAACTTAAAACGAACAGAAATTACTCCGTATATGAAAGGGGCTGCTTCCTCCTCAACGCCTCGCTCTTTACGCTAAAGTTTGACTCTTCTCTTAACTCTATTTTTAAAACAGTAAGAAACTTTAGTGTAAAGAGCGGGGCGTTGGGGAGGAGCCCCTTTCATATACGGAGCAATTTCTGTTCGTTTTAAGTTTTAATGTTGCTCCTTACTTTCATTTTAAAAAAAACTTGTTTTTTTTTTTATTTAATTTCTGGACGTTTTTGAATTAATGCATGTTTTGATCTTGGCTCTCCGCACATAAATAATTAAAACGAAATTTGCATATTAATTAATTGCAATTAATCGGAAGATTTTGAGAAAAAAGGAGCGATGGAGTAGGCCTAGTTGCCCTCCAATTTTTTCATTACTTAAAAAAGCAACTAGAACTTTTAATTTTTTACAAACGTTTTCATTGGTAAAAAAAATATACCTAACTTACGAATTAACTTACGTAACGAACTTCTATATTCGTATGTTTTTATTGCGTATATGACGTATATGATGGTGTTCAACCCTCGTCGATACCTCGCTCTTTACACTAAAGCTTAGATTTTGTCCCAATTCCTTAAGAATGACCTCTGAATCACAAAGGCCGTAGAATAAATAGTTGAAATTACTAAAAATACTTTAGCGTAAAGAATGAGGTATAACGAGGAGGTAAACCCCACGTAAGCGTAATAATTTTTATTCGTTTGAAGTTTTAATGCTGCTCCTTACTTTCAGTAGAAAAGAACTTTTCAAATTTATTTTTTCATTGTTTTTTCAAATAATGCTAGAAAATCCTGCGCCCCCTTCATTGAAATTATCTTCCCCCATGAGAATTTTCTCCATGGAAATATCCTCCCATGTAACCCCCCCCCCCTCAACTCCCCCTACTAAACCAAAAAATCCCCCTGAAAACGTCTGTACACTTCCCAGTAACCATTACTATATGTAAAAAACAAAGTTTTAAACAAACAATTACTATATGTAAAAAACAAGTTACAAAGTTTGTAACTCGCAGCCCCTCCCACGGCGACTGCAGGAGAGTAAGTCACCCCTAAAGATAAATTTATTAGGTTTTTCGACTATGATGAATAAAATGGCTATCTCAGAATTTTGATCCGGTGACTTTTGGGAAAAAATTAGCGTGGGAGGGGGCCTAGGTACCCTCCAATTTTTTGGGTCACTTAAAAAGGGCACTAGAACTTTTAATTTTCGTTAAAATGAGTCCTCTCGCGACATTCTAGGACCACTCAGTCGATACGATCAACATTGGGAAGAAACAACAAAAAACAAAAAAAAACAAACAAAAAACAAATAAACACGCATCCATGATGTCTTCTGGCAAAAAATGCAAAATTCCACATTTTTGTAGACAGGAGTTCGAAACTTCTACAATAAGGTTAACAGATACGCTGAATCTGATCGTGTGATTTTCGTTAAGATTGTATGACTTTTAGAGGGTGTTTCCCCCTATTTTCTAAAATGAGGCAAATTTTCTCAGGCTCGTAACTTTTGTGTCTATAACTGATCTTGATGAAACTTATATATTTAAAATCATCATGAAAATGCAATTCTTTTGATGTAACTATTGGTATCAAAATTCCATTTTTAAGAGTTTCGGTTACTATTGAGCCGGGTCGCTCCTTACTGCAGCTCGTTACCACGAACTGTTTGACTACGTCTTGTCTATTTTCTTGTCTTGGCTCAGTCTATGCTTACTTATAAAGCTGTAATAATTAAAAGGGTGGAATAAGCCATTTCATAAATTTCCAGGAGATCCAAAAAAGGAAAAAGTTTATCGGCTTTGGTCGCTCTGAAGGATGAGGCCAATGAAGACATAAGAAACATGGTCTAAACCAACTTTTTATGCTCTTTTCAGTAGTATAAATTAAATTCAATTACTCCAAGTGAATTCAATATTATTCCATTTTATATTGTTTGTCTCCTTTTCCCTTGATAAAAACAACCTCTTCTGTCATTTTGAATTGCAGTAAGAAATGATAAAAAAGAGACATACACCACTCAGTAGCGTATGTCTCTTTTTATCTTCGTAAAGGTACAAGGTAAGAAAATTCTGACTGCACCATTTTATTCCTCGTGCTAAGTTTACCCAGACACATACATAAATCATTTTCGACCGAAATGGGATAAATCTTCATTTTGATTATCAAAGCAGTATTGCTTTGGTGGTTTTGTTAACGTAAATGGTTTTTTTTCTACCTTTTTATTTAATTTTTTGCTTTGTCTTTTTTATGGTTTATGGACGAATTTTCAAAAAGAAAACCGCATCCAGAAAAGCCTCTGAATATAATTCTCTAGGAAAATTGAAAAAATTGTATCTTTTTAAATTAGGAACTGAAACCTTCATTCTAGTCTGCAAAATAATTTGAACTTAGTGACCTAATTTTAATCCAGATCACAACTCCTCTTTTCTTGGATTATAAAAATGTATTTCGTACCTTCTAACTTTGTAGACATCTTTAAACATGTTAATTTATCAACATGTAGAGCAAGCATCAAAGTAGGTTCTAAAGTTGAATAAACTGTTTTTTACTTCTAGTTTTTAGATTGCTGGCTACTACTGATGGCTTTTTACCTGCTTATTATTATGATGCCTATTACTGAATGCTAATTCCATGAGTTGTTTGGATATATTCCTCTTTTATCAAGAATATCAATATTTAACAACTTCTGTCCAAAGCCCGGCACTTATCTGGATTAAAATAAGGAACTGCTATGTATCTCAAGAAAGCTTTTATTCGACTAGACACAACACAATGTCAAACGTTTCCGGATATCCACATCTTTATATTCTTACTTGGAAGCATCAAACCGTCTTAGGTCAACTCAGCTACGCACGCTCCTACTCCATCCCGATCTATCAAGAGTCTCTCTCTTTTTTCTCTCATTATAGCTCGAGACAGATGAATTAAACCACATTTTTCGCACAGCTTACTCTTCCAGATACGGTCAGTCAGTCAGGTACCCAAAACAATCCATAGGCAATTTCTCTGGAAAATATCTAGCCAATCTCCCTCCGTTTTTGGAGCACCCCCGCTTCGGAAACATAGTTGATCACTGTCATCACTGTCGCTTCCAAAATTCTAATCTTGGTTGGCAGACTTATTTTCTTGTTCTTCCAACTTTTTTTCAACTGTGAAAAAGCACTCTGGGCGTTGGCTGTTTTATTTTTAACACCTTCACTGCAACCAACGTCCTGAATAGTATGTGAAGCTTTCCACTTAACCAATCTTCTCGTTGCCCAACATTACCTTTTCACCATAATTTATTCCAAATTTTAGCGACATAGTCATCAGAACATTGATTTTTAGACCTATTCTTGCACCTTGAACTCACAAAACCTCTAAAGGGCTATTCATTTTGCTAACATTTTCATTTAGGATGCTTCAACTATTAGGTTAATCAAACAGTTCGTAGCAAAAAACTGTAAGTAAGGAGCTTTGCGGCTTAATAATAACCGAGACTCTAAGAAACAGAGCATTGATAACAATATATACATCAAAAGAATCAAATTTAGATGCTTATTGAAAATATATAAAATTCATCAGGTTTTTATTACCCACCAAAAGTTACGAGTCTGAGAAAATTTGCCCAGTTTTTGAATAAGGGGAGAAATACCCCCAAAAAATCAAAAGATCTTAACCCATTAACGTCCAGGACCAGTAACCAATAAAATTTTGCAATGGTTTCTGTAGTGCAGTGAAATAGGGCTACAACTTGAAGATTTGTGATGTTAAATATTTGTTCGCACCAACGGTGCAACCCTGGTGCTATGTTCCCATATGGCAACGTTTGTAGCTAATGTTGTCCTTGAAACTGAAGGGCATGCATAGATATACACCTTTTGTCATGTTTAATCAGAGTTAGTATAAAAGATAAATTAAAGTTAGGCATGGAATTTGGGTCCCATGGAATTGCTTGCAACACATTTGCAAGTGAAGGTTGACACTCTCTGCACTCTAGTCACGCATTTTTGTTCTATATACTTGGCATCGACCCTACTTCAACCATCAGTGGTGATCTTGAGCTCCCACCATAACCTGGATTATAGAACCAGTACTAGTAGATTAGTACCAGTACCAGTAGCACAATACCAGTAGATTTGGTCTGTTGAATGGAACCACGTTTATCTCTGATGAGGCAGTCTTACAGGGTCGTAGTTGATTGCTATACAAGAAGCTGTGCTATCTTTCGATTTTCTGCCAAAACCACTCCATCTAACCTCTAGTCATTATAACGACAATTCTTCATTTCAATAGTTTTTATTTAGAGACAACATCCCTACAAATGATTTTCACGTAGAGTGATTGTTGCACAAGATCTGTGCAAGTGAAGCTTTGTATAAATACCATACCTTGTGAAGAATTAATTAACGAAGACCTCGTGATTGGCTGCTTTTTCAGCAACAGAAAATAGACTTGTGACAAAATACAGACCTAGGGGTATTAATGGCTGGAATTCTTTCTTCCCGTAGTATAGATCTATGTTGTAGGGATATCCATTAGAAAAAGCTAGCACCTATGATTTGTATCCAAATTTTACCGATTTGTCACATTTTACAGACGTGATGACCAAAGGAAAGTATCATTTGTCTGTCCAATGAATGTTTTTTGACAGGACTTCCCATATTGTCGAAGTTTAATATTCATGTTGTCTATAAATAGCCTCACTTTCCCATTTTGCTGCTTTTCTAGAGCTCATTATTATTTGCAAAGTGTAATTGCTAGGTCGTCTGACCGAGACGAGTACATTCTTTCATAAGTAAGGTAATGATATCCTGATTGTACTACAAGTTTCTAAAAATTTAAAAGTTCTTCAAAGCTCAATGTGAAGCTGATATTACCATTCTCATAGGCATAACGTGTTGTTTCACATATGATCGTAGCCCAAATAGCTTCATCCTAAAACTGACAAAAGATCTCAAATTGGGGTATGCTTATCATGTGACTGACTTTGTCTCCCAGTCTTATGGAACATCTCCAGACTATATCTTTCCCATTTTGGTGCATCTCTTGGGTTTTATTCGAAGTTCCAGATTTTTTGGAAGTGAATTTTGACAACTGTCCCTGCGATAATGTTATTCTGTTGTGTCTGTTTTCCTACGACGGCTTAGTGAAACGTCGTCGAAATCCTCAACAACCAATGTAAAAGCGAAAAAAATATAAATGGATTATGTCCTGCTAAATCGTCTGTTACAGAGGTACGAGTGATATCAAGCTCTATCGTCCCCTCAACATCACTATGAAGATCATTCGAAGAGTCTGTGTTGTCCTTGTCCCCTTCTTAACCATCACTGACTACCCCCGCATCAGGGGGAATTATGAATACATCAATTTCTTCCTTGTCATAAGTTTAGTTCGAATAGTATCATTGGAGTTTCTTTAACAGAGAAGAATCATTTGAAAGGAATCGACAAACTAAAATATGTCACCGGTTTCAGATCTACAAGGCGATTTGTGGTACCGAAACACCCAATGTCCCCAATTGGGAACAGTTTTAGTTATCCAATACTGTGTCCTTACGCCGTAGATACTTTAATATAAGTACTTCATAGATTTTAAATAGCAATGTATAGAGTTTAAAAACACCAATCAAGATTTTTCAAACACTGGCTTTTTTTTGGTATTTCACCCAAACTATTGGTAAAAAAATTTACTCGTAGCTAGATTTCAGAAAATCTTGAAAAATTATTCTATCCTAATTCAGGGAATATAAAATTAGACGATGTTGAAGGTTAGCCCTGGATTCCTTTGGAAAGCTCAAATCTTACCCTAGAAGCTACCATCTGGGGCAAAAAAAATTAATGAGAAGTTCTCAAATAGGAAAATTAGGCGTTAATTGGTTAAGGAAAATCACACCAGCAGATTTAGCATATTAGAAAATCTTGCTGCAAAAGTTACATATACAAGTTTGGAATTTCAAATTTTTTAATCAGTTCATGTTAAGGTACATGGTAACTGTATGTGTAAGGTAAGGTCATGGTAACTGTTGGTAAGGAATTATCCGGTTTAATAGTAACCGAAATTCCAAAAAACAGAATGTTGACACCAATAGATACATCAAAACAATCAAATTTTTGTGCTGATTTCAAATATATAAGTATTATTAAGTTTCATTATACTGATCAAAAGTTAAGAGCCTGAGAAAATTTGCCTTATTTTCGATAAAAGAGGGAAGCAACCCCCAAAATTCATAGAGTCTTAAATAAAATCACACCATCAGATTCCGCGTATTAAAGAACCCCACTATAGAGGTGTTAATCTTCTGTTTGCAAAAATGTGATTTGTTAATTCTAAAAAAAATTAAAAGTTCTGACGCCCTTTTTAAGTGACCAAAAAATTGGAGGGCAACTAGGCCCCCTCCCACACTCATTTTTTCCCAAAGTCACATGGTCAAAATTTTGAGATAGCATTTTGTTTAGCATAGTCGAAAAATCTAATACCTATGTCTTTGAGGATGACTTAGTCTCAACGGTCCGGGAGCGAAGGACTGCAATTTATAAGCTTTGCCCATTGTTTACATATAGTATTGGTTATTGGGAAGCAAACAGACATTTTCAGGGGCGATTTTTTCTGATGAGGAGAGGGTCATGGGGAGGGAGTTACTTGGGAGGACCTTTCAATAGAGAAGTTTTTCATGGGGAAGGGAATTTTCCACGAAGGGGGTGCCGGGTTTCCTAAAATTGTTAAAAAAAAACGATGATAAACTAAATTAAAATACAAGTTTTCTTCCAATGAAGGCAAGGAGCAACGTTAAACCTTAAAAGGAGCAGAAATTATTACTTATATAAAAAATTATTACATTTATTATTACGTAAATTATTGCGCAAAGTTTATCAGTACTATCAAAAGAGCTAAACGGACTTTGTGATTCATGGTCATTCTTAAAGATTGGCAACAAAATTAAAACTTTAGCGTAAAGAAAGAGGTATTGATAAGAGGTCGAATCAACTCGTATACGTAATAGTTTCTGCTCGTCTTAAGTTTTGATTTTGATCTTTACTTTCAGTTAAAAAAACTTGTTTTTTTACTCAATTGCAAGAATAAGGATCACGGATGGGTGTTTATTTGTTTGTTTTTTTTTATTATAATTTTTCACCAAGGGTAGTCTTATCGAACCTGTGATCTTACCGGTCAAACGGATTAGCATTTTATTCAGTATAGTCAAAGATCTAATAACTTTGTCATCGAGGAATACTTGCCCCCCTTCAACGGTCCCAGGGCGAAGGGCTGTAAGATAATAATTTTGCCCATTGTCCATATATAGTGTGTGCGGGGGGGGAGGGTTGAGTGGATGCATCTTTCCATGGAAGAAATTTTCGTGGGAGAAGAAAATTTTTCATTGAGGGGGAGCCAGATTTCCCTCCATTATTTAAAAACATCATAAATTAAACGGAACAAAGCTTTTTCAACTGAAAGTAAGAAACAACATTAAAACTTTAAATGAGCAGAAATTTGTATATACATGAGGGGGGTTACCCCTGCCTCAATTCCTTGCTCTTTACGCTGAAGTTTTTTGAGAATATCTAAAAAAGCTTATTATGCTAATTATGCAGCCTTTGTGTTTCACGTATCATTCTTAAATAGTTGGAACAAAAAGTCAAACTTTAGTGTAAAGAGCGAGATATTGAGGGGGTGGGAGCAATAAACCCATATATGTAAAAATTTCTGTTCGTTTTATGTTTTAATGTTGCTTCTTTCATTCAGTTGAAAAGCTTGTTTTTGCTGACTAGTCATTTTTACCGACTGTTTTTTTAACCAGTAATTAGCATAATGTCCGTTTGAAATAAAAAATTTGAGAGCACAGTTCAGACCAAAGAATCGCTTGGCATCAAGAAAGAATAGCTCCTTAGTTCAGTTTCTCGTAATAAGCATGCGTACACCTAATTAGTGATCTAATGAAGAAAGGAGTAATGCATGAAGAAAAAAGCAAAAACTATGATTTATATGCAAACAGAACTCAGAAGTGAGAAATTGAAAATTTCAATTAAAAAATATAGATCAAACACAGAATGAAGAAAATACAATTGCAAAAACTCAATTAAAAAGCCAAACGTCTTGTGTCGGCAGTCTCATAGCACATATCTTGACGAATTGATCGAAACAGTCATCGTCGATCGATGTTCGTAAGCATTTTATGACCGGTCTTAGTTATTGAAACTTCTTTCCCTAATGACTGAATTGGTGGTGCTGTCACAATCCACTGGTAAACTAATCAGAGAGTCGGGAAAGTCGATTTAACTGCATAAACTTCACCGTATTGGGTCTCAAAAATGATGCAATCAATGACTTAATAGTTTTCGACCTCACTGGCCAGTAGCTCTAATACAAGTTTCGCGGGATCTAGGTTTTTCTTCGGGAACATCTTCGTGAATTTGGAAAGGCTTTTACAGTGAATGTGTATTTTCCCCAGTAGAATTCGGTACGCTAGCTTCAGAATAGAGTAGTTATCATGGATTGCATCATCTAAGCCGTTCATTAGGGCTCTGAAGATTCCATTGAGTTTCTTAGCATAGAACAATTTCCAGTCATCCAGCGTTTAAGCTTCAAGATTAGAAATTGCCTCTGAATAACAAGTAGGTGGATGCCTATGATGCTGTTTAAGATAGAACTTGTCTTTGGCTAGTGAGCCAACTTTTTTCCACTTCTTCTTTTGATATCTCAATTTCTCACTGTATCTGATCAGTCTCGGGCAATAGCATACAAGATATTGTGCGTCGCCCTGAGCTTTTGTGTTTGCAATCACGAGATCAAGCTGCTCAGTCTAAGGTCTGTCTTGGACGAAAGCACACAAGATGTCGCGTGTTGCCGGATCAAATTACTCAATATAGAGGATCTCCACAAGAACTTTCATCTTAAACAGAATTGGGCATATGAACATAATTATAAAAATAAAATCAAAGCAGGTAAATAAAATTTCAAAGCAGGTAAATAACGGTGTCAAACTTTCTCACTTGGACGTCCATCTTGTCGTTGACAGATTCTCAAGCTTCAAGATATTCGGTTTTTCGATTGTTTAGGTGTTGCTGCAGCTGTGTCTCACAATGAGATTTTCTCTATGAGTCATGTATCAAATTTAGCGTACTTGTCTTTCCAGTTCGGCTCATATGTGTTCCTTGATTTCATGTCGAATACTAAATAAATTGCTTGCATAATCATAGCTTTGATATATATATGTACCTCTCTGCTTGTGCCTTCCTTTTATAAGACTTCTAGAATGTTTTTCGGTGCTATTGCACAGCATTTTGATTTTTTTGGTTGCTTATATTCCAAACGGGTTGCAGACAAACTGCTCGGCAGCAAAAATCCATTTGGGTTCTTGTTTTTGTGAAAAATGACATTGATTACAATAAGAGGGTATCCCCCACCCCCAACGCGTGACGACACTGCCTAAGATGGGTCTACCGCATTCCTCAACCATTGCCCTTTTTCATATTCCATCTGAATGCTTTAAGAATGAATGCTCCAACTCAAAGCGCTATGATCAAAAACGTAACCTGTATTAGGATAATTGAGCTACATTTAGTTTAAACAAAAAAATCAAACTTTATACGCATAAATTTAGCCTAAGTTTATGTAGAAAGCTGAGAAAACCCATTTTATTCTAGTGCCAACACATTTTTCCCAGTTTATAAACTGTATAAAAATCAACAAATATTAAAGATTTTCTGAACATTTTCTTTTTTATGAAGAAATAAGACATAGAAAGCTCTTAATATGCAAGCAATTTGACATTCCTGTATACTAAACCAACATTTGTTTGCCGTTTTAGGTCTTTTTATGGGTTTTAAAACAACAGTTTGCAAGCCAACGATTGAAATTGTGGCAATATTACCGCGTATTGATTTTCGATTTTTTGTGTACTTGAATTACCAATAAACCCGTTTGCTTCACGATATAAACTAGAATATACTAGAATATACTAGATATACTAGAAAGTCCTGCGCCCTTTTCATTGAATTTCTCTTCCCCCATGAAATACTCCTCCAAGGAAAGATCCTCCCACATAGCCCCCTCCCCTGAACCCCACACCCAAACCAAAAAAATCCCCCTGATAACGTTAGTACACTTCCCAGTAACCATTACTGTATGTAAACATTGGTCAAAGTTTGTAACTTGCAGCCCCTCCCCCAGAGACTGTGGGGGGTAAGTCATCCCCAAAGACATAGTTATTATGGTTTTCGACTATGCGGAACAAAATGGCTATCTCAAAATTTTGATCCGTTGACTTTGGGAAAAAAATGAACGTGGGAGGGGGCCTAGGTGCCCTCCAATTTTTTTGGTCACTTAAAAAGGGCACTAGAACTTTTCATTTCCGTTAGAATGAGCCCTCTTGCTAAACTCTAGGACCACTTGGTCGATACGATGACCCCTGGGGAAAAAAAAAAAAAAAAAAACAAAAAAACAAATAAACACGCACCCGTGATTTGTCTTCTGGCAAAAAATACGAAATTCCACATTTTTGTAGATTGGACCTTGGAATTTTTTCTATAGGGTTCTCTGATACGCTGAATGCGATGGTGTAATTTTCGTTAAGATCCTATGACTTTTAGGGGGTGTTACCCCCTATTTTCCAAAATAAGGCAAATTTTCTCAGGCTCGTAACTTTTGATGACAAAGACTAAATTTGATGAAACTTATATATTTAAAATCAGCATAAAAATCCAATTCTTTTGATATATCTTTTAGCATCGAAATTCCGTTTTTTAGAGTTTCGTTTACTATTGAGCCGGGTCGCTCCCGGCTCAGAAATTCTATTTTAGGAATAAAGATGAACATGTTTTCTGTTTCACAAATAGGTCAATACTGTAGGGGCTTAACAAAGACACGGAATCAGATCATTATACGTTCATGTGGAATAAGGTAACTGAGAAAAGAATTGAATTCCTTTTGAATGGAGGGGGGGTGGTTAGGTCTAAAACAATTAAAATATGCAAATGATAGAAAGGGGAAAAACTCCAAAATTTTACGATATTTCAAGCAAAAGTTTGCCTCAGAATATCCGAGCCTTGCTGCAAACATACACGACAAAGCCTTTGCTGAGAGCTGTAGCGACAGGGGGAGGGGTAGTAGCCTCTTCTTTCTTGCACGGGCTCACAGAGCTGTCTTAAACTATGTCATCTAATTAGACAAACACAGTGATGACTTGATTAGTCTTCTGCGTCGGCAGGGAATCAGGGCTACGCCAACCAAATGCTTGAGCGTTCCTAGCGATGGTCAAACATTACATGGTAACGAATTGTAAGTAAAAAGTGACAGAGAATAAAAGTTATTAAAAATCTAAAGAATAGAGTTCGATGACAGAATATCAATTCGATGACAAAATACCAAAGAGTTCGTGATAATGAACGGTAAGTAAGGAGCAACTCGGCTCAATAGCAAAAAAAACTCTAAGAAAGCTGCATAAAAAGAATTGGCTTTTTATGCTGATTAAAAAAAAAAAAAACAAGTTGGTACTTGTGTATTACTTCTCATAAAATCTCAGAAAATGTACTTGCATCGTAGTTTGTTTCAAAAAAGAACCTACCTTCACTTATTGAGTGTGTTCTGAATAATACACAAGTACCAACAAGTTTTTTTAACTGCAAGTAAGGAGAGACATTCAAACTTAAAACGAGTAAAAATTGAAAGGGGTTGACTCCTTCTCAAAGCCCCGCTCTTTACGCTATAGTCTGACTCTTTGTCACAGTTCTACTTTTTAAAACAATAAAAAACCTTAGCGTAAAGAGCGAGGCGTTGAGGGGATAACACCTTTCATATTCAGAATAATTTCTGTTCGTTTAGTTTTTTATTTCTCTACTTACTTGCAGTTAAAAAAGCTTTCTTTAATTTCAGAACGTTTTTAAATTAATTCATGTTTTGATTTTTACTCAACGCACAAGAATAATTAAAACAAAATTTGTATATTATTTTTTTTTGGCTAAGTGGCTTTCTCATAGTTTTGATCGAACCAATTTGATAAAAAAGAGGAGCGGGAGGAGGCCTAATCGCCCTCCCATTTTTGGCTACTTAAAAATGCAACTAGAACTTTGTATTTTTTTAAAAACGTTTTTATTAGTAATAAATATATCTAACGTACGAATTAACTTACGTAAGGAGCATCTATATTTTCATATTTTTATTACGTTTATGAGGGGGTTCACCCCCTCGTCAATACCCTGCTCTTACACTAAAGCTTGAATTTCGTTCAAATTCTTTAAGAATGGCCCCCTGAAACACAAAGGCCGTAGAATAAATAGTTGAAATTACTAACTATACTTTAGCGTAAAGAGCAAGGTATTGTGGAAGAGAAGAACCCGTTATAAACGTAATATTTTCTGTTCGTTGTAAGTTTTGATACTGCTCCTTACTTCCAGTTGAAAAAACTATTTTATTTATTTTTTCGTTTTTTTTTAAATAAGGCTAGAAAATCCAATAGAAATTCTCTTCCATCATAATAAATTCCTTCATGGAAATATCCTTCCACGTAACCCCCTCCACCGACCCATCCCCACACCAACGTGAAAAAATCCACCGGAAAACGTCTGTACACTTCCTAATAACCATTACTATATGTAAACAATGGTTAAAGTTTGGAACTTGCAGCCCGTCCTCTGGGGACTGTGGGGGATTAAGCCGTCTCCAAAGACATAGTAATTACGTTCTTAGACTATTCTGAACAAAATGGTTATCTCAAAATTTTGATCTGGCGAATTTGGGAAAAAAATAAGCGTGGGATCTGTCTTCTGGCAAAAAATTCCACGTTTTCGTACATAGGAGCTTGAGACTTCTACAGAAGGGTTCTCTGATACACTGAATCTGACGGTGGGATTTTCGTTAAGATTCTATAACTTTAAGGGTTGTTTCCCCCTATTTTCTAAAATAAGGCACATTTTTTCAGGCTCGTAACTTTTGATGGGTAGGATTAAACCTGATGAAATTTATATGTTTAAAACACACATTAAAATGTAATTCTTTTGATGTAACTATTGGTATTAGAATTATTCCGTTTTTTAGAGTTTCGGTTACTATTGAGCCGGGTCGCTCCTTACTACAGTTCGTTACCACAAACTGTTTGTGTCCAAATATGCAAGATCCATTAAGTTTAGTGTTACTTATCAAAAGCTACGAGTCCGAGAAAAACTATCTGCTTTTCGAAAAGGGGGAACACTTCCAAAAAGTTAAAGAATTTTGATGAAAATTGAACGAGTTCAGCGTATAAGAGAACCCTACTGAAGAGGTTTCAAGCTCTCGTCAACAAAAATGTGGATTTTTTTATTTTTTTGTCCAAAGAAGGATGACGGATGTTTATCAGTGTTTATTTTTAAATTTTTTTATTTTCATTTTTTACCCAGGGATGATCATACCGAACAGAATTCGTACGAAATTCTTTTTATTTGTCTTCCATGATAATCGTCCGGGGAAATTTTCAGAGGAACTTTTCAATAGGGGGATATTTGCCAGATGAGATTCTCCATTGGGGAATCTTCGGCGGAAACAACTTCACAATGGAAAGGGGGATGGGTTGGAAAAAAAAATTTCCACTAAAGGGTGGATTTTTGAAATGATCGGAAAAACAAATAGAAATGAAAGCCATTTAAATGAAGGTATGCTAAGGAGAATTTTCCAGGCGTAATCATCCGCAAGTAATAATATGGGGGGGGGGGCAAAAGACAAGAGCATATGAAAACTTGCTTCACTATCGAAACAGGAAGGGGACACCCTAGAAGATTGACTTATCTTGATGAAAATAACACCCTAAAGTTCAGAATATCAGAGAACCCTATCACGCGGTTTCTTAAGAATTATCTACAAAAATGTGGAATTTTGCATTTTTTCTGAAGAGAAAGATCACAGATGTGTGTTTATTTCTTTGTTGTTGTTTTTTAGGGGTAATTTTATCGAACTAACGGTCCTAAAAAATCAAGAAACAGCTTAGTTTAACAAAACAAAATTCCCCGCTTTTTGAAGTAGCAGAAAAAATTCTGGCATAGCAAACTGGCGTTTTCTGTCATTATGTGTCACAAAACTGAGTATTACAAAACCTAAAAAGTCTGTGATATACAGTCGATTAAAAATTATTGAAAACTATAATATGAGCTTCCCAGCTTTTGACCCAGAATGCCCTTGACCCAGATTGACCCAGGTCATGCATTTAACCAGAAAAGTCACGAGGGTGATACAAAATAAACGGTTAGCATTGACACTTGTTTAAGAGCTTAACTTAACAAAGTTGATTAAGTGAATATTTAGATTTATGCAGAAATTATTTTAAAATAGTTCTAAGATTTATTATTGATGGTTATACTTTCAAAAAAGCAGTCGCGAAGAAGGTATATCAGAGAAGTCTTTTCCTTTTTCTATTTTGGTGTTGGGTTTGGCGGTTTGGGATTAGGTTAGGTTAAGTTCGTATAGGTAAGAATTCATCTTACGACAGATAATAATACTACATAAAAAAGCTTTTTTTCACACCAAAGAAAAGAAGAAAAGAAGTCTCACACAAAAAAAAAGAAGTTGCCCATTTAATACAAGTTTACGAACTGCCCCTATTCCAAATACGTTTCTTTTTGAAAAAGAAAAAGTATATAATGGGTATTTTTACTAGATAGACTCCTTATAATTTTATTCTAATCCTAACGATCAACCTTTTTCCTAATCTTACCGAAATTTCTTAATCCTAACAAATAGTCTTAATCTTATTAATATATAAGCCTTACCTGCCACCCTTGCAGGAGCAAGCTTCTATCAACAGCTCGGAGCCACATCACGGCGTCTCCAACTTGAAAGTCTTTAAGTTGCTTGCATTTCTTAAACAGAAACAGACCCAAACATTTTAATAGTTCAGAGGTGGAAGCCTGAATCACTGTTCGTCGACCTTGTACATCCGAAGTAGCTGGTGACACTAAAGATATGGTTGGCCTTGTAACAGACTTCGATAGGTCAACGCTCGGTGGTCGAATGTTAGCTTGAACTGCTCTATCCAGTGCTACGCTTTTGCCATTTTGCTGCACTAAGCAGGTCATGGTCTTCGACCTTTTATATGGCTCTTGGACTTGGAAAACAGTGTTTAAGGTAGGCTTGATAGTAACGGGTACCGGCATTTTCTTAGATAGATTATTATTAGAATGTTTCTGGACATTGTTCTCAAATTTTTTCTTACTGGCATTAGATAGCTTTTTCCAGCTGAGTGTATTGATGAAAAATGATGACTTCTTGAATCGATTATCATATATCTTCTTATCAAAATTTGAATTATAGAGGTTTTCTTCAGTCACAGATCGAACCCTTGGCTTATTATTATTGTTCAAATTTAGTTCAATTAAGTGATTATTCAAAATTGTCACATCTTTCTCTGAACAATCTTTTGGATTGAAACTAAGTACAGTCCCCATCTTGTCACCACTAAATAAATCCAGATTGACAGAGTAATCTTGAATCAAAATAAACAAGAAATTCCAACATTCACTGACGACTATTGCCTGACAGAGGTCACCATTTGAAAGAGGTATCCTCTCTTTTGGAAGTAGTTCTATCTCCAACTATTTCCTATTGGTTCCAATCAGGGAATCAATAGTTATAGCGCGCATGTTTTTTAAAGAAGTAACACGTGCTTTAAGGGACGATCAATGCTCTCAAGGAAGAATAATTTGTGGGGGCTTAATTGAAATTTACTGTATCTCAGAGACGGTGGTTCCTAAGGTAAAACAAGCTCAAAATTAAAAGTGAAGAGTACCGTCATTAAGTATGATTTATACCTAAAATAGCTTGAGCTAACCAAAAGTTACTGGAAAAGAAATTAAATAGTATTGACATCTCTCCAAAGCAATAACTTGGGACTTCCATTTAATTTATTAAATTAAAAACAAAGTTTTTTTCAACTCAAAGTAAGGGGCAACATTAAAACTTAAAACTAACAGAAACTATTACGTAGATGTGGGGTGCTGTCTCCTTCACAACACCTCGCTCTTCCTGCAATTTTTTTTTAGTACTTTTAGAAAGCTCCTTAATATTCAAATTGAACGACCGTAGTGATTCAAGAGTCGTCCTTAAAGAACTTGGACAAAATTAAAACTTTACGGTAAAGAGAGAGGTGTTAAGAAGGGGACGACACCCCTTCATAGATGTAACAATTTCTGTTATTTTAAGTTTTAATGTTGCTCCTTACTTTCAGTTGGAAATAACTTTTTTTATTTAATTTCTGATCGTTTTTTAAATAGTACCTGGAAATCTGGCTCCATCTCCACAGAAAAATCCCCTCTCCCAATGATCATATCCTCTAGAAAATTCAATCCTGATGGAAATTTACCCTGAACAATCACCCTTAACATCTCCATGAGTGAAATTGAGACGGCAGGGAAAGCAAGATATATGAAAATAATTTCGTATAGGAATTCTGTCATATTCCCCCAGCGAACAATTTCACCTGAAAAGTTCATCCCTTGGAAAATTCTCTCCATGGAAAATTCCCCACGTGGAAGATCCCCCCAGCAGAAAATTCACCTCCTCCACTCGAAAAATGTATGCATACGTCCCTACAATAAATACCACCCGTAAAAAATAGGCACAATGTATAACTTAAAGACCTTTTTCCACAGGTTGTGGGGGGTCATACTACTTACAAAGGCATATTGTGTCTTTCAACTATGTTGAACAGAATGGCTATCTCAAAAATTGTTCTCGGACGATTTTGGGAAAAATGGGGCGTGAGAGGGGGCCTAGTTGCCCTCCAATCTTTTTGGGTACTTAAAAAGGGCACTACAACTTTTTATTTCTGTTTCGAATGAGCCCTCGTCGGATTTCCTAGGACCGTAAGGTCTATAAGGTCCAACCCTGGGGAAAAAAAGTAAATAAATAAACACGCATCCGTGATCTTTCTTCTGGCAAAAAAATACAAAATTCTACAATTTTGCATATAGGAGCTTGAAACCTCTACATTAGCGTTCTCTGATGCGCTAAATCTGATGGTGTGGTTTTCATTAAGATTATTTGACTTTATGGGGTATGTTTCCCATTTTTTGAAAATCAGGCAAGTTTTCTCAGGCTCGTAGCCTTTGATGGGTAACACTAAACTTAATGAAGTTTATATCTTTGGAATCAGCATAATAAGCCTATTCTCTTGATAAATCTATTCATATCAAAGTTTTGTTTCTTAGGAGTTTTGCTTACTATAGAGCCGGGTTGCTCCTTACTTACAGTTCGTTACCTCTAACAGTTTGTCCAACATCTCTTAGAAACACTATCTAGAAACTGCAACTTAACGACAGTAGAATTTAGTGTATTACAAAATTCCTTTTGTACTTTAAAGCTTTTTACAGGTTTACCTGTGACAAAATTATTAAGGATAATGAGGAAAAAAAAGCCAGAAATCATTACCTTGAATGACATTTTACAAGGACTGAAGTACCAAATCACAAATTTTAGGGAGTAAAGAGAATGGGTGAGGGCGACAATCACCCAAATGGGCTTTTTGGGAAAAGAGTAGACGAAAAACATGGGTTTTTTGTTAGTGTGAATAAAATGAAAGCGGTTCCATCGTAAATGAACCCTCATGTAAATGAGCACCATATAACCGAAACGATGTAACTGAATTTTTGTGCAACTGTACCCTTTAGCAGCTGAACCATGTTCAACTCAATCACCGTAT
Source organism: Artemia franciscana (assembly GCF_032884065.1). Lineage (NCBI taxonomy): Eukaryota > Metazoa > Arthropoda > Branchiopoda > Anostraca > Artemiidae > Artemia > Artemia franciscana. The sequence continues at coordinate 17,337,066 of NC_088863.1, forward strand.
AACTCAACCATCACGTAAGTGAACCCTCATGTACCTGCATCCCCATTCAACCCAACCCCATTCAACTCAACCTCCATGCAATAGAGCCCTCGTTTAACTGAAATGTGTGCAGCTAAAACCTGACGCAACTCAAACCAAAAGAACTGAACTATTTTGAAACTGAACCTCGTGCAACTGACCCCAAGTACAACTCAACTCCGTTTAAGTGAACCCTCTTGCAGCTTAACCCCCATTTAAGCTAACTCCCCTTCAACTCAACCTCTTTGCAAATCAACCATCATTCAAATCAATCCTTATGCAACTCAGCCCCCGTGTAGCCCAACCTTGTTCTATTCAACTTTTATTCAAATCAACCCTATTCAGCTCAACTCTTCTCAAATTAAATAAAAAAAAACATCAACAAATTTCTTTAACTGAAAATAAGGTGCAACTTTAAAACTTAAACAAACAGAAATTATTCCGGATATGAAATGGGCTGTCCCCTCCTCAACGCCCCACTCTTTACGCTGAAGTTTTGCTCTTTCTCGCAACTCTACTTTTTATACAATAACTATTACTAATTTATACATATTACTTTTTTTAAGTGATAATAATTTAAAATAACCTAAGTTTGATTTTTGTTCCGGTTGTTTAACTCTTGAATCACAGAGACTGTTTAATTAAAATAATCAATTATTTGATTATTATATAATAATAATAATAATAACCTCTTTTAAAAGTTAAAAAAGAAATTTAAGCGTAAAAGCGAGCTACTGAGGAGAGGCAGACCATCTCATTTACGTAATATTTTCTGTTCGATTTAAGTTTTAATGTTGTTTCTTACTTTCAGCTAAAAAAAAATGTTTTTTGTTTAATTGCTGATCGTTTTTTAAATAATGTCGGTAAATCCAGCTCCCCCTCCATGGAAAATTCTCTTCCGCCAGGAGAAATTTCTCTATGGAAAGATTCTCTTACGTAACTTAAATTAGCGAAATTTCCGGAACTAAATTTGCAAGGCATAGTAATAAAACGCCGAAAGAGGTCGAAAATATCTTTATGAAAATGAATGTCACAAGTTGAGCAACGTTCAAATGACTGAAATGAAATAAAGAAAAGATCTTTAAAACATACATAGTACTTTATGTTTGTTTTAAGTTTTAACGTTATTCCCTACTTTCAGTTGGAAAAAAAAAACGTTTTTTTTTTTTTATTTAATAAAAGAACAAGCCGAAGACATACAATTTCTCAAAATTGAAAGCTAAGATTGGCCGGAAAATAACACAAACAAATTATTTCTTATATCGGCCACTATTTAACAAAATTCCAACTTTAGCATAAAAAGCATGGTATTGACGAGGGCCTGAACTTCCTCATATGCGTAACATTAGGGCGAATTTTGTTCCAATTCTTTGAGAATGACCCCTGAATCACAAAGTCCGTTTAATTAGAATAAATAGCTCTTTCGAAATTACTAAAAATACTTTAGCGTAGCCTAAGGAGCGAGGTATTAAGAAGGGGGCGAACCCCTTCATATACGTAATAGCTCTGTTCGTTTTCAGTTTCAATGGAGCTCCTTACTTTCAGTTGAAAAAACTTGTTTTTTTTGTTTAATTTTGATTATTTTAAATAATCCTTGGAAATCCAAAGTGGAAATTCTCTTCCCCCATAGAAATTCCCCCATGGAAAGTTCATCCCAAGCAACCGAAACCCCTCGACTCCCCACCAGAAAAAATTACCCCTGAAACGTCTGTATACTTACCAATAACCAATACTGTATGTAAACAATTGGCGAAGTTCATTTCTTGCAGCCCTTCCCCCAGAGACTTTGGGGAATTAAGTCGTCATCAAAGACATAGTTGATAGATATTTTGACTATGCTGAACAGGATGGATATCTCAAGATTTTGATCCGGTGACTTTGGGAAGAAATGAGCGTGGGTGCCTAGTGGCCCTCCAATTTCTTGGTCACTTAAAAAGGACACCAGAACTTTAAATTTCCGTTCGAGTGAACCTTGAAGTAAAATTCTAGGACCAATGGGTCACTACCATCACCCTGAGAAAAAACAACAACAAATAGACACGCATCCGTGATCTTTCTTCTGGCAAAAAATATAAAATTCCACATTTGTGCAGAAAGGAGTGTGAAACCTCTACAGTATGGTTTTCTGATACGCTGAATCTGATTTTGTGATATTCATCAAGATTTTATGAATATCACAAAATCAACAATTTTGTTGATTTTGTGGGATGTCATCACACTTCTCACTCTATCTCAGACCAAAAAATAAATACCGAAAAACATTTATTAAAATTATTATCAATATTTATTCGATATCTGAAGGGCCGGGAGCTACTCACAAATTAATATTTACTAATTAGCAGAGCTTTGATTTTAGTTTTTAATATTAATAGCGATAGACTCTGATCAAAAAAAGATTCATATGTGTTCCAAAATTTTGTAATAACATTTTTTTGCGGAAATCTAGACCGTTCGGAAACAATAAAAGGCACAGGAAGCTTACTTAAAAGACAGCGAGGATTATATGGTCGGACTGAGGAAGGGCCTGGAAAATAATATCTAAAACTAAAACTAGATATCTAAAATATCTGGTTGCATATCCTTTAGATAACGGACACGGAAAAGTATACATTGAAAAGCTAGAATTTGTCTAACAGGAATGATATTTAAATAACTGTAAAGAATCTTAGTTGGAGATTTACCTGGAAGAGAAACTGGGGAATAAAACAACATCTTAAGGATTCTCTTTGCTTTATTTTTTAACTTCAGAATAGGAGAAATATGTGACTGAAACGTACTCAAATAAATAATCGAAAAATAATTAATATACGAATGAACAATAGAAAAATAGATTGATTTTAAAGCATAAAAAAGGAAGGAAAATTTTAAGACGATGCATTACACCTATGTTCCTTCCTAACATAAGCCTTAGGCTAGTGATATGAGCTTTTCAGCTTAAATTCTGATCAACAATGACTCCAAGATACTGAGTTGTTTGCACTCGATTTATTTTCATTACTCGACCTCTAAATATGACTTCAACCTCTTGTAACGCTGGTACTGCAGTAGAAGTTCTTGAAAAAACCATAAAAAGAGTCTTTGAAGTGTTGACAACCACTTTGTCACAATGGAACCAGTGAAGCATCTTTCTCTGTGATAATTCGAGATTTAATTTTAGAGATTGATGATCTATGTCGCAGGTAGAGTTGGCTGTATCATTAGCAAACAGTAAACTGAGATCCATATCAGTCCTATGGCAGGTTAGGCTTAGAGGGAGATCATTTACATAGATAAGAAATAACAGTGGTCAAAGTATGGACCCCTGAGGGACCCCCACAGCATTAGACAGGTTTTCCTCATCTGAAATGTAGGCATTTGCATTCAATATTTGTTTTCTGTCCTTGAGGTAAGATTCAATTAGGAGACTCGCTTGTCCTCTAACACTGCAATTAGGTAGCTTAGATAGTAGAATTTTATGAGAAATAGTGTCAAAAGCTTTTTTTTATGTCAACAAATATTGTTGCAGGTAGCAGACCTTTATCCATGGCATCATTCAAAAACTGGGTTAGCTTTAATATTGCATGTTTTATAGAGTATGAAGACCTGAATCCAAATTTAAATGGGCTGAAATTTTTTTTTCTTCAAAAAACTGTACAGCCTGTTACACATACACTTTTCAATAACTTTGCTAAAAGCGGACAAAATGGAAATAGGTCGATAATTGGATGGATCTTGCTTGTTTCCTCCTTAAAATCGGACAAAAGTCCGATTCTTTTTATTTATCTATTGGTATTAAAATTCCGTTTTTAGAGGATCGGTTACTTCTGAGCCGGGTCACTTCCTACATACAGCTCTTTACCACGAACTGTTTTATTACTCGTGTAATTAGAAAATGTAGTTCTAACCTGTTCAGTCGGAAGAAATAAAAGGTGGCTCGAAAAAAAAATTGTCTTTAGTTATTGGTTAATTCTTTTGTAAGTTATTATTTTATTTTATAAGTTTATGATGGAAAAAGAACTTTGCCCCCCCCCCTTTAAAAAACGACTATTTTTTCTTCTATCTTATATAATTGAAAATAATCGAAACTTTCACGCCCAGGGCCCAAACACCCTGGAATCTCATGGCTTCAGAAAAAGTTGCAAAGTAATGCAGGGAAAACAAAGCCCCATTGTACCCAAAACCTTAAAAATATGTAAAAAAAAACACTGTCTCGTAAAAAACTGTCTCGTAAGCTGTTAATGCGGATTCAGGAGTAATTAAGTAAGAATTACTGAAAGTAAGGGGCAACATTAAATTCATAACGAACAGAAATTATTCAGTATATGAAAGTGGTGGTCCCCTGATCAAAGTTCTTTATTATTCTAAAAAGTAGAGTTGTAATAAAGAGTCAAACCTTAGAGAAAAAGCGAGGTATTGAACTTTTCTCCCAATTCAAGAACGACTCCTGAAACACAAGGCTCTTTTAATAATAAGAAGCTTTTTTTAAAGTACTGATAAGCACATAAGAAGCTTTTTGAACGTACAAATATAGGTTCTGTTTACAGACCAAAGGGAGCAAGGGTACATTTCTATTTTCCTTGCGAAGTCTGTGAGTTTTAAAGTTTATTTTGTGCATAAAATGATGTAATGGAAGGGGGAATATCGAATCGGCAGCTTAAAAAATGTTGAGTCCCAAAACTTACCAACATCATGAATTCTCAATAAGATAAAAACTAGTGATTGTTTAAGCTGGGAGTCTGGCCATTTTTAACAAAGAAAATGTAAGATTTAAGGAAACAACACAGATAGACAATGACAAAAATTGTCAAAACAGTTTGTGATAACGAACTAAAAGTACAGACTGCCTCAGCCCAATAGTAACCGAAACTCTATAAAACAGATACTGATGACAGAAGATTACATAGTAAATTGGCTTTTTATTCTGTTTCTAAATGTATTTACCTCATAAATTTGATGTTACCCATCAAAAACTACGAGTCTTAAAAATTTGCCTGATTTTAAAAAAGTGGGGACACTCCCAAAAAGTAAATAAATCTTTTAAAAAATTACATCGTTAGATTCAGCGTATCAGAGAACCTATATCTGCAGAAATGTGGAATTTAGCATTTTTACCAGAAATAAGAGCACGGATGCACGTCTATTTTAATTTATTTTTTCCCTCGGGGGCGATTGTATAGAACTAGTAGCCCTAAAATATCAAGATAAGGATGATTCTAATGGAAATTAAAATTTCATACCCCTTTTATAATTAATTCAAATGATTCTAGGGCAACTAAGCCCCCCCATGCCCCTTTTTCCTCAACGTCACTTGGTCAAAATTTTGATCCAACCATTTTGTTCTACAAAGTTGGGAGGTCTATTAGCTATGTTTCTCGAATGATATGACACGCAAAGCCCCTGGGGAAAGGGCTGCAGGTCATGAAGTTTGCCCATTGCTTACATATCGTAAATGTTGTTGGGAAGCATGCATAAATTGTTTTTTTGGAGGGGAGAGAGATTTTCTAAAGGGAGGTATTTTCCATGCTGAGAATTTTTCATGGGTCGGAAAGAACCCGGGGTGAACATGAACATCCCTGGGGAAATTTTACATGGGAAAATTCGCAATGATTGTTATACGAAATTCTTCTTGTTTGTCCTACTTTCTCATCTGCCACTCAATTTCACATGTAAAAATATTACAAGGGTATTGTCAGGGGGGATTTTCAAAGGGGTTAGGGTTGTCTGGAGGATTTTTTCGTGGGTGATTTTCCGAGGAACAAATTTCCCGCGGGGGAATTTATATTTAGATAATCTTTCCATTGAAGGTGGGAGTGCATTTACGAGAAAAATTACGAGAAGGGGAAGGGGGATTTCCGGCGTAATTTGAAAAACGATAAGAAATTAAATACTAATTGAAATAGAAATAATAGAAATAGAAATTAAATAGAAATTTAAATTAAAGTATTTTCTGAAATGAATTTGCTGGATTTTCCTGGCGGAATTTTACTCAGAAAATTTTCAGCATGGAGTTTTCAGCGAGGATAGAAGCTTACAGGGAATTATATTTTGAGGGGGGTACACAGGATGAATTTTCCACGGATAAATTTTTCGTGAAAGGTTTAATTTTTCTATGGAAGGGGAGGCGAGTTTCCCGGCATTTTTTTTAGAAACGATAAGAAAATAAATAAAAAAAAAACAAGTTTGTTCACCTGAAAGTAAGGAGCAAAATTGAAACTTAAACCCAACAGAAATGATTCCTTATACGAGGAAGCTATCCCTTCCTCAATACCTCACTCTTTACACTAAGATCTGACTAGTGTACTGATTCTTTGAGAACAAATCCTGGAACATAATAACCGTCTATTTAGAATAAAAAGCTTTTTTCAAGTGCTAAAAAACTTTAGCGTGAGGACTGAGGGATTGAGGAGGGGGCAGCATCCCTCATGCTCAGGACGATTTCTGTTTGTTTTGACTTTTAATGCCATTTTTTACTTTCACATGGGGATTTTTCTATAGTCTATTTCTGTTTACTTTTTAAGCCATAACTAGATCGTCCTAAATAAGAGACTAAATAAAAGAAAACAAGTTTTTTTTCAACTGAAAGTAAGGAGCAACATTAAAACTTAAAGGAACAGAAATTATTACGTATATGAATGGGGTTGTCTCCTCCTCAACACCTCACTCTTTACGAGTAATTTTCTTAGTACTTTTAAAAAACCTTCTTGTTGTTCTAATTAAACGGCCCTTGTGTTTCAGAAATCGTTTTTAAAGAATTTGGACAAAATTTAAACATTGGCGTAAATAGTGAGGGGTTGAGGAGGAGGCAAACCCCATTCATATACGTAATAATTTCTGTTTGTTTTAAATTTTAATGCTGCTCCGTACTTTCAGTTGAAAAAACTTGCTTTTTTATTTAATTTCCTATCAATTTTTAAAATAACCCTAGGAAATCTGGCCCTGGCTCCACAGAGAAATGCCATCACAGAAATATCCTCTAGACAATTTAATCCCGGGGAAAATTTACCCTGGGTAATTACCCTTAACAACTCCACGCGTAAAACTTAGACGGAAAAGAGAAAAGTATGATTACACACCCCTGCGTATAATTTTCACTGACGAATTCATCCCCTGGAAACGTCCCCCACCCATGGAAAATTCCCTGTGGAAAACTAAATGCAGAAAATGCATCCCCCTCCAACCTTAAATGTATACCTGCTTCCAAAAAACAAACACTATGCATAGACAATGGGCAAATTTATAACTTAAACACCTTTCCCTTGAGGCTGTGAGGGGTTCATATTATATCAAAAGCCACTGTTATTTGACATTTCAAGTATGATGAACAAAATGGCTATCTCAAAATTTGGTCGGACAATTTTCTAAGGAAAAATAACAGAAGATGGAAGAGCCCTCCAATCTTTTTTGGTCACTTAAAAAGGGCAGTAGAAATTTAATTTCCACTCGAATAAGTCCTCCCACGATATTCTTGGACCACTGGGTTTATACGGTCACCCCTGGGAAAAAAATGAACACGTATCCGTGATCCTTCTACTGATAGAAAAAAAATACAAAATTCCCCTTTTTTACAGATTGGAGCTTGAACCTCTACAGTAAGGTATTCTGATAAGTTGAATCTGATAGTGTGATTTTCACTAAAATTCTTTGACTTATACGGGTTGAATCCTCCTTTTTTCTGAAATCAGGAAAATTTTTCTCAGGCTTGAAGCCGTTAATGCGTAAGACTAAACTTAATAAAACTTATTTATATATTTGAAATCAGCGGAATAAACCGATTCTTTTGACATAACCATGGATATCAAAATTCCATTTTTTAGATTTTTTGTTACTACTGAGCCGAGTCGCTACGTACTTTTTACAGTTCATTACCACAAACTGTTTGAAACGTTACATTTTTTGTTATTGAAATAAGCTGCCTTCCAGATATCATATTTAGATATTCTGAGTTAAGAACGATTAAATATGGGGCTAAAAGGTGCGACAGCAAGAATAAAGAAATATGCAGAACAAAGAAAAGTGGCAGTGATAATTACAAGCAACAGCGAGTAATCAAGCATGACTAGCAACAAAAACGATCTAAAGAGGTCAGCGCACATCAAGGAAGAATTCGCATTTTTCCCACAATGGCTGTAAAGAACCTGCGGTGACGTAGTGACATCACGAAGAGGCTCACGTCTGCGGTAAGAGGACAAGCGACAATGAAAATCCATATATAGAAGCCTGCCGTGTGCCAAGTGCCGGAGCCTGGTGGTGAAGCTGCCGTGCTCCCAATACTATTTATACATGTACTCAAATGTTTATAGCAAGTGATATCATATTTAGGGTTTGTATTTTTGTGCCTTGGATCGGTATATCGTAAAGAGCTGGTATGTATTCAATTCCTCTGTTGGTTTATTTTCGAGAATCTGTTTCTAATTCAGTCTCAAACACAGTCTTTGATGGAGTATTTAGCGTGAAGAAGACTGAAAATCGGTTTGATACTGAGTCCAGCGTGGGAATACCGCCTCTTAGAGTAAAAAAGTCAATAGACACAAACATTTCACAAATGTACATTTTAAAGTTGTAAAGTTAAATTCTGCGGAGTCCTGTCCAACCCCTTCGAAAATCCTATCCCTCTTTTACTTTGTCCTCAACATAATATTCAAAACGAAAAATAAAATTTTAGTAAAAGTAATCAACACTGCTTAGATCTAAATTGAAAAGTTATTGACCTGAAATAAAGATGGCTGATGCACCTCTCAACATCACTCTTGCCACTTTAAGATTTTTTTTTTGTCTCCGTACTCTTTAATGAATACAATGATACATGAGCAATGTGATATAATTTTTAACTTATTTGCTGACATAACACAGACTATGAAAGAGTTCATTTAGTCCATGCTATAAATAATACAGTTTTCAATTTAAATGTTTGTGAAGGGCAATCGGCAAACAAGCCTCTGCAGTGAGTTGATTGGCAATGTTTCTTGTAATGTGATATTTTTTTAAGAAAATATCTAGCCAAGCGTTAAGGTAAAAGTTGAGTGGTCGAGGGGACGACAGCCCTGAAACAAATGTAAGATAATTTATGTTCATGTTAAGTCTTGACACTTCTCTTTAATTTAATTTTTTTAAATGTTATTTTTTTATATGATAGCATCTAAGCAAGTAAACATAATAGAGATTAAAAAAACACAAATACTCGTCCATCGAATATGTTTCATTTGAAAAAGACTATCTTGGCACCAGATTTCTTGTAGGTCGATACTTTCAGAATGAAGCAATAGCATAATAAGGAAAAGGAACATTGCTTCATCTGCTAGGAGGGCATTAAGCTTTTAAAATATATTTTGCCATTTCTTACAAATCACGCTTTCTCTTAATTACGAAATAAATATAAGCGTGAGGGAGGAAAAAAAAATGACATCATGTAAGTCTTATCTTTTGTCAATGAGGGAATAAATAAAATTTGAGGGTATGGCAAAAAGTGTACTGCTTGCTGAAAGCGTCAGCGACGGGAGCTTACGTAATACTGACCAAAGGCACATGATTAAAATCTTCCAACTATGTGTTGTAATGTTGAGATTATAGATTATTACACATCTAATGTGTTGGGCTGTTATAGCTTGAGTTCTATTAATGACAAAAGAGTATATCTACTCGATATTTGTACAGATATTTGTCACGGCCTAAACTGTTGGTTTATTCTTTCACCTTTTTATATCTATAATTAGCCTTTGACTTCAGTTGCTGGTGTAAATGGAAGTCAAGTCAAATGTACAATAATCGGACAACGGCAGAGACGCTGGTTAATGGATATGCAAACATTTACTGGTGCAAAAATAGTATAGGCGTAACGAATATTACTGTCTAAGGTCTTTTGACAATCTGTATACACATAATGTGTTTTAATTTAGTTCAACACTCCACTCAACAATCTCAGAAAGGCTAACCTGGATGCCCTTCGTCTTCTTCGAAAGTAAAGTTTAAGCATTCAAACCTTTCTCAATAACATATAATGTATGTAAATAATGAACGAATTGCTTAACTTACAGCCCTTGCCCTGAGGACTGTAGGGAGGTTGACATCCCCACAGACATAGCTACTGGACCTTTCAAGAATTTTGAACAAAATAGCTCTCTTAAGTTTCGATCAGATGTGTTTTGAAAAATGATAGGCTTGGGGGGAGGTTTTTTCCCTCTATTCAGTTTTGGCTTTAAAAAAACACAGTAATACTTCCAAACTCCAATCAAATGAAGTTTATCCAATCCTAAATTTTGTATGACCATTGGTTCCATAAAAACCTTATATGTCACGATATAAGTTAAAACCTCGGGACATAACTTACAACCCCTGCCCTGAGGGCTGTGGGGAGGGGTTGTCATCCTCAAACACATAATTTACTGACCTTTCAACTACGCTGAATAAAATGGCTATGTCAAAACTTTGATTGAATGTGTTTGGGGAAATGATGATCCAGAGCGGGGGGGGGATAGTTGCCCTCCAATTATTTTTGAATATTAAAAAGGGTACTAGCCCATTCAATTTCCAAAGGAATGATTCCTTTCGAAGTTTCTTCGACAGCAAATGGCCAGCTCAGAACATCAGTCAGATGTATTTCGGGAAAATACGACGTGTGGGGGGATACCTACCCTCCGATTATTTTGAGTCTTAAAGAAACCACTAGAACTTCTTATTACCAATGCAATTAGTCCTCTATGAAGCTTATATGACCATCCTTTTCATAATAACCCTGTATGCCCCCAAGGCATAACTTACAAACTTTTTTCCTGAGGGCTGTAGGGGGTTTGTAATCATCTAAGACATAATTTCTAGACCTTTCAACTACGCTGAACAAAATGGCTATCTCAAAATTTTGGAAGAATATGTTTGGGGAATTGATGGGCGTGGAAGCAGGGATTGGTTGCGCTCCAATCACTTTTGAAAATTTAAATGGGCACTATTCTTCGTACTCGAAGGGCCCTGGTTTAAAAAAAACGAAAAAAATGAAATTAAATATATTTTGCCCATATCACTCTCTACTTAAGCAGCGCTATTGCGCTGCCCATGATAGTGATTTGTGGTAGTTTTACGTTTGGAAGAATCTTTGACTTTATTGCTCATTTTTGGCTTAATGGAGCTCTTTACTTTTCTTTGAAAAACATGTTTTTTAGAAGATTTTTTTTAATTAATCACATAAAAAGACTTTAGGGATTCACACAACCCCCCCGAGTCTCAGGGTAAGGAATGTAAACTATGCTCTGGGGGTGTGTAAGCTTTTAATGGAAGGTGTTGTTTTGTGAACTTTAGAGGAGAATCATTCGATTGGAAATCTGAAGTTCTAGTTCTTTTTTTAAGAGTCAAAAGTGTTGGAGGGCAACTAGCCCCCCTCCCTAACATCCTCTTTTCTCCAAACGCATCAAATCAAAATTGTGAGATAGCCATTTTGTTCACAATAACCAAACAAACATATAACAATGCCTAAAGGGTGGACACAGATTTCTAGAGCCCAGAAGCAAGGGTTATAAGTAATATTCCGGGGCATATAAGGCTTTCTTGCGAACGGGTGGTCGAATAAACTTTCAACCAGATGGTGTTCATTTTATTGGACATTATAGCTCCCTTTTTAAGAGTCAAAGATGAATGTATGGGAACCAGCCCCTCCCCCACAAGCCTATCCTTTCCCAGAGCATTCCCAAAAACATTTGTTTGTGTCAACCTTCCCACAGCCCTTAGGGCTTTAAGCTAGGCAATTTGGTTATTTTTTACACATAGTATATGTTATTGAGAAATGTCTGTATGTTTGAACTTTACCGCACAAAACGACAAAGGACATTTATTAGATTAGATTTATTAGAGGTTGTTGAGGAGAGAATCGAACTAAATCAATTTTTTTATGCGTATGCAGATTGTCAGAAGGGCGTAACTTAGGAACGACTGGGTATACTAATTCGGAACTTTCAGGAAATGATAAGGGAGATCAACAAGAAGGCAAAATTTGCATGCTACCATTAATACTAAAACTACCACCACTACTGCTTCTACCTATGCTACTACTGCTACTGCCAGGGTCGTTACTAGCCATATTTTTTTTTGGGGGGGGCAAGAGATTTTACTGACTGACTGGTCATTTTTACCGACTGTTTTTGTCAAAAATTGGCATAATTTCTGTTACGAATACAATACTTAAAATCACTGCACGAGTCCGTGATTCAGTTCATACCATGTTACTATTTTATTCCTGTTTATTTAACCAAATGAACAATTGTGGCACCATCTGTAAAATCGCGGTAGGAATCGGTAAAACAGGTGCGTTTACCGACTAAGTGCAAAATTTCTGTAGATGCCATGTCAGTATTTTCGTGGCCTTCATTGAACCCCACAAAGAATTTTACCAACTTATTTTTTTTTACCGAATGACCAAAAATATTAGGGGGTCCCCCTCCTATAAAGGACGACCCTAGCTACTGCATTAATCCATTGATACTATTCTGGAGAAAATTGAACTAAATCAAAAGACGCTATAAAAATGTACATTGTCCACACAGCGCATATGAAGAACTGGTTTGGGTATTAAATTAGAACTTTCAGGGAATGATAAAAAGGGAAGATCATCTGACCAAGCAACATGTGCACGCTACTATTAACACTGCTATCTCTGCTACATTTATTATTACTACTACTACTTCAATTACTACTTCTATTGCAGCTACTTGTACGGACGGTACGTTAATACTGCTGCTGCTTTTAGTACTACTGCTATTACTATTAGTATTACTACTAGTAATACCAAGACTACTATTAGGGCTACTCTTACAACTGTGCCTAAGAATATGAAGGTGACATTTTCAAGATTTTTTTTTGGGGGGGGGAGGGACGGGTAAACTTAACCACAACATATCGCGTGTATGCAGGTCGTCAAAAGGGTGCAAAGCAATATCTTATGAACAGTTTGGTTTTTGAAGTTGAAATTAACAGAACTTGTTGTGGGGGATGTTGAACTAATCGAAAGAAAATAGTTGTATCCCAATACTACTGCTTCTACTCGTACTAGTATTACTGCTACTATTATTACTAATTTTACTACTACTACTGCCACTAAAGCTACTACTATTAGTTCTACTTGTTACTACAGCTACTGCTGCTATTAAAACCAAGGGCATCAAGGCGAAAGATTTGGGAAACATAGAAATCGTATGGAACTAAATAATAAAAAAACGCACTCTCTGCCCACTCAGGTTGTCAAGAGAGCGTATCAGAAATGCTTCAGAAAGGGTTGAGGGTATTGTGTTGCGAGAGCAACACTTTGGTTTTGTCGTGTTTTTTTTTTTTTTTTTTTTTTGTTCCTAGCACCCCGATTTCAGCTTATTCCTAGAAAGTGGTAAGGGTCTAACCTCTGCGGTTTTTACGGAAAGTGTGGACCTTAGGCCGGATTGATGAATATGACTTTACATTATGGAAAGCTTCGTAGAACTCTTGCCTGGGGCCAAAAAGGATGGTTTTTGCTTGTCCTAAAGCCAGAGCCTATAGTGTGTGAAGTGAAGAGGAGTTGTATAGCCTATGTTAGAGAGGACTATCTGAAGTTATGCAGCCAAGCTTTCGTTTCATCAAACCATGTTTCTGCTTTCGAGTGGAAAGCTCCGTTCTAGCAGGCAAGCAGGCAGGCACCAGTTTCATATTGAAGATGGACTAAAATCTATAAGTGTTAAATATATGCGACAGTTACCCTGCCCCACAGCCAATATATCTACTTTGAGTGATAAATAGAAAAATTTAGAGAAGCAAAAAAGCGGCATTTTCCCACGGGTCCGAAAGTGCTGCCATCTATTGTTTCTACCCATTTCTGTTCGTGATTTCAGCTGAGTTTATCATTCGGTTTTTCGCACTTGGGATTGCGGTAGAGAAACGGTATCAGATATGCCTCTTAAACTTTAAAAGTTCTCTCATTGCTAAAGAAATTAGAGTTTATCCTTTGCTCCTTTCTAAGTGATGACGTTAGAAAGTTGGCCTACGGCAAAAAAGTCAACTTTTGAACTAAGAGAGATAGATTTTTTTTTCGACGGCAGTCGATAGCTTTTGATGAGCTGATCAAAGTATATGTCATCCATTTTTTTGTACAAAAATTCCTTCATGAGATATACCAGTTTGAAAGTTTAAAGGGGTTGACAACTTCAGTAGTAAGGTACACACTGAAACCAAAAATAGGCCGATACCAATTGTGAGACATATAGGGGAGTTGTAAGCAACAGTCGGCTGTTAGCTCATAATCATCCTCGGCAATGAGGGGTTCGCAACTCTTACTAGTTGGTGCACCTATTTTTTGTTTCCGTTGTATTTGATGGTAAGACCAATTTGGTTCCAGTGGTAAGACATGTAGGGGACTTGTAAGTAATAATCGGCTGTAAGGCTACAATCATCTTTAGCAATGAGGAGTTTGCAACTTTTGCGAGTTGGTGTACCTAGTATGTATTTTAGCATCCTTACAGATTAACAACTTCAGCGTTTAGTCGCACTGAGGAAACAAAACCAAAGTGTTGCTCTCGCAACACTTTACTCGGCGAAGCCGAGCAAAGGTTGCCGCAACACTTCACGTTGCCCATGCAACGTAGATCTAGTTAAGTTTAAACTTTCAACATGTGTAGAAGGAGGTGTTGAAGAAACCAATGGTGCTAAGCGCATGCTGTTACTAATGCTAATATAACTATTGCTACTACGCAAGATAAGAGTATTAAATTAAAGCTTTCAAGGAATATCTTGCCGGATGTTGAACTAAATCAGAAAGTTCTAGTGTCATTTTTAGAGTCAAAAGAGAACGGAGGGCAACAGCCCTCTTCTCAAGTCCATTTGTTTTCCAAAAACATCCAGTCAAAATTTTGAGATAAGTTTTTTTTTTCACAGAAAATACTACGTCAATACAAACAAACACGAAAACAGAAAAAACAAACAGAAATTGATTTAGAAAACTTTTCCACAAAAAAAGACTTTTGCCTAAGGGTATGAAGGGGAAATCTTCAAGGATTTTTTTTCGGGGGGGGGGATGAACTTAATTTTAATACGCTATCTGTATGCAGTTTTTAAAAAGAGCGTAAAATCAATATTTTGGGAACAGTTTGGTGAAACTAACAGGGCTTGTTGGGGGGATGTTGAACTAACAAAATGAAAACACTCGCATTCCACTACTACTGTTTCTACTCAAGCTACTACTAGTGCCACTGTTATTACTACTTCTACTGCTACTACTACCACTAAAGCTAAGGGTACTACTATTAATAGTACTGCTACTAATGGTACTGCTGCCACTAAAACTAAGGGTATTAAGGTGAAAAATTTGAAAAATATGGAAAAGATACAAAAAATATGTTGTTTTTTTTAAAAAACGGAACAGAAATTAATTTCAAAACTTTTTTTAGAAAACCTGTTTTTCAAAGAAAAGTAAAGAGCTCTAATAAACCAAAAATGAGCAGAAATAAAGTTGTGTTATCTGCCAAATATGAAACTACCACAAATCACCGTCAAATGGGGACCACAGCATGATTTACACTTTACTCAAAACAAAATACATTTTAAATGACTTTGATTAGAAATTATTAAAATTGCAAGGAATAAATATCTCATATAAATATTTTAAAATAACAATCCACGGTCATTTTTTCATGAAATAGCAAATTATGTTCTGGTCTTGAGAAGGCATGGGGGTTTCAGCCCTACTCATGTTAATTTTTGTTCGTTTTGAGTTTGACTCATTTGTTTATTGTAACTTATGTAGTTTTATGCTTCGTTTATCTGCTGATGGTGGTTTGTGGTCGTTTTATGTTTGGAATATTATTTCACATTTTATTCTTCTCATTTTTGGTTTAATGGAGCTCTTTGTCTTTTTTTGAAAAACTTGTTTTGTGGAAAAAGTTTTTAGAATTAATTACACTTACAATCAAAAGCCACACTAGCATATGGTAACAGACTAACCTATTCCTAATTTACCTGCTGCAGGATGATTTGCTATTGACAAGTAGTGACAGAATTCTAAATCCTTCATGGAATAATCCGGTTTTTTTGGCTGCCAAAACCACTGCAATTGCTGTTTGTTATCTAAAGACTTGAGGATACTTTTGTCAGGATAATCATTGATTTTCTCTAATCCTATCAAGTTATTTATCAGATTCATTTTTTCGCTAATATACAAATTGAGTTGGTTAAACTAGTGCCCTTAGAGACTGAACAACAGATTTTGACGTTATGAGGTTTCAGTGGTTGCTCAGGCCAGTATTTTTATCCTCTTTTATTCTTCTCGCGATCGTTTTACTTTCATTTTTTTATTTGCAGAGATTTGAATTTAATTGGATTTAACTGGCTCAATAATGGAGAAGTAATTCTGCATTGCATAAAATACAGGTTTATTTGACTCGCAAAAATTTTAGAGGGGACCACTCCCACCCATTTTACATGACACCTCCTGACCTAGGGTCCAGAGTGAGACCAATAGTTTAAATGAACGAAGCTCGGTCAGATTCGGATAGTACTTGTCTGATCTTGTACTCTGTCTGATCTCTTTGAATTGGTTAAAAAATATTGTTGTTCAGATAAGGCATTGGAGGAGAAAAAAAAATAAAATAAAACCACATTTTACTTCTCACTACAGCATAAGAAATGAAGCCTTATTGGATCATATCAGAGCCTAGCCCCATCGAATTCCGATCCCGACACTTTTTTTAAAGTTTCTTCAAGACTCTTATATCTTTCCTCAAGATATAAGTATTTCTTAGGTAAGAGGCAATGTTTTTTCTTTGACTGTAACGTAATATGGAGCTGATTGTTACTTAAAAGGGAGTTGCTTGTTCCATAATAGGGAGTTAAATGCTATTTAATAGGGTGTTTCATGTTACATAATAGGAAATGTTTACCTACGTTGGGGATGACGAATACTCGCCATCTTCAACGTAGTCAAACAGTTCGTGGTAACGAACTGTAGTAAGGAGCGACCCGACTCAATAGTAACCAAAACTCTAAAAATGGAATTTTGATACCAATAGCTACATCAAAAGAATCGCATTTTAATGCTGGTTTTAAATATATAAGTTTCATCAAGTTTAGTCTTACCCATCAAAAGTTACTAGCCTGAGAAAATTTGCGTTATTTTAGAAAATAGGGGTAAACACCCCCTAAAAGTCATAGAATCTTAACGAAAATCACACCATCAGATTCACCGTATCAGAGAACCCTACTGTAGAAGTTCGAGCTCCTATCTACAAAAATGTGGAATTTTGCATTTTTTGCCAGAAGGCAGATCACGGATGCGTGTTTATTTGTGTTTTTTTTTCAGGGGTGATCGTATCGACCCAGTTGTCCTAGAATGTTGCAAGAGGGCTCATTCTAATGGAAATGAAAAGTTTTAGTGCCCTTTTTAAGTGACCAAAAAAATTGGAGGGCACCTAGTCCCCCTCCCACGCTAATTATTTTCCCAAGTCAACGGATCAAAATTCTGAGATAGCCATTTTATTCAGCGTAGTCGAAAAACCTTATAACTATGTCTTTGGGGACGACTTACTCCCCCACAGTCCCCGTGGGAGGGGCAACAAGTTACAAACTTTGACCTGTGCTTACATATAGTAATGGTTATTGGGAAGTATACAGGCGTTTTCAGGAGGATTTTTTTGGTTTTGGGGAGGGGTTGAGAAGAGGGGGATATGCTGGGGGATCTTTCCTTCGAGAATTTGTAATGGGAGAAGAAAATTTCCATGAAGGGAGAGCAGGATTTACTAGCATTATTTAAAAAAAAACAATTAAAAAATAAAAGTGAAAAAGCTTGTTCAGCTGGAAGTAAGGAACAGCAATAAAACTTAAAACAAACATAACCCATATGAGGGGCTCACCTCCTTCTAAGACCTCGCTCTTTACGCTAAAGTATTTTCAGTAATTTCAACTACTTATTCTACGGCTTTTGTGATTCAGGGGTTCATTCTTAATGAATTGGGATAAAATTTAAGCTTTAGTGTAAAGAGCGAGGTACTGACGATGGGGCGAATTCCCTCATATATGTAATAAAAACATGAGAATACAAAAGTTCTTTACGTAAGCTAATTTATAAGTTACGTAAATCTTTTACCAATAAAAAGATTCGTAAAAAATTAAAAGTTCTAGTTGCCTTTTTAATTAACCAAAAAATCGGGGGGCAACTAGGCTTCGTCCCCCGCTCTTTTTTTCTCAAAATCATTCGATCAAAATTATGAGAAAGCCATTGAGCCAAAAAAAAAATACGCAAATTTCGTTTTGATTATTCCTCTGCGGAGAGCCAAAATCAAAACATGCATTGACTCAAAAACGTTCAGAAATTAAATAAAAAAAAAACAAGTTTTTTTAACTGAAAGTAAGGAGCGACATTAAACTTAAAACGCACAGAAATTACTTCGTATATGAAAGAGGCTGCTTCCTCATCAACGCCCCGCTCTTTACGCTAAGGTTTTTTACTGTTTTAAAAGAAGAACTGAGAGAAAGAGTCAAACTTTAGCCTAAAGAGCGGGGCGTTGATGAGGAAGCAGCCTCTTTCATATACGAAGTAATTTCTGTGCGTTTTAAGTTTTAATGTCGCTCCTTACTTTCAGTTAAAAAAACTTGTTTTTTTTATTTAATATTTAGTAAGGATGACGTAATCTCGTGTTACTTGGTAGAGCTCAAGGCCCATTATCCAAGTGGGAATCCCTTCCTGTAACTGAGGACGGTGCACATATGGGTGTTACGCAGTGACGGCGCATACTTGGGTGTTACGCAATGACAGTACATACGTGGGTGTGACGTAATGACGGTACACACATGAGTGTTACACAATGACGGTGCTCATGTGAATCTTACGTAATGACGGTACATGTGGGATGTTGCGTAATATTTTAGGAGATGTTTTTGTTTTCCTCAAGGCGTTTTTTTTTTCTTCAAGGTTCTTTTTCATGAAGGCATTTTTTTCAAGATTTCTTTTTCTTCAAGATTTTTTTCTTCGTGGCATTTTCTTCAAGATATTTTCCTCGGGAAACCTTTATAATCCAAAGATTTTGGTCCGCTCTAGAAATCAAATGTAAGACCAGAGAGTTTCCCAATGGAATGTTGCCTTACCCACCTTTGCCAAGACACCCTTCCTAATATTATATTCCGGGGAATACATTCAGTGCAAATGCTATTATTGTTTACGAGAATTTCTTAAGCAACATCCCGACAATGTGCATAACGTGATGATTTTAGCTTGAATCAATATGATTCCTTACTGCTGTTCTCCGTGAACTATGGAATGCATGTTTCTTATCCTTGGACATAACTCAACCGAAGGTAGAAAATCGGTTGCTGGAAAAAGGTTTAGTCTTTACTTGGCACTCATTAAAAAACAAAGTTTTTTTGTTAAATAAATAATTCTTGTATCTTTTAAAAGGGCTTAAAAGGGTTTGAGAGACTCTCTTGCCTGATTCCATGTCTTTTTTTCTTTACTTTGCACTCATTAAAAAGCGATAATTTTTTTAATCAAATATTCTTGTATCTTTCAAAAGAACTTTATGGGGTTTGAGAGACTCTGTTGTCTGATTCCATGTGGTTTTTCTTTACTTGGCGCTGATTAAAAGTGAGGATTTATAGTTATATAAATAATTCTTATATATTTCAAAAGAGATTTACGGAATTTGAGAGACTTTATTGTCTGACTCCTTGTGCTTTTGCTTCACTTGGTGTTCATTAAGAAGTGTAGACTTTTTGTTAAATAATTCTTGAATGTTTTAAAAGAGCTTTACGGGATTTGAAAAACTATATTGTCTGATTCCGTGGGGTTTTTCTTTACTTGGCACTCATTAAGAAGCGAAGATTTTTTGGTAAATAAGTAGGTCTTGTATCTTTTAAAAATGATTTGCGGGGTTTGAAAGAATCTGTTGTCTGATTCTGTTTGTTTTTTTCTTTACATTTTGCTCATTAAAAAGCGAGATATTTTGCTAAATAAATAATTCTTGTATCTTTTTAAAGGTGCTTTACGGGATTTGAGAGACTCTGTTGTCTGATTCTGTGTTTTTTTTTCTTTGCTTGGCACTCATTAAAAGGCAAAGATATCTTGTAAAATAAATAATTCTTCTTTCTTTTAAAAGTGCTTTAGTTTGAGAAATTCTGTTGTCTGATTCCGGGTATCTCTTTCTTTACTTGGCACTAATTAAAAATCGAAATCTTTTTTAAATAAATATTTTTTTGTACCTTTTAAAAGAACTTTACGGAGTTTGAGAGACTCTGTTGCCCTGATTTCTTGTGCTTTTTCTTTATTTAGCACTTCTGTCAGTTCCAGATCCGCTGCCTTAGCCACGTGTGCCAAGAAACCTTTCCTAATATTACGCTAAGATTTTTTATTAAATAAATTACGCTTGTATCTTTTAACAGAGCTCTACGGAGTTTGAGAGGTTCTGTTGCCTGATTCTGTCTGGTTTTACTTTACTAGGTGCTCAATAAAAAGCAAAGAATTTTTGTTAAATAAATAATTCTTGTATCTTTTAAAAGAACTTCACGATGTTTGAGAAACCCTAGTGTCTTACTCCGTGTGGTTTTTCTTTATTTGGTGTTCATTAGAAAAAGATGATTTTTTGTTAAGTAAATAATTCTTGTTTCTTTTAAAAGTGCTTTATGGGTTTTTTTTCTTTACTTGGCATTCAACTAAAAGTGAAGATTTTTTGTTAAGTAAATAATTTTCTATCTTTGAAAAGACCTTTGCTACCCGATTCCGTGTTGTTTTTTCTTTACTTAGCTCTCATCTAAAAACCAAGGTATTTTGTTAAATAAATAATTCCTGCATCTTTTAAAAGAGCTTCACGAATTTTAAGAGATTATTTTGTCTGATATCGTATGCTTTATTCTTTACTTGGCGCTTCCATCAATTTTGGATCTCCCTTCTGTCCTCCTTGATTCCACAGTTCCGATACCACCAAATCCAATCCAAGTTTGGCGAATTTCCAGATTTTTGAAAGTGAAATTGCTTTGTTTCTTTTCTCTTTCTTTTGTTCCAACCAAAGTTGCTCAAATTCCTCCCAAAAATACCAATACAAAACCAGAATTACTGTTTTCTTTTTCTCATCCCTTTATTTCAACCGGGGCTGTTTAACTTTTTCCCTAGGAAATGGAAATACCAAAGTGGGGACAGACACATACCCAAACGCACACACACACAAGAAACACACAAACACGCGTAAACACACACACACACACACACACACAAGAATGTACACGCAAAGCACGCACACAAAAACACGGGCACAGAGAGAGACAGAAACACAGGCACACAGAGTTAGACACAAAAACGCACAAAGACACACAGAGAAACAGTGAGACACACACTCAGACACACAAGCATGGAGAGAGCGACAAAAACATGCAAAAACACACAGTCGGACTCAGAGACACTGAGAGAGAGACAAAAAAAATAAACAAACGCACACACAGACACAGAGACAAAAACACAAATAAACACACAGAGTCAGGCAGACAGGCACAGAGACAGCGAAAAGATATTCACGAACACACAAAGTCAGACATATGGCTACTGAGAGAGAGAGAGAGAGAGAGAGAGAGAGAGAGAGAGAGAGAGAGAGAGAGAGAACACACGCACACAAAAACACACAGAGTCAGACACACGATTACGCAATGACAGACACAGATGAAAAACCTATATACATACGCAAGCATACAAAGTCAGACAGACAGGCACACAGATACAGGCAAACAGACGTTCATACACACAGACACAAGCACACACACAAACACAAATACACACACACACACAGGCACATACAGACACACACAGGCACAAATAGAGACAAAATCAGACACGCACACAAAATTAGACACATATGCATGCAAACAGACGTGGAAACAGGCAAACAGACGGTAAAACACATACACATAGGGAGAAACAAAACATACACAAGAAAACAGAGTCAGACAAATAAGTACATTAACAGAGACAGAGAAACAGGCACTCGACTACAGAGGCACACAGTGAGAGAGACGAAAAACACATACAAACAAACAGAATTAGACACAAAAACACACAGCCAGATACAGAGAAAAGAAAACAGACGCTGAGACACATAGTCACAGAGAGAGAGAGAGAGGGAGAGAGAGAGAGAGAGAGAGAGAGAGAGAGAGAGAGAGGAGAGAGAGAGAGAGGAGAGAGAGAGAGAGAGAGAGAGAGAGAGAGAGGGGGGGGAGAGAAAGAGAGAGAGAGAGAGAGAGAGAGAGAGAGAGAGAGGAGAGAGAGAGAGAGAGAGAGAGAGAGAGAGAGAGAGAGGAGAGAGAGAGAGAGAGAGAGAGAGAGAGAAAGAGAGAGAGAGAGAGAGAGAGAGAAAGAGAAGAGAGAGAGAGAAGAGAGAGGGGGGGGAGAGAAGAGAGAGAGAGAGAGGAGAAAGAGAGATAGAGAGACCGAGAGAGAGAGAGAGAAAGAGAGATAGAGAGACCGGGAGAGAGAGAGAGAGAGAGAGGAGAGAGAGAGAGAGGAGAGAGAGAGAGAGAGAGAGAGAGAGAGAGAGAGAGAGAGAGAGAGAGAGAGAGAGAGAGAGAGAGAGAGAGAGGGGGGAGAGAGACAGAGACATAGACAGAGAGATAAAGAAAAGAGAGACAAAAACAAAAACAAACGCGTAGAGTTGGATCATCACTAAATTAGTGGACCCCGAGCTTTAACGAGTCACACGAGATTACTTCATCTTCATCGTCGGTAAACATTCTCTATTACGTAACACGTAGCTCCCTATTACGTAAGCTGCAACTGCCTATTACGTAACAAGCAATTTCTATTACGTAACCAGAGACTCCTTATTACGTAACAATCAAAGAAAGAACACTTCCTATTGCGTAAAAAATGCCTAGCATTTTGAGAAAACCTCCCTGTATGACGTAACAACCACCTGCTTCTGCAAGTAGTGTGAAAAAAGTGTCGGGATCATAATTCGATTGGTGTGGGCTCAGCTGGAATCCAAAAAGGCGTCGCTACTAATAAATGTGTTCTTGCTTGTTGTCTGTCCCCCTAAAAATTATAGTACCAACCCTGATTTTATTCTGAATCAAACTTTAATGTACCTTT
This sequence comes from Artemia franciscana, assembly GCF_032884065.1. Lineage (NCBI taxonomy): Eukaryota > Metazoa > Arthropoda > Branchiopoda > Anostraca > Artemiidae > Artemia > Artemia franciscana. The sequence goes on from NC_088863.1 coordinate 17,360,116, forward strand.
TTACGGAGATGGTGTAAGGTATATTTGAGTTGTACCGCTACATGTAGCCCAACGCCACCATGATCCCTGCATTTTAGTGCACACATAATCTAAAATAGTAAAGCCATGTGATTACTCTTTCATCTCTTTGCAGTATAAGAATACCACACAGGATGATCACTTATACTGCATGGCAAAGTAACCCCGAAATAACATTTAAGACTCCAAATGACTACACAATGGGATTTATTTAAATGAGTGTCCATAACAGTTAGTGGATTTTTCTCGAATTAATTTAAGCTCTTTTGGCAAGATAAAAAGTATCCACAGATGGAGGCTCCTTTTTCATGCTCATTGCGTAAAGAGATGTGCTCGCATTCAGAGAAAAAATCATGCTCCTCAGTCAGTGAATAAGTCGAGCCGAAGTCTATATATACGGTCATGTCCGGTTTTTTTTTTGCAGAAATGGGCCACATCAAAGTACCACAAACGGTTGGTGGTCAGTGGACTGAAGGGTTTATGTTGCCTAATAGCATATCAAAGCCCACCAAATATGGTGGGTAAATTAATTCGTCGTCGTGCACGCAAGAATGAGAAGCCAAGGAGAAATGTGCTTAATTTGAAGTGTCCAAAAACCTCTCAATAGGGAAAAAAGAAACGTACGTAACTGTATATAGATACATATATGTATATATATATATATATATTTACTAGCTGTTGGGGTGGCGCTTCGCGCCACCCCAAAACCTAGTTGGTGGGGGCGCTTCGGCCCCCCCCCCCAAGCCCCCCCGCGCGCGTAAGTCGTTACGCGCCATAATAGTTACGCGCCATTGTAGTTGTGTCCCTATGTCCCACCTGTGAATATAGATAGATATATATATATATATATATATATATATATATATAGTATATATTATATATATATATATATATATATATATATATATGTTTTTAACTACGTAAAACTTGCGAATATACAACATTCTTTGCTGTCCCATGTCTGTGCATATAAATAGATTGTCAGGTTTGCCGACTCTTGAACATGCAACATATAATGGTCCATGGGAAAACAATCCGTATTCAGATCTATACCTCATGATTCTAATGATTGCCCTTGAGCTTTGTTGATGGTGATTGCTAATCGACCATTCCCTGAGTCGCCATCGTCATTTATATATCCCCCTGTGCACCCCGGCGTCCCCCTTTGTAGTTATGTCCCTGTGTCCGGTCGTCATTTATATTCCCTGTGTCCCCGGTCGTCATTTGTGTCCCGGTGTTCCAGTCTGTGATTTCTCTTTGAGTGTCCCGGGCGTCATTTATATTCCTTGTGTCCCGGTGCCCCGGTCGTCATTTATATCCCCCTGTGCCCCCGGCGTCCCCATTGTAGTTGTGTCCCTGTGTCCCGGTCGTCATTTACCTTTTTTAGTTTTTTTCTTCTTTTGTATTAGTGTGAAATAATTCAGGACGTCATATGCGGACAAACACGCAACGACATATGCGGACAGACCAGAACATACCCACAAACAACTTATTTTTATATATATTTATTCATATTTTTTAGTTTTCTTTTCTCTTTATTTTTCAGTTTTTTCCTTTTTTTTAGTTTTTTTCTTTTTTAGTTTTTAGTTTTTTTTAGTTTTTTTACCTTTTTTTAGTTTTTTTTAGTTTTTTTTTCAGTTTTTTAGCTTTTTTAGTTTTTTTATTAGTTTTTATTTTTTTTGTAGTTTTTGCCTTTTTTTATTTTTTTTCAGTTAAAAACTAAAAAAAGAAAAAACTGAAAAATAAGCTAAAATAAAGGTAAAAACCAATAAAAAACTAAAAAGAAAAAAAGGAAAAAACTAAAAAAAATTTTCATCTAAAAAACTAAAAAAAACTAAAAAAGGTAAAAACTAAAAGAACTAAAAAAGAAAAAAATAAATGACGACACTCAAAGAGAAAGCGACCAGGACAAAAGGAATGTTCGATTAGCAATCAACAAAGCACCGGGACACAGGGAGTATAAATGACGACCAGGACATAAGTAAAAAAAAAAACTAACAAAACTAAAAAGAAGGTAAAAACTACAAAAAAACTAAAAAGAAAAAAAAACAAAAACTAATAAAAATAACTAAAAAATCTAAAAATCTAAATAAACTAAAAAAGAAAAAAAAAAAGGAAAAAAATAAAGGAGAAAAACAAAACTTAAAAAAGGCAAAAACTACAAAAAAAAACTAAAAACTAATAAAAAAAGTAAAAAAGCTAAAAAACTAAAAAACTAAAAAAAACTAAAAAAAGGTAAAAAACTAAAAAAAATAAAAAATAAAAAAAAACTAAAAAAAAAAGGAAAAAACCTGAAAAATAAGCTAAAATAAAGGTAAAAACCAATAAAAAACTAAAAAGAAAAAAAGGACAAAAGGAATGTTCGATTAGCAATCAACAAAGCACCGGGACACAGGGAGTATAAATGACGACCAGGACATAAGTAAAAAAAAAAACTAACAAAACTAAAGAGAAGGTAAAAACTACAAAAAAACCAAAAAGAAAAAAACTAAAAACTAATAAAAAAAACTAAAAAATCTAAAAATCTAAATAAACTAAAAAAGAAAAAAAAAAGGAACAAAATAAAGGAGAAAAAACAAAACTAAAAAACGAATGTATATACAGACCGGGACACCGGGATACAAATGACGACCGGGACACAGGGAATATAAATGACGACCGGGACACAGGGACACAACTACAACGGGACACCGGGGGAAACAGGGGGATATAAATGACGACCGGGACACCGGGACAGGGAATGGTCGATTAGCATTCACCAGCAACAAAGCTCAAGGGCAATCATAGAATCATGAGGTATAGATCTGAATACAGATTGTTTTCCCATGGACCATTATATGTTGCATGTTCAAGAGTCGGTAAACCTGACAATCTATTTATATGCAAAGACAATGGGACAGCAAAGAATGTTGTATATTCGCAAGTTTTACGTAGTTAAAACCATATATATATATATATATATATATATATATATATATATATATATATATATAATATATATCTATATTCACAGGTGGGACATAGGGACACAACTACAATGGCGCGTAAACTATTATGGCGCGTAACGACTTACGCGCGCGGGGGGGCTTGGGGGGGGGGGGGCGCGAAGCGCCCCCACCAACTAGGTGTTGGGGTGGCGCGAAGCGCCACCCCAACAGCTAGTATATATATATATATATATATATATAATATATATATTTATATATATATATATATATATATATATATATACTAGCTGTTGGGGTGGCGCTTCGCGCCACCCCAACACCTAGTTGGTGGGGGCGCTTCGCGCCCCCCCCCAAGCCCTCCCGCGCGCGTAAGTCGTTACGCGCCATAATAGTTACGCGCCATTGTAGTTGTGTCCCTATGTCCCACCTGTGAATATAGATATATATATATATATATATATATATATATATATATATATCTGTTGGGGTGGTATATATATATATCTGTTGGCTAGTATATATATATATCATATCAACAGCTAGTATATATATATATATATATATATATATATATATATATATATATATATATATATATATATATATATATATATATATATATATATATATATATATATATATATAATATATATATAATATATATATATAATATATATATATATATATATACTAGCTGTTGGGGTGGCGCTTCGCGCCACCCCAACACCTAGTTGGTGGGGCGCTTCGCGCCCCCCAAGCCCCCCCGCGCGCGTAAGTCATTACGCGCCATATTAGTTACGTGCCATTGTAGTTGTGTCCCTGTGTCCCACCTGTGAATAAAGATAGATTTATATATGTGTTTCAAACTACGTAAAAATTGCGAATATACAACATTTTTGGCTTTCCCACTACTGGGAGCTTTCCGTTTCCAATTGCCAGCAATTGATCTGAAAATGTTTGACCAGAGTCATCGTTTGCAATCGGACACGCATATTTGTAGTTAATTTTAATATTTTTACGTGTGTCCATAAATTAGAATTTTTCAGGCAAGCATTCATTTCGTCTGCAGGAGTTAAACTACGTAAAAATTGCGAATATACTACATTCTTGGCTTTCCCATTGTCTGTGCATATACAAAGCCGTATGCACTAATAATGACGTCATATGCAAACGCTCTTTTTACAAACAAACCAACATGCATACACACAACTCGTTTTTATATAGATTTTTGGGTGCGAGAATCGCTCTTTCACTTAGCCATTTATTATTTTCATAATATTTTAGAATATTCGGAAATACTTTTTCAATCAATTAATTTTTGGACGTCACTAAATTACAGAAATCAGCAGGTAGTTGTATACGTCCTGAAGTTGAGTCTATCGTATCATAAATGTCTTTTTGTTCCGACGTTAACTTGGAAATGTTATTTTGTACATACGACAATAGATCATTCGTACTGTAACTTTTTTCACGATCCAATTCTAGACATGTCGAAACAGCAGCGATACGGTTAGGTGAAGGCATTCCCAAATCCTGAAGAGGTTTGTTTGCCATACGTACGCACAAATCTTCTATAATAACTAAAGTGTAGTTATAAATTTCTGATGTAAAATCAAAAGTCATATCTGACGTCTCTAACTGTTTTCGATGGAGTATATCTTCGGACATTTTTGACTTATATTTTTCCCATAACTCTGTAGGAGCTGATGGAGAGCAAGTTGTTAAAATGATGCCAAACAATGCACGAATTTGACTTGGGGTTGACGTTTCGCACTAATAGGGAATATGGAACAACCCACTGGTTATCTACTTCGATGATGGTACCGTTGCCATTGTAGGTTCTTCAGTCATTTTACAATTAGAAATTTCTCTTTCAACGGTCTTCTTACAATTAAAAATTTGTCTTTGAACGATATTCTTAAATACCTGTGTCCTGGTCGTCATTTATATTCCCTGTGTCTCGGCCGTCATTTGTGTCCCGGTATCCCAGTCTGTAATTTCTCTTTGAGTGTCCCGGTCGTTATTTATATTCCCTTTGTCCCGGTCGTCATTTGTGTCCCGGTCTGTAATTTCTCTTTGAGTGTTTTTTCTTTTTAGTATTTTTTAGTTTATTACATTTTTTCTTTTT